>NW_022900937.1:11400089-11448806 GCF_012274545.1 Fukomys damarensis
CTGAGCTTCGCGCCCCTGCCGCACCCAGGAAGCCAGGGAGCCCACACGGAAGGGCGCCCCCTTGTGCGGGGAGTCAGTGTCACAGGCACCGCCCGCCCCGGAGCCCCAGCCTCCCAAGAGGACAGAGAGACCAGCTCCTCTTGGAGCCGAGCAGAACTGGCCAGGACCCCAACCCGCCCATCCCGTTGCTCTCTTCCAGGACTCCGTGGACTTTTCCCGGAGCAACGTCCACCTGGTTGGGTACAGCCTGGGCGCCCACGTCTCAGGATTCGCCGGCAGCTACTTAGGCGGGAGGCAGAAGATCGGGAGGATCACAGGTAACCGTGCCGGCCGCTCAGGCCCAGGCCCTGCTGCCCGGTCCGAGGCCCTGCTCTCTGTGGCCTCTCCTAATGCCCCAGGCCCTTCCCCGATGCCTGGAGTTCCTGGGAGGCCCCGTAACCTCTCAAACGCAACCACCCAGAAGAGTCCTGACCAAGTCATGCCAAACAGCGTTGCTGCCCGTCCCGCTCCCCACATGATCACCCCTCCTGGCTGTGTGCACAGTAGACCCGCTGTGCAGTTTCACGGCGAGAAAGTCGTATTTCTAATCTGCACTTTGAAGGCCCAGTGCGGATGAACTCGGGAAAGGAGAATCCCAGGCTCCATAGTGCCTCGGTTTCCACCTTTAGGAAGTGCTCCGGATTTTCTGGCACCCACTCAAGTTAAACAGGAAGTTCCATAGCCTACACCCGCTCAGGAATAGCCCAGGTTCCCAGGAAGAGCTGCGTGTGTGCAAGGTCCAAACCCCAACCTCACCCCACACTGCCCGGAACTGGGACCCACTGACACCTGCAGATGAGAGACCGGGGGAGAAGCCAGGCCCTTCCCAGCCACCCCCCGCCCCGCCCCGCAGTGCTCTGATTTGTCCTCCTGCCGTTCCCTCCCTGCAGCTCTAGACTTCAAAAATTACACACTTTGTCCCACTTGACAAACACACCACGGCCTCCTGTATCTTGGGGCCTTTGTATGTGACATCCCCTGTGCCCACCACCCATCCACCCAGCCTTAGCCCACCTACAAAACTCCTATTCATCCCTTAATACCCAGCAGGCTAAACAAAGAACATTTAAGAAAAACAGAGCTGTACTGACTTTGCTGTCAAAGAACTTTTTTAAAAAAATTATACTAAATAATGGGGTTAAGTGAGAACATCTTTTAAAACTTCTATTGCCTTCTATTACTATCCTTCATTTTATGAGGATTTTTTTGGGGGGGTACTGGGGATCAAACTTGGGACCTTGAGCTTGCAAGGCAGGTGCAGCACCACTGAGCTAAATCCCTGGCCCCTCATCCTTCATTTTAAAAAAAGACAACATGAGATCAACATGTGATATGTACCATATTTCCCTAAAAATAAAAACAAGTCTTTTATATATAAATTTTTGCTGCAAAAGATGCATTGGGCTTATTTTCAGGGGATGTCGGTTTTTTTTTTTCATGTACAACAATCTACCTTTATGAATTTATCCATGTACAACAATCTACATTTGTTCATGTACAGAATCTACATTTATTCAAATACACTCCTGTCCTTTTCCTCTGGAGCATCATCATAACTCTCCAAACCCCTAATTCTGGCCCGAATCTCTTGCAACTCCGTTTCCTGTAGAACCACTGGCCCCAATCTCTCCAGCAGCAGAGCTCTCCAAAAATGAGCACTTCCTACCCATGGAACCTGCTCATAGGGCATCTTTACAACACACAAGGTGTCGAATCACAAAGATTCACACTGGACACAGCCACATCCGCCAGTTACCAAGTGCACATGTTATCCGTTTGCTCTGTACTTGGCAATAAGTTCACCTGCTTACACAGACGTGTGCCTCTCGTCCAAAGGTGCCTGCTTGGGTATTTACAGATATTCTACTTAGTTATAATTTATAGGATCACTTATGTTAGGTATTGTCAAAAATGTTCATTTATATTTAATAATACATTAATATTATTATCTTATAATTCAGCCCACCGGCCCTGTGCTGCAAGTGTTACTAAAGGTGCCCATCTGGCTGAGGTCCTTTGTTGGGCTTCTGTTGGGGGTAGGCCTTGCTACCAGCATCCTGAAAAATCCTACTAGGGCTTGCTTCTGATTAGATCTTATTTGGGGGGAAAGGCAGTACACGCACCGATTGATTCCCCATGATGAATGTAATTATTGTGTATCACAAACATTGCTAATAAAGAAGGACAGGATGGTGGCAGACATTGAAACCAAGCAAACACGTCACTTCCTTATCCTCTGTCGCTCTTCTGATGGGGAAGCAGAATGGCCTGGCCGTGGCTTCCACCCCCCAGGTGCCCACCGCCCGACCTGGCCAGCAACACAGTGGCTGCTTGTGACAAGCGCTTCGGGCAGCCCTGTCTGCTCACTGCATCTCCCCCCAGGACAGTGTCTGCCCTGGACACTCCAGCGAAATGACACGTGTGTTTAGAGGAAGTGATGGAAAGATGGCAGCAAATAAATTCTTTCTTTGATGGGCAGGTTAGAACGACAGAAAATGAGCACATTGGGTTTTTTCTATGCAAATGGACACTCCTGAAAGTAGTTTGAAAGGTACTTAAAATTGATTTGCTTAAATAAATTAAGCGTTCCCCCATAACCTTCTTTCTACCATTAGATCATCTCTATAACCTCTTCCCCCCACCCCAAAATGCCCGGCCTGAGTTTAATTTTCAGCACCATGAATTACTGCGGTTTTACTATAAAAAGGTTACAGCCAGGTTTTCCAGGGAGAGATTAGGCCCTGGGCTGCTCTTCCTCCTGCAAGCTCGTAAATGGGGAAAAATAATATGAAACCTCTAAGAGCTCGTTTCTCCCACCCTCACCTTGCTCCGTCCACCCTCACCCTGCCTTCCCACTAGGGCTGGACGCTGCCGGTCCTCTGTTCGAGGGGACATCCCCCAGCGAACGCCTCTCTCCGGACGATGCTGAGTTCGTGGACGCCATTCACACCTTCACCCGGCAGCACATAGGCCTGAGCGTGGGCATCAAACACCCCGTCGCACACTACGACTTCTACCCCAATGGGGGCGCCTTCCAGCCCGGCTGCCACCTCCTGGACTTCTACAAACACTTCACCCAGCATGGCTTACACGGTGAGGTGGAGGCGAAGGGCCAGAGCACCAGGGCCAGCGTGCCGGGTGCCCACTGAAGCTTTGGGACCCGGGCAAGGGTGGGCTTGGGTGCGGTCCCCAAGCAGGCTGCTCCTCAGGCCACCGTTCTTAGCCTGTCTGGTCCGGAATACCCCGAAGTCCTCTCCAAGGTGCCAGGCCTTCTGGAAGTAGCGTGTGGAGCTGGTGGTTGTCTCTTCTCCGGAAGTTTGCTGCTTAGGGGCACCTCTGTTCTGACTCACGCATAGATCTGCTTGGGAGGGGCCTGGCTTCTTCATCCTTGACTAACAAGGTGATTTTACTGCCCTGCCTTGTTGAATAATTCCACCTCTCCTAGTGCTGCGGGGCACCTTTGGAAATACCTGCTGTACCACACTGTCCCTGAGGGGTTCTCCAACCCCTCAGTGCCGGGCTTTCCCCTTAGCTAGATGGTCCTGCAGGAGAACATCTTTATTTTTCCATCAATGAGCCCAAGCAATGCAACCCACCCCCACCTGCCACCGCCGCCCCTCTGGGGGCTGAGAAACCAGACAACCCTCTGAGCTGAGGCCACCTAGGGTCAGGGTGACACCATCCTCCTGCCCTGTGTTCCAGCCATCCCCCAGACCATAAAGTGTGCCCACGAGAGGTCTGTGCACCTCTTCATTGACTCCCTCCTGCACGAGGACATGCAGAGCACCAGCTACCAGTGCGGCGACATGGCCAGTTTTAGCCGGGGCCTGTGCCTGAACTGCAAGAAGGGCCGCTGCAACTCACTGGGCTACCACGTGCACCAGGAGCCACAGGCCAAGAGCAAGAGCCTCTTCCTAGTGACCCGCGCCCAGGCCCCCTTCAGAGGTGAGTGCCAAGCAGCCCCTCCATACCCACTGGGTGTTTCAGCTCTGCAGGATCCGACAGCCATAATGCCGACCTTCTTGTCCCGAGAATGGGCCACTACGTTGCCAAGGGCCGGAAGGAGAAGCCCTAGTAATTTCCCGGACAGTTCTTGGTTTGCCTCTGTGCTGTGACCCCTAGAATATTGGATACAGAAGGTCCCCACGGACACCTGGACCACCCCACTGTCATCGTACAGCGACCTGGACAATCTCCAGATGCAGACTAGAACCCAGTTCTCCCACGTGAGTTCTGGGCCCCAAGAAAAACAGAACTCCTGTTCAGGTTTGCAGCTCTTCCCTTCCAACTCTGGGGTCTGAGTCCGCTGATCATGCAGGATATCGCCGTCACACAGAGGCCTGGGCCTCCAGCCTTTCCCAGCCAGATCCTTAAGCTCAGGCAGAAAGCGAGTCCCTGCGCATGCTGTGTTGAAAAGGCTGTAGCCACGTCCTGGGCAGAGGCTGGCAGGGAAGCATGCGCAGAAGCCAATTTTCCTGGAGGAGAGAGGCCATTCGCATATCTACCTAATCCTTTGAACAGCTCAGGGGTGATTCCAGATCTTAGACTCCCACCTTGGGCAGGGCCAGAGGACTCGGGCACCAATTGTTCTCAGACACCCGGTCTGGAGAGCAGACACAGGGCCATTGCCACCCTCTGCACTGGCTGGAGTTTTGTACACATTGTAGACAACTCTGACTCCTGGGCAGCCCCAGCAGCACAGTAAGGTGGGCAGCACTGGTCATTCCCTGGTTTTAAAGAGGAGGAAGCAGGACTCTGTTATGCACCCACAGCCTTCGAGGAGGCCTAAAGTAGGGCTGTCTCCAGTCTCAGGCACCTTTGTTTATCCCTGTCCCGAGATCTGACTCCCAGGATACCTGTGTTTATCTGAACTCTAGTGAGCAGCCGAGTGTCCCTGACGTGAGCCACACAGGCCCAAAGCAAGCAACAGAGGTGTGCAGGCAGCAGACAGGTGCCATGGCGTCTGGGAAGCAGCTGGAACAAGTTCATGTCTGTCCTCCCTGAGGGGCCGGCACCCCCTCCCTGTCTGTCCAGTGGGGCTGGAGGAGCAGCCACAGGAGCAGCAAGGAGACCGGGGAGGCCTCCAGCCTCAGGAGCTCCTGTACCACAGAGCTGCCAAGTAGCAGCTCCTCTGTTAACCAGCTCCTCCTCTGGAGGGATGAAGTTCACTGATGATCCCATTCACTGGGCCTCTCTCTGAAGTCGTGGAAGGTCAACACAGCATGGCATTGTCCGGCCCCACTGTACAGATGGGAAGACCCAGCGTTTAGACCCCGCGTTGGGGACCCTGCCATCCCCGAGGAGCTCTTGGTTCTGCTTCAGCCCCTCTAGTGAGCAAAGTCCTTATCTGCCCCACCTAACTTCCTTCTGCAGGGAGCAGTGTCCCTAAGGTCACCTCGAGCTGCCCTGGAGAGGGCTGGAAGTGCCACCATAAGATCTGCCCGGGTGCTGCCATCTGCAGAGTGCTCTGCTGTCTCCTGTGGCGCTGCCAGCCATGGGTGGCGGTTCAGATCTAAATTTAAATGCTATAAGTTAAAACCAAAAAATCCAGTTTCTTAGTCATGGGAGGCTTAGATGCATGGCTGCTGCCATCAGAGAGCAGAGCAATAAGCCACTTCCGTCCTAGGAGAGGGTTTACTGTTGGTGTGGGTGTGAAGCCTGTAATTCCGGCCCATAACTCCCCACCGCAGCAGCCACAGTCATCTGACTTTGGCTCCAAACCTCCCTCCGTGGCCGCCTCTGGAGTTTTGATGAATACGTGTAGATCCCCAAAAGAGCGAGCGCGCCCAACTCTTGCGTCCCCAGCAGCCACAGTGCACCTCCTCCTGCAGCTAATTGCACTGTACAGCTCAGAACAGGGTCGACCGGGCAAGGTAAACATCGCCTCCTGACTATAGTTTCACAATGGATGACTAATTTAGCCTGCGTTCCTCTGGCTTCCAAGATATTTTGAGGGAACTATCAAAGGATCTATTTTCTACAACCATATGCCAGAACCTGGGTAAACACTGCTATAGCAGTCGCTGAAGAGGATTGAGAAGCGGGCACCAAGGAAGGGAAAGGAGACAGTGGATGGCCCACTTCTGTCCTCTCCCCCTCAGAGCCTGTGTGAAGGGAGGGCAGAGAGGGAGATGAAGTCCTGCTTAGCAAACGCCTGGACTAAGCCACCCTCGGAGCAGTGGGACCAGGTAACGGGAGATGGAGGTGTCACTGATGGGGGCTCGGCGGAGCTGGGTGTGCGGCACCCTCTGCCTGGTTCTCATCGGATCCACACAGCCATTGAGGAGAGACAGAGACAGAGAGGGAGGTGCTAAATCTTCCCAGAAATCCGTGGACATTCAGAGAGGCTGAGTCTTCCTCCCAGGGTCACGGCTTTGTAAGCGGCCAGCGCAGGGCTTGGCGCAGGGCTTGGTCCCAGCCCGGCGGGATTCCACAGCCCTGCACCTTCGCCCCATGCAGCATAAGCGGGAGTGCACTCCTGCCACACTCACTCGCCTCACCATGCTCGCTCCCCCTGGGCTCCCCTCACCTGCACATCCTCTGGTTCCTGTCCCTTGTTGCAGCCACACCTGGGCTGGCTTCAGCTCCTCTCAGCTACTTCTTGAAAGTTTGCGCTGACTTTGTTCCAGAAGAACCAGCAAGAAAGCCCAGGCTTGGGAAGGGGATGTGGAGCTTCGGTAAGCTTGGCCTTGCTGCCAGCTGCTCCTGCGGCCTTGACCTGGTGACAAAACCGATATGGGCCTCAGCCAGGGAGAGACAGGTGGGGACGAACCACGGAACGTGGGACCTCCGGGTGAGTTTCTAAGCTCCCTCTCAATGCAGCCTGGAGGGGTTCACACTCACACTTACACAGCGACCCCCCGGGGACCTCCCAGATGGGGAAACTGAGCTCCAGAGGGGTTGTGAGCGCAGAAGGCAGAGGACGACATTCAGGCTCCACCTCTCCATCCAGAACACACTCTCCCCAGTGCCCAAGCTGCACCCACTGAAGGAAGAGCTGGTACCAGAGACTGGGCAGAGAGAGTCCTCCCTGCCATGCACATGATTTCTGTCTCCACCCCAGGGACAGCAAGGACCAGTCCAGGTGAAACGCGGACTCCAAGAAAACAGCACATTCGCCAGGGCAGCAGGAGTGGGGTGCTCCCTGCAGAGGCAGGTGGCAGTAAGGAAACCCACAGGACTCTGGCTGCACCCCAAATCTAACAGCTCGATGGAACAAGGAAGCGACCAGGTCAGGAGAACTAAGCCACAGAGAAGGCAGGAGGTGCTACTGCTAATCATGGGGTGCAGCTGCTGCTCAGCCCCCGATGCAGGATACGGCAGAGGAAAGACCCCTGCTTCTCTCCTGCACCCTGATCTCCAGCTAGGGCCTCTCCAGGGGCTATTCAGCAAGGAAGACCAGGGTTCAGAGCTGGGCAGAGAAGTGCAGAGAGGAGTTAGCACATAACCTGCGGGTCTGTGATGCAGCTCGAGTCCGTGCGACACTTTTCCCCTTTCATCCAGCGAGCCCTGCGCCCTTGCAAAGATGTGAGCTGCGGATGTGATCCAAGACCTCTGTCAGGGTGTCACTCGTGGACGTCACTGCCCGGGAGACCAGACAGAAGGTGACAGACGGGGTCCCACGAGAAACTCTGGGGTCATGGGGATGTCACTGGGACACGGCAAGGCCAAGGCACTGCGGCTTCTAGTCCTCCGTGTTTTCTTTCATTTGCTTTGAAAGCTTTTGCTTTTTCCATTCTAATCAAACCACACTTATTGTGGAAAACATGGATTGTGCAGAAAAGCATGAAGAAGAAAATAAAATCGTCTCTGCTCACCAGAGCTGAGCACCGTCGGTATTTCTGTGAATTCCCCACTTCTCCGCCTTCTGTTTTGTGGAGTTGGTCTCCTACTAGATCTGCAATCTCATATTCTGCTGGATTTTTTTTCTTTTTCACGTTGTTCACCAACATTCAAATAGCGCCAAAAGAACCTTTTCGTGGCTTCCTAAGGGTAAATCACTCGGCTGGGAATATGAACTCAGATTCGGCAGACTGGCCTGTGATTGAAACTGTTTCCGGTTAGCAGCCACGGGACAATGCCAGCAACCCGGCTGCCCCTCAGCTTTCTCTGTAAGACGATGTCAGAGGGAAGACACAGCACGCACCCTGGAGAGTTTGCAGAGTTGTTGCGAAGAAATGAGAGGAACCATGTAAAGCAGCTCTGGGTCTGTGACACAGCAGAGCATTAAATGGTAGTTGACAGAGACAGGAGCGCGATGGAGAGTATTCTCCCTCCCCCAGCCTTCGACTTACCGATGGGCACCCTGGCCAAATGCCTGGAATTCTCCAAAAATCCGCATGCAGCAGACATGTTATATTGCAGTTTCATCACTTTTTCTTTCTTCTGCAGTGCTAGGGATGAACCCAGGCCCTACAGATGCTAAGCAAGCACTCCATCTCTGAGCTACACCCCAGCCCCTATTATTGCTATTTTATGGACACAATGTAAGTTCCATGTAGATATTTAGGGTAGACAGAGAGGGAGAACAAAGATAAAAAGCATTCAGAATCCCACTGTGGATGTGCTGTCGCCGACCTTTTGGTACCTATCCATCCAAACTTTTCCCCTGCATTTGAAAATTTCTAGATACGTGAGATTTTAAAATTATGAAGTCCTGCTTAACCTCCCCACCTCTTTCTCCCCACCCCCAATAGTTTATCATTACCAGTTCAAGATCCAGTTCATAAACCAAATGGAGAAACCAATAAAGCCAACCTTTACCATGTCGCTGCTCGGAACCAAGGAGGAAATGCAGCAGGTCCCCGTCATGCTGTGAGTACAAGGCCCACCCACGTGTGGGTCACCAGACTCGTCTTCCCCATGGGGCAGACCCGAGTTACGCTTCCCCACGCATCATGGCTGCCCCAGACACCTGTCTGAGGGAGCATCCCCCAAGCCCGGTCCCTCACATCCCTGTGTGCCGGGCCTGCGTGTGTGACGGAGAGGGGCCATGCAGGAAGAACACTGGCAGATTGGCCAGGGGAGGGAGTGTCCACAGGAAGATGCCAATGCCTTTCCACTGTGCTCTGGACACCACAGCCAGACCTGAGCCTGTACCATTCAGCTTGGACATGTGTCCCCTTTCAGTAGCCCACAGTGCTGGCCCTCCCGCCTGTCCTCTCTGTCACACACTTGTGCACAATGCTGGCAGCCGCCTCACCCTGAGGCTCCCAGACTCTCCGGGAGGTGACGCAGCCCTTCGCCACTCTAGGAGACCCTGGGCTTCTCAAAGACTGCGCGTGGGTCTCTGGCCATCACCCATCTCTACACCCTAAATCCGTGTTCCCTCTGCACCGTCTCCCTGGAGGCTGTTCTCAGTGGCAGAGAGGGAGCACAGCCCCTCTCCAGTTTTGGGGTGTTTTACTGTCTTAGAGATTAGAGAGGAAAGCTGTTTGTTAATGAGGCATCGCTGTCTGCACTGAGATCCTGCTGTAAACAGACACATCCTTTTTCCGTGTGGTCTTTCTGTTACTGTTAGGCTTTGTTGCTGCAGTAGATATTGATATGGGGAGGCAGAACTGAGAAGAACTGGCCTCCATGTCAATGGCCCACAAACAGCAGAACTCTTCCAACGCCATCGTCCAAGCCCCTCTCTCTCCTCAGGGGCTTCTTCCCAACAGCCGGGAAGAAATAGCCCAAGATGAAGAACATTCACTAGATTCATGACCGACCCTTTTATATTTTTAATTTTTTCTTTCGATTTTTCATCTTTGTTCGTACATGTTTGCAGTACAGAAAGATTATGTATCCGAGACTTGTACAGCCTTCCCAGTCCTGTCCTTTCTCATCCGGCCACATAGACTGCCATCTCTGTGACTAGGCCACAGAGAAATATGCCATCCCGAGTGGCTGAGGCGGCCTAACACATCCTGCATCTGCCAGAGCATCACTTTGCCATTACAGTGAAACTAAATCAGCTGTCTGGTTTCCTTTGTGTCTTCCAGGAGCGAAAGGATCACTAGTAATAAAACGTACTCATTCCTTGTCACCCTGGAGCTGGATATCGGCGAGCCGGTCCTGCTCAAGCTCAAGTGGGAGCACAGTACAGTGTGGGCCAGCGTCTGGAACACAATGCAGGCCGTCATCCCATGGGGCGGAGGGTCGCGCTCCTCCAGCCTCAGGCTGAGGACCATCCGAGCCAAGGCCGGGGAGACGCAGCAAAGGTGACCAGCACCAGCCTGGGCTGGGCAGTGTGGCAACTCTGTGCCCTAACTCCCTGTGGGAAGGAGGCAGGGATGGGGTGCAGACAGTCAGAAAGGTGCAGTGGCCATCCCGGGGTCCCGGGTTCCCACAGCCCCAGATGGAGGATGACGATTTGCACCCATCTTCTACCTCCCACCGACTGGGGCTAAGAGCCACCTCCCTCAGCAGCCCCAGGGTCCTCAGACAGCTGATCTCCAGGTGCGGCTCTGTGGTGCGGCTAGAAGATGCAGCATCTTTCGTCTGTTGTCTACCAGAGAAACACTTAACAGACTCCCATCTCAATTCACCTCTCCCTGTGGTTGTACTCTTCCAATCTTAGATGTCAAAGCATCTCTGGAAGCTTAAGGGAGCAGGGTGCATTTTCAAATGAGAGCCCTGAGAAATTCCGACGTGGGCCCATTAAGAAGTGCAGCCCCTTGGAGTTTATTGATTCCCCTGACCCCTGAGTCCCTAGGGACAAGAAGGGTTCGGTGGGGAGTGGCAGGGGGTTCAGCTGCTTCTACAGTCATCACAGCAGCGAGCAGGGATGGCCAACACACTTTGCCATGGCAACCGTGCCTTTCTCTAGTTTTGTTCCGTCATCCACAGGACAATTCTGTACCTTCCTGGGCGGTTCCCTGCTGCCGCCCTTCTGTATTCTGGAAACTTCTGTCTTCTCGCCTTCCTTTGCTGGGAAGCTTATTTTTCTCTGGGTTGCCCTTAGCAGAGATGGAAAACAGCAGACTTCTCACCTCTGAACCCCACACCTCCCTCAGCCTCGAGTTACTCTGCCAGGAGCCAGCCTGTGGCTGATTTATGCCCCCTGAGTCCCTTCTACCACCGCACTCTGAGATTTTATCTCTCTGGGATGCAAAATCCTGGCAATTACTAAGAGCATACTCTGCAGTCTGCCAACAGATTTCTCCACATGATCAATCGGAGAAAATTAAACTGCTTCTCTCCTCTTAGACACTTAACTCTTCTCGTGTGACTTTTCGGCCCTTTAGAGCCACCCTGCTTCTGAGCAATGCCCTCCCTGCATGCTTTCAGGTGGAAAACAATTCTCCCGTTTACTGTGACAAGTCTGTGTGCTTTGCCTTGCAGAGTGGTGTAAAAGACCACACTGCTGCCCACATGAATGCACACCCCAGGGGAACTAAAACAGGAAAAGAGGGAGGGAAAGACGGCATTCAGAGGGCTCCTCCACACATGGGCATCGGACTCCCTGACATTAACCTCACACAACCTGCCCAGCGACCCTGGCTGTGCAGATTAGGAACCCAAGGTCCCCAGGAGTCACAGCTTGGTGACCTCGCTAATGACTGTCCAAGCCCAGATCTGCCACGGGGTCAGCTGATTTATTGCCCGTTTGTTCTCCAGGCACTATTTCCAGCAGTTCCTTCTCCCTTTAGTCCCAGCCCCATTAATCTGACTTTCCTCAGACAAATCTAGCAGAGCTGTAGCGCTGGACGCTAAAGCGTGTGCATCAAACGTTCCCCCAACTGCAGCAGGTCTGTGTGTAAGGGGAGACCCATATTCTTCACGTTGTAAATATTAAGTGCCTTCCTTGTGCCTACACAGCACCAACTGCCACTGAGGGGCACCAAAAAAAATTCTGAGTGGTGGCTCTCAGCGTGAAGAAATTCCAGGCTCCAGTTAGGAAAACAAGCTGAACTAATTTTACTGATGGCGAGCTCCCTGCCAGGTTCTCACACTTTCCTGTACGAGGGCATCAACTGGGGATCATGTCAAGGTGCACATCCACCTGGGTAGGCGAGGGACTCGTGGGCGGGGATCCTGCATCTGCAACAAGTGTCAGGGGAAGCAGGGACTGCAGGCGCATGGCTGCTCTCTGAGGAGCAGTGTGCAGTCGGCACTGTCTTGGCGGTCTAAAGAGGACAGCCCAGTCCGGCACTGCGAGGCTGTGGACAGGCTGCACGCGAGTGCGGCAGTGCAGCCGGCAGAACCAGCGAGTCCTGCACCGCCAGTCCTCAGTACTCATCCCTTTAGAGCTTTAATAATAAGTGGGAATTGTAACATGTTGCTCATGAAAACCTGCAACAATTCCCAATCGTTCAGTATCTTTTGCAAACCAGAATCCAGAGGCAGGATGCAAACACTAAACCCCATACTCAGAACTGCTCTGCAAGTGCAAAGAAAAAGGTAGGCGAAGTCATTTACTGTGTGCCTCAGTGGGAGGAATTCAATGGGACGTGACTGTCTTTCTCTCGAGGCGCAGTCTGGGAAGAGCAAGGCTATGCAGGGAGAGGAAAAGAAGGAGCAGAAAGTACTGGCCCTGTAGCAAGACCTATGTAATCGGCTACACACAATGAGGAGATGTGCGATTTTCATGGTGACCACATAAGTGCAAAGTCAGAATCAATGAGATGATCACTGGCTACCCATGATTTTGGCAGGAATTAAAACAGATAACACACAGGGTTGGTGAAGAGCAGAAAAATGGGCATTCTCAAAAATTACCAAAGGAGGGCCAGGGATTTAGCTCAGGGGTTCCACTGCCTGCCTTGTAAGGACCTGAGTTAAATCACTAGTGCCAAAAAAAAAAAAAAGGGGGAGAGTACATTGCAAAAGTTTTTCAGGGAAATCTCATTCACCTACTACTAGTAGCTACCGAGTACCTACTTATGCCAGCAAATACACTCAGCAGTGAACAGAAAAGACACCATCTTTGATCTCATGGAGCTTACATTATCAATATTTTAAATATGCATAATACTTGGGCCCAGAGTTTTACTTGTATATATCTTTAGTATTTCTGGAATGTATGTACCCATGCTAAAAATGTGCACAAAGGATGTATGTGTACAAAAAAATGTATGCTGCAATACTCTTTATAGATAGTTTCAATATTGCCTATCAATAGGAAAATACTACATGCCCTGTGGTACATCCATTCAAGGGAATATCGTGCAGCAGGTAAAAAAGAATAAAATGGATTTAAATCTACTTATATGACCAGTCTCTGAGGTGTCATTAGTTGGTGAAAAGGAAAAATTATAGAAAAATTCTAACAGTATAATCCCATTTTAAACCTATTTTTGGTGCTCGCTTCAGCAGCACATATACTAAAGCTATTTTTGTTTATGAATATTGATATATGTGTAAATGATAAAAATGGGCTGAGAAAGACATGAACCAAACCATGAAAGTAGGGAGGGGAGAGGTGTTAGGGATAATGGCAAAGGTGGTTTTTAATATCTGGCTCTATGTATTTCTCTCCCCTTTGAATTTTTCAAGAATACATTCCTAAATTATTCATATCACTTTTTAATTTAAAAAGTTTGATTTAGCAGAGATCTGGCTGTAGATGCAAACCAAAGGAAAAATAATTAGTAAAGTAGAATTATCTGTGCTACAGACTGACAGAGAAGTCTGGGTCCCTCAGCCGCACGGCATCTGCACCAGCAGAGGAAAGAGCAGGGCTCCCGGACTGAGACAGGCACAAGAGGACAGGGCCTCACACCAAGGACCTTTAGGAACTGGAGAAACTGGAGCTTGTCCAAAGGAGAGCTCGGAGCCAGTTCTGCCTTGTGGGGAAGGATCAGGGAACTGTGAGTGTCTGCCTGGGAAGCAGATGGTCACCCTTGCCCCTCGAATGGGTTTTCTAAGGGGGAAGAAGGGAACTGTGGGTCCAGGTGCTCAGCAGCTAAACAACACCCCTCACCAGGGAGCAGAGCCCCCAGGAGCCCCAGGCTGAGGCCTCCACTGACGTAGGTTTTGTTTCTGTCTAAAGTTATGAGAATATTTCCAAACATAAGAGTTTACTGCAAAAAAAAAAAAAAAAAAAAAAAAAAAAAAAAAAAAAAAAAAGAAAGAAAAAGAAAAGAAAAATCCAGGACCTGCATCATACAATTGAGTAGTATTTGATCAAGGATGAAACACTTCTGCCTCAAACTTAACGCGTGCTCGTTTTACATTTCCTCTTCAGGATGACGTTCTGCTTAGAAAACAAGGATGACCTGTTTCACCCGGCCCAGGAGAAAATCTTTGTGAGATGTGAAGTAAACTCTAAAGCACTGAAGAGAAAATTCAGATGAGCTGAATGAGAACCCGGTGTAAAGAATAAGTGAATTTTACTTCTTACAGGGGACAGCTACCCATTTGGAAACCAAAATTATGAAGAGAATCTTGCATAAAGTTTCAATAAAGTTTAAGAGGGATATATTTCACCAGTATAAACTGAGTTTTTAAAACTATATTATCGAGCCAGGGATTTAGCTCAGTGGTTCTGCCACCTACCTCGCAAGCACAAGGTCCTGAGTTCAATCCCTAGTACCAAAAAAGGAAAAAAAATTATACAATGATTTTCAAGTATGAGTACAACTAAAAAGTCCCAATCTTATCTCTGATTGAGTGTTGATTTATGTAAATAAGTACAAATGTAAAAGTCATTTTAGACCTGTTATTCTAATTTACAATGCCTTTTATAATTAAATCAAATTTCCCATATGCCCTGGTTAGTTTATTCAGATCTATTTTTTGAATTATGCTGGGAAAAGATTTCTTTATTACATAACTTACACTTCAATAAAGCAAAACTGTAATTAATCGCTAGTTATGTGTACCAAAGCACACACCCTCTGAAAAGACAATACAGCTCACTAAAAGAAAAATAACTCTAATTAAACTAATAGACATTTCACACAAATCACACAATTATTTCACTGAAACTGAACCAAACACACAGAAGTAGAAGTCTATTAAACCAACTAGCTCCAGCCGTGAAAACTGAGCAGTTGGTCATTTCAATTAGTAGGTTCCTAATTAAATAAATACAGGTCTCTTCTTTCACTAATCCCTGCACCGAAAGCCAATCGAAAACGACATTTCAAAGAGTCGCCACGAAGTGAATGTGTGTGTGTCCCACCCCATTCCTCCGTGGAAGCCTAAATCCTCAGGGTGATGGTACCTTTGGGTCATGCCGGGTCACAAGGACGGTGCCCACACGTGGACATCAGTGCCCTGTAGCGGGTGAAGACACCCAAGCGCTCTGCTCTGCACCCCAGGCCTCACTCCCTCCGTCCAGCATCCCAGTGCTCTCCTCCGAGGCGCCCACCTGCAGTCTCGCTGCCTGCACACACTGTGAAAGTGCTGGTGTCCCCACATCAGGGGTGGTGACACAGGAAGCCAGAAACCAAGCTGCCTGGGCCCAGGCTGTGCCCCCACTGAGGCTAGGTGAGAAGAAAGTGAGCTGGGTGTGAAGTAAACCAGAGGAAGGCACAGAAAGAGGGGCCCCAAAGCCACCAGCTACAGTTCCTGCCAACCTTTCTCATGCTAGGGATTTCCATGCCAAGCCCGGTCCTCCCTCCTCTTCCCCTCTCCTGCACAATTCCCCCAACCAAACCGTAGTGATCTATTTAAGCCAGTTACCTTATTGCCCAGCCTGGCCCCACCTGGACCTGGGCTGGAACCTAAGTCATGCTCTCTTCTACCCATGACCATTAGTGACCAGTACAGTGATGAAGGCCCCTTGCCCTCTTCTGCCCCTTTCAAGATGGGTGAAATGCAGGGCCCAGGCCCCTCCCTGCCCACCCTGTCTCCTCTCCTTCCACTGTGCTGCCCACTCCTGTGGCTTCACATACAAACCCTCAGGGCCCAGTCACACACACACACACACACACACACACACACACACACACACACCCTGCTGCGGTCCAGCCACCTATGATGTCTCCAGCCCCAACCCGGCTCTTCCCCACACTCCTCGTCCACACAAGCTGCTGAGGCCAACACTGGGGTCATCGGTCATGTCTCTGCCCCTTCGACCCTGACACTCAGTTACCAAACCTTTCCATGTTTTCTCCTATTTCCCCTTTGAAGCCATCATCCCAGTTGCCAATTTTTTGTCTTTTTTGTTTTTTGTTTTTGTACCGGGGATGAACACGGGACCTTGCGCTTGCGAGGCAGGCGGCAAAACCCCTGAGCTAAATCCCCTGCTCTCTTAAGTCAATGCTGATATCAACTTCCCAGCTCCACCCATGGAGCCCACCCTCTGGCGCAGCAGCCAAGGTGATGGGGAAAAAAAAGGGGGCTAACTCATGCAACTGTGCTGTTTAAACTCTATCTTTACACAAAGTGTTGCTATTTTATTTCTCATGGATTTTGCAATGATTTTGTTTTTGAAAACACTGCGTTAAAATGTTATCATTATAATGGAATGTTTGGAGCCCTCTCCCTTACATTATATGCACAAGGAAGTGGCTAGCTCGCTTTCCCCTTGTCCTAGCCCAGGTCTGTGACACACACACACACCCGCTCACGAAACACCTAGCTCCCTGCCCGCCCTTGAAGGTTGGTGTTGTCACCACGCTCAGTCCTCGGGGCGCGACCCATCACCTGGTGCAGAGCTGGCGTCCCGCGAATGCGTGTCCCTGGAGTAATAAGTCTGGCTATGCTTTGCCTCTCAGTGAAGTCATAACCCCGCCTGCTGTATCAGCCCAGAGTCAGGCTTCCGAGTCCCCTCTCAGCCTGGCTCAGCCTCCTTCTGAGTCGGTTCATCAAAACCCCTCGGTGTTCCTTGTTTCGGCTTTTTTCTTCTCAAGTAGTCCCGTGGGGTTTCCAGACGCGTGGTGCTGTCTCCCGCCGAATGAGTTCCAATCTGTAGAAGCGAAGGGGCTGCTCTCAAGCCACACACAGATCTGGGGTAACGCCCTCCTGGCCCTCGGTTCCCCAGAACAAGCCGAGTCCCCACAGCCTCCCGAGGATCTGCACCGCTCATGAAATGCAGCTTCTCATTCAGGGCGCCCAAGGCCGACTCCAGAAGTTTTCACTTTTGAAGACGACCTGGGTAATTCTTCTCAGCTGACCCAGCAACAACCTTCCTCTCAAGCTCTCAGGCAGAGCTGGCCAGGCAAGGGAGGCCCCTCACTGCCCGCACCCCTCCTTGCCCCCTACAAGCCTTAGGGGGCAAATCCGAGCTCCTCCAGGGCAGAAGCTGCCTGTGTGCTCCTGGGATTTGTGCGGTTGTTTGATATTTCTCTCTAAAGATGTTTTGCACAAGCATGAAAACAGCCTGCAGGAAAATGTGAAGACCTACAAAGAGCAACCCGCTCGTCTCTGAGCAGCCACTCGCCCTCCCCCCACCCCAAGGGTCTCTCAGGGGACAAGAACAGCATGCGGGGTCCCCCTTCGAACATCTGCAAACATCTGTCCACACAAGGGATTCGCTTCCCTCCAGAGTCAACACATAGGACAGAGGTGACTCTGCAGTGCCAGTCTGACAAGTCAGGACCATTTCCTTATGCGCGTGAACAGAATCACCCCTCTCCTAATTGCCTAATAACATAGCTGTTATCACACACACTAACACGTGTTCCCAGCCTCGCAGAGGCACCGCAGTTCTACAAACTCGTGATTATATACCACGGTGGGACACTCTTCATGACAGGGACGGGCTGTAAGAAACACATCCTTAGCCCAAGTGGTTGTGGGCACACATCACAGAGGCCACAGGTCTGCAATCCCACTAGCAATGTGTGAGTACCTATTCCCCACTCCCTTCCTCCTTCCAAGGCCAGAATACTGTTCATTTTAGTTTTCACTAGTCTGATGGGTATGAAGACCTCCTTGCTGCCTTACATTTCCCTGATTACTATTGAATTTGAGGAATTTTCTAGGTATTTATTGGATTTGCTTCACTGTGAATCCATTTAATGTGAATCCATACTGTGATCTAATTTTCTTTAGAATACTTGACTTTTTTGTGGTTGTACTGGGGATTGAACTTAGGGTCTCTGCGCTAAGTTGCATTCCCAGTCCCTTTTAACTTTTTATTTTGAGATAGACAAGGTCTCACTAAGTCACTAAGTTCCCCGGGGCTGGGCTTGTGATCATCCTGCCTCAGCCTGCCCGAGTACTGGAATTACAAGCATGTATCACCAGGCCTGGCTGGAATACTTGTCTTTTACTTGTTTGTAAGAACTAGACAGTTTATATTAACCTTTTGTCTTTCAACTTCGCAAAGATTTTTCCAAATCTATTCCTCTATTGATTGTAATCATAGTGTTCTTTGCTGCACAAGAGTTAGAATTTTCTGAGGTCAAAATTCTAACATTTCTATTATATAGATTTCCTGACTTGGCCCAAGCGGCCAGGTCAGTCAGTCGTGGGCAATTGCAAATTGTCACTATTGAATTGCAAATTATACAAACCTTAACTCTTGCCAGGCATGGTGGCACCACAGCTGTGATCCCAGCTACTGGGGAAGATGAGGCAGAACTGTGGAGTTGGAGGGCCAGAAATTTAGCTCAGTGGTTCTGCTGCCTGCCTTGCAAGACAAGGACCCGAGTTCAATTCCCGGTACCAAAAAACAAAAACAAACCAACAAACAAAAAAAGAAATGTGAGTTGGAACCCAGCGTGGCTGACTTAAAGAGATCCCATTTCAAAATAAACAATAAAAAGGCCTGAGGATGTAGCTCTGTAGTAGGGCCTGTGCCTGTTATGTACAAGGCCCTGTATGCAATCTCCACTACTGCAGAAACAAAAAAGAAAGTTGTAATGATGTCTTTTATATTTTTTGTTTTGTTTAGAGGGATTTTTTGTTCTTAGTGGTCAAGTAAACTTTAAGTGGTTTTCTATTTTCATCTGAAATGGCTGCTGAAATTTAGAAAGTGCCTTAGTAACCTACGGTTTTCCCTCTGTAATTTAGTCATAATACAAATTATATTGGTAGATTTTCTTGATCATGACCTACCCTTGCATTCTTTATGTAATACTTGCACTCTTGAAATAAAATTTTCCTCGGCAACATTTTTTATTGCATTGCTGGATTTCACTTTTTTAAACATTTGCCTTTATTTTCATTAGTGAAATGGTTTCCCATTTTGGTGGAGGCTATCCTCATCATACTTTGATATTTTACAGCTTTTATCTATGGCCTTGAATAGTTTAGATAATATTGTGATGATTTTTAAATGTTATTTAATTAGAGAAAAATTCAGCTGTGAAACCATCTGGCCTTGGTGCTTTTGCATGTAATATTCTTAGAATTTCAGCTTGTACTGTACTTGTTGCTACATACAACATTTATTAAAATTTTTCTGTATAGTATCTTCAAGCAAGAGAGTCACAGAGTTATATCTGATCAGGATAAATGAGGAAAATGAAGGTCTAACGTTAAGGCACCAGAAAAATCCAAAACTAATTCTGAAACTCTAATAATTATTTCTGAGAGAGTCAAACCAAGTGCACACATTTATCATGGAAAATAAGATTAAGCTGCAGGAATTCTAGGCAGTGCCTCATCCAACATTAAATTTAGGTAAAAATCCACAGACCCGGGAAATAGTTAAATAGCTCAGCTAACAGCAGGAGAAACTAACTGGAGAATGATAATATTGCTGTCAATTCCTAGAGCTACTCTGCTTTAGGATGTGTTTAAATGCTATCTGTCCGGAACGTTTATTTAAAGGGATTCTAACTTTGCTCACTCCCTGGGTGTGGGCGGCTTCATTCGTGGGGGCTTAGGGAGCAGCCTTACACCCTGAAAGTCCAAATGGATTTAGAAGTACAAAGACTGTATCTTGATATGGCAATGACATGTGCAGATTCATAAAATAGGCCCATTTCTTTGGGAATACAAAGCAAAAGGTATCTGGTGTACACACCAAAACATCCATTTCTAAAAGACAAACCTTTAATGGTCTACAATAAGTTATTTTGTTAAAAACCTCTCTTGATTCTTCTCTTTTAGGCTGGGATAAAACAGTAAAGTTAAAAGGATCACAACAGTAAATGTAAATCACATGTAGGTTATTATGAGTTTAATTTTTTTTTTTTTTTTTTTTTTTTTTTTTTTTTTTTTTTTTTTTTTTTTTTTTTTTTTTTTTTTTTTTTTTTTTTTTTTTTTTGTACCGGGGATCAAACTCGGGTCCTTGCGCTTGCGAGGCAGGCAGTGGAACCACTGAGTTAAATCCCCGGCCTTATGAGTTTAATTTTTATGAAGAGCAAACAGCAATTGCTTTTCCAAGTCCAAAGCTTTTGCTTTCCTGGTAGGGCCAGGCCTAGGGTGGGATGAGCAAGGTCAGAGGTCACAGAGCCCAGGTAGGTCAGCCTGCTGGTGTCATCAGGTGTGCAGCCCAAGGGTGACACTACCTGGACAGCAGGGAACTGGGGGCCAGATGTGCAGGCGTGACCTTGTCCTTTTCTCTTTAGTCTAGACTGGCTTTGAACTCACTATGTAGGCCAGGCTGGACTCACAATGATCCCCCTGCCTCAGCCTCCTGAGTGCTGTGATTATTGGTGTGCACCACCATGCCGGACACACCCTTGTCCTCTTGCCCTTTGTTCTCTGGGCTCTCAACTTGCCTCTCCACAGCCCTGATCCTGCTTACATTTATTCCTGCTTCATCTTCTCTCCTGCTCAGCAACAAGTACTTTTATTTTTAGTCATTCTTCTCCAATAATAATGGCATCTAAGCCCACAAATTTTCTGAGTACCGACTTCTATAGAAAGTCTTTTCTTGCAGTGCTATCTAAGTAATTTACAGTTTTAGATTTATAGGTTATCCAGGAAGCATTATTCAATTTATAAATAGGATATTCTGGTCACTTTTAAGGTACTTATTTCTGATTTTATTGAATGTGGCTACAAAAATATTTTTCTTAATTTCCTAAAGTTTTCTTTGTGATCAAGCAAAGACTGAATTTTTATATTTTGTTGGACATAGGAAAAAATTCTGTTTTTCACTTGAGAGGCTTAAAATTATATATATTAAATTACAGTGATTTGTTGATTATATTTGTTGATTTTTGTTTGTTACATTTACTCAAAAACTATTGCTATTCTTTGTATATTAGATGTGATTCTGATTTAAAATCCACTCCTGGGCTGGGGATTTAGCTCAGTGGTTTGGTGGCCTGCCTTGCAAGCACAAGGACCTGAGTTCAATCCCCGGTACCAAAAATAAATAAATAAAATAAAATAAAATCTACTCCTTAGTAAGGTGTGTTTGCATTTTTATTTGGTATTCATCAGTTTATTAATGTTCATTCTGATTTATAAAATGTGCTTTATGGTGTTGTGTAACATTTCTTTTAATCTTAAACTTCCTGACAACTAATTCTGCTATTATTTTCTTTTCCATAATATTTTCTTGTTATGTGCAACCCATCTATTATCAATTTAGTTATATTTTAAGTTTCTTTAAAATTCTGTTCCATGAGATGGAGGTAGGAGGGAGACAAGGAAAAGGAAGAAGATGTAAAAACAGTTAAGATGTGTTACATATGGGTACCAACTCCCCACCATGAATGTAATCATTATGTACTGCAGATATGTACTAATAAAAATATAAATTAAAAAATTAAACTTTGTCTTAACTATTTCTTCTAGTAGAGTACAGCTGGATAATTAAAATTTTTAAACTCAGTTTACTTGTTTCTCACTTTTGGTGAGAAAATTTAGCCCATTCCTATTTTTTGTAACGAGTTGGCTCCTAATATCTTATTTATTGGTTCGTTTTGCTAATTATTTCATCTTTTTACTTGCCTTTATTTTTCTACATTGGTTAAATTGGTCAAATTATTTTCCCTTTCCGTCTTAGTAATATGGCTTCTTTTATAGACTTCCATTCTCTTTCCAGCTACTTTTCCTTTTCTGTTGCTCACAATCAGATATATTGTTATCATTTCTAAAGACAGGACCCTATGCTCCTACCAGAACTCAGCCTCTCCCACTTTTTTTTTTTTTTTTTTTTTTTGCAAGAGAGGCTGGGAAGAGGAGCAAAAATATGTTGGTAAACAACTTCTGTTAAAGATGGGTAAAATTCTAAGAATTTCAGAAATGTTATGATTAAGAATTGTTGTGTTTGGTTTGTTTCTGAGGATTTTTTTGAGACAGGGTCTCACTATGTAGTTCTGGCTGGCCTTGAATTCATTATGAAGCCCAGTTTGTCCTCAAGCTCATGGCAATGCTCCTGCCTCAGCCTCTTGAGTGCTGGGATTATAGGCGTGTACCATCACATCCAGCAGGAATTGTTTTAGCTACAAAATCAAACATTTTTAAAATATAAAAGACCATCTCCTACATTGTGACAGCCAACCCGACTCCCTCTTGTGCCTCATTGCCATGTTGTACCTGTACGTGGACAAAGCACCCAAAACTCCCACATCCTGCTTGGCAGTAAACTCACTGTAGTTGCAGATGTTTTGTAGCTCACTTAGTGCGTGCAAAACTTCGTTGTGCCCCCCCACTAACCTGGCATGGCTCTGCTTCTGTAAGATTCCACTTGCTCTCCCTTGAGCCCTCCCCAACTGAAAGCATGGTTTAAAAGGAGAAATTAAACTGCTTCCCTTTGCCCAGGAAACTTTCTGGGCACTAGTCCCCCTCGGCTGCTGGCTATAATAAATGGACTCAAATCTGGCACAGAGAGTGGCATGTCTCTTGTTCTTACTCACTCGTCCACAACGTATGTTCTGTACAAGACAAAGGCAAAATTTTATTTAAAATACTCAATAGTCCTCTCTCCCATTCTTTTTTCAGGCCCTCTCTGATGCAAACATCGTATGAACTCCAAGGTTTTACTGGAACATTAAAGACATACATCAAGCCAGGCATGGTGGTGCAGGCCTGTAATGCCAGCACTCAGGAGACTGAGGCAGGAGGATCACAAGTTCCAGGCCCGTGTGGGCTACATAGTGAGTTCAAGATCCGCTTAGACTACTTAGTAAGACCCTGTCTCAAAAAACAAAAAGATGTGCTTCTATAACAATAGATTCTAAAAATGGAGGTCTCCCAAACAGTACAAAATAAGATTTTGTAGAAAGACATTATGTCATCACCGTAAGACTTGGCAATAATTTAAAAAAACATAATGGTTAAGAAGCCTGATGTGTACAGTGTGAATATGGGAGATGGAAACAAAGTGAACAAGCAAATATCTATACAGGCTCCACAACGTTTGAAATGATTGAAGTAACCTGTGGCCCACCTTTCTTTGCCCTTTACAAAAATTTATAAAAAGAAATAAAGGCAGCAAAAGAAAGGGGCGTCAGTTTGGACACTGGAATTAGTCTTAGACTTCAGTTTCTGTATGATCCTAAAACTATACAAGCATTGTGCTATTTGGCACCTAATCTTCCTAATTTTCTTATTTATTGATAAGATCCTGGTAAGGGAAAGGATGGAAAGGCAGAACTCCATAACCCATGATTTCAGGAAGTCAGCTGGTGCACCTGACGAGCACATTTTAAATGCGATCAGCAAGCAGCTTTTTGAGCATAACCAAACCCAGAGGTAGCCGTTCTGTCCAACGGCGGGCCGGGTCCTGCCTCTCAGGGCTTCCGCGGAAGCTTCCTCAAACTCCTGCACCGAGCCGACGGTGACCAGGCTGTGTACTCTGTCCCAAGCGCCACTCCCATGGCAGTGGTGCGGGGACCCAGTTTTACCCGTCGTTTCCATGCCCACAGGAGTCCGAAATTGGCTGCAATTCCGGACGCTGCTTCTTCACCTGCAGAAGTCGATTGCTATGGAAATCACAACGCCGCTGCTGGCCCTGCGCTGGTCACGTCTCATTCCACAGTGCCAGCCCCTCCAAACGAGGTCGCCACCGGGGTCCCGCCTGCCCCGGCCTGGGGCTCGGATGATAGGACTTCCGGGGAGCTCACAGGTGCCCCCTTAGTGGAGTTAAAAACACTCAAGAGGGCTGTGAAGGAATTTTGAAAACAATACAGAAATAATGCAAAGCAACTGAACTCCGCTTTGGGCTCAGGTGACACAGCTGCTGGTGCAGACACAGGTGGTGGCGGCGGCAGTTTTCGAGGGGTAAAAGGGACACCAGGTCACCACGGCCCCATTTAATTTCTAATTGGAGTTTACTGAATCCATTTCTTCTAGTAGGAGTTATCATTTGTTACTTAAATGCCCCAGAGCTAAGCAACGCTTTTTCTATTTGTGAAAAACACGGTGTTTTATGTTCTGTAACAGCAGTCATATTCGATTTTTACAGAAAATGTCTCCTCAGAGCTGCAGGGAGGAGGCTAGGCTGCCGGGGTACCTGGAATCAGAGATGTCAGAAAAACAGCTGTCGCACAAGTGCTTGTGAAATCAGCTTTGCTGCCTACAAAGCACACACTCTTCCTGAAATGCCGTTATTGAGCACCTACTGTAGCCAAGCTCAACGAAAGAGCAATCAGTACAGTGCGGTCCTGTGGAAGCAACGGGGAGGATGGGGTGATCCAGGCAGAGGGAAGGGCATCCCAAGGCCCTCAGCCAGGGCACAGACCCACAACCACGCCATTCCTAAAAGCTTGGTCTGCTCCAGCACATCCCCACGGGCCACCACCCTGGCCTCCTCGCCACCTGCCACCCCCGGGCACTGTCGGGGCCTCTGGACCACCCTGCCTTTCACCGTTCAACACCAATCCCTGTGTCACACCCTTGCGTCCTTCCTCCTGCTGCATGGGGTGCTCCGCAGTCTCCAGGGGCCGGCAAGTCCACAGGAGTCGATGGGGCCACAGGGCACAGGTGAGCACCCCGCAGCCTGGTCGGGCCGAGGCACGGCTCACACGTGTGCCTGTGGTGTGCGGCAAGCACAGCCGGATGACAGGGAGCAGGGAGCACAGGGACCCCTCCCTCGGCCAGTGGGAGGCCAGACATCCAGGCCCAAGCTCAGGGCCTTTCCCAACCTCCAGCCCCTTGGCCCGACACCCCAAGGCGAATGACTGAGTGTGACATCCGGTGAGGTGCGAGCAGCTTTTCAGCAGAGGAACACAGTGCTGAGCAAAACTGGAAAGACATTAAAAAAATAAAGCACAAAAGCGCCACGCGTGGATGCCTATAATCCCAACACTCCGGAGGCTGAGGCAGGAGGATCACTGTGAGTTTGAAACCAGCCTGGGCTACGTAGTGAGTTCCAGGTCAGTCTCAACTACATAGTGAGAACCTGTCTCAAAAAAAACCCAAAAATAAATAAATAAAGCTCAAGATTGTTAAATTCAGCACTTTATTCTTATCAGCAGAGTCCCCGGCACAATTGAGGACTTTAGAACTATTTGTCCCAGCCAGGTGCGGTAATGCAGGCCTGTAATCCCAGCACTCTGGTAAACTGGGGCAGGAAGATCCCAAGTGCAGCCCAGCCCAGGAAACTTAGTGACTTCATGAGACCCTGTCTTAAAATACCAAAATAAAAAAGGGTTGGGATTTAGCTTAGTGCAAAGACCCTGGATTCAATTCCAAGTACCACAAAAAACAAAAGTGAAAAAGGAGTATTTATCCAGGGTAGCAGACAGGTGTACAAAGACGCCACAGACCAAGCAGACTCTCGCAGCTTCAGGTCCCTTCACAGATTTAGAAACGCATCCAGTACTTACAGAGAATAAAACTATCAACAATCACAAAACTAAGTCAGGCAAAATTAATTATACTAGATGAAAACCTTAATGTATAAAAGCTGGCACTCTGTGATGAGACACACAAAAGGTTACCCAGCCCAAGAGGCAAGGGGAGAAAAACACGGCAAAATATACACTTAGAATAACAAATAAAGTTACTTAATTTGTCAGTATTACCAAGCAGCCTTCATTTCCCAAAAACCCATGCAAAGGGCATCTTTTCCACATAAGACAACTTACCTATCTAAAAAATAATTCTAGGATATCTTTCTAAAGATACATTTCTATCTCTAAGGGTCATTATCATTTGAACAAGAAAGAGAAGAGCCCAGTTTACTGTACTGAGTTACTGAGCATTTATTCCAGTGTGGCGCACACCAGTTCTACATAGGTAATATGAGCATACTCCCCAACACAGTGAGCAGAAAATAATTATTTTCTTTAAAAAGTCGGCAAGCCTCATAAAAAGTAGACAGCAAGAGGGGATCTAACAGCCAGCTTAGTAAAATTGTTTAATGACTGATAGTTTCAAAAGTTCACCCTAGCAGTCAAAACCAATTAATCATCCATTGTTAACTGGAGCAGAAGATAATTAATTATGTTAGCTTGACTAGTTCAAGTTTAATTCCACTAAAAAAATCATTAGGGGTAGAGGTTATTATCATGAATTACTGCTAAAATAAAAATGGTAATGACTAAGGCTAAGAACTCAATTCACATTGAAAACACTTCAGTGGAAAATTTAAAATATAAATACAGGTAGAGAAAATAGCATAATGAATTCCCCAGTACCCACTGCCCAGCTTCAACAATTACCAACTCAGCCAATCTTGTTTCAAAGCTACATTCCCACACCAGCCAACCGCAAGGCCTCAGTGACTCACACAAATCTTAGTGATCATGTTTTGCTTTTAAATGTTTCAATTTGCAGCTGTCAACAAATGTAATCCTACTACTGTTGCACCTAAAAATAACTGTAAAAATCCTTGATATCATCAAATACCCAATTTTCCTATTTTGCCAATGGTCTTTGTGTATGCTCTTTTAACTCATCCTTTTCTGCTCTCTTAGTGCATCTTAGTGGTTGGAGGGAACAGGCTCATACATCCTGCAGTTTTCCAGTCTGGACTTTGCTGATGAGATGCCTTGCAGCACTGTCGCTCTGCTATCCTCTGCATTTCTAGTAAAGTGCCAGTTAGACCTGGAGACCTGAGCAGGATCACATCTGACTGTGGCACCAAATCGACACGCTGCCCTTCGGAGGCTGGCAGCCACTGTGGGGAGCACTGTCCAGACCCATTCACAGCTGGGGCAAACTGTGACATCCTAACGCTTTATTTCTGACTTGTTAGCTAGAATCTGTCATTAAAAGTATATCCCAGTAGTTAACTATGAATTGGCAAAACCTATATACATCGAGCTTCAATCTCTTGCAAAGATAGTGTTCTTTGAGGCGAAAGTTATTTAGAGTGCTTCCTGGCGTTTCCTGACAGACCCCTACTGTGGTAGTTTCCTGGGTTCTCCTTCTGTGTCTTCACATATACTTGGAATTAACCACTTAGCCAAGAGTTCGATTCCTTTTACAAAAATGGCATTTAAAGCTGGGTGTGGAGGCACATAACTAAGGCTAAGGCAGGAGAACTGCTGCAAGTTTGAGGCCAGCCGGGGCTACATAGTAAGGATGTACAGTGAGACCCTGCCGCAAAAAAAGGCACTAAACAATGGGGGCACTAACCAAGCACACTGAGCAGAAGCCTTCCACTGTTATTTCTGATATATTTGTGTGTCTATGTAGATACATATTTTTAAACCTGGGGTTCTCATTTTTTAAAAAAAGTATTCTAATACATTATGGTAAAAAATAGTCTAATTTTATTAGTGACCTTTTTTGGTAATGGGGATCAAACTCAGAACCTTGCACTTGCAAGGCAGGCAGCAAAACCACTGAGCTAAATCCCTGGCCCTTTTCAGTGACTTTTAAGAAACCTTCAACCCCCAAATTCCACTTAAAAATCTGTCTTATTATTAGGCTTAGGATTTCCACATAGAATTGTTTAAAAGATGAATAACCTGGAACAACAGGGAAGTAGTTAATGTAAAAAATGTACAACAGTCAGTATTTATAGTGATTAACATAATGTAGCTACAGTATCAATGCCAAATAAAAATGCCGAGTTACAAAAATGTGTATGTTATGCTTTTAGTCATATGCATAAGAAGGTCTCAGAGACTAGTCCCTACACTCTCAGTGCAAACTACATCATCCGGTGTCCCCACCACCAGCTAAGGATTTGGCTTCCATGGGTAACAAGTCAGATGAGACTCCACCATCTGCTTTCCAGTTTCCAAAAATTGTGTTCTCGTCATCTTCTCTTCAACTCACTTTGTCATCGTAGGGGTTACCTGTTATTTTATTTCAGATTTCAGGGAACAGCAGAAGCCAGTAAATACTCTACTTAAGCCTCTAATTTTACCTAGCATCCTGTTGCTTTCTGCAGCAAAGAACAGATACCATGAAAAGCTTATCAATTATAAAATGCACCAATTTCTGTGCAATTTGCACATTGATAGATATTTAAGACACAATAACAACAGTCACTATAGAACAAAAAAGGCTTAATATGCATTCCCAATATTATAAAGAACTGGGTCCAGAAATAATAAAACTGGTTATAAATGGGAAAAGTGAATCAAACGGAAGCTGGTGTTGGGTGGGTGGTTGGTTGGTTTGGCTGGGTGGCTAGGTGGTGGCTGACTGGTTGGATGGGTGGGTGGTTGGGTGGGTAGTTTGTTGGATAGGTGGCTGGTTGGGTGGGTGAGTGGGTGGTTGGGTGGCTGAAACAGAGTCCTGCTATGCTGTCCAGGCTGGTCTCAATATCCTGGGCTCAAGAGATACTCCTACCTCAGCCTCCTGAGTAGCTAGGATTATGACTGAGCCACTGCATAAAATGGTAAAAACAAAGCTGTACTCAGTGGGGCAATCTTTTTAGTTTCTTAGAAGTCAAAACATTTTTTCCCTAAAATTTCTTACAACTGTAGTAATTTCTCTAAATATAAACTGTCCTTGGTAGCTGCTTTAAAAGTATATCCACCATACTCCTTAGTTTCTACAGGTGAACCTTTAAAGACAGACAATGGCTATCTCTCTTGAGTACCTGTGAGCATGGGCTGTCTAGGTATACCCCATTCACTACACTGATGCCCTGCTACCTCTGATTAGAAATACTGAATGAATGAGAAATTAAAGGCTTTTTAAGCACTAGCAACCCGAGTGTCACAGCTGCCAAAAACCCCTATCCCATCTTTGGAAAAAGAATAATCACTGGGTCTTAAAATCTACTCTATTTGGACAAGCCTTCGGTTTTTACTGAATATGACAAAAATGAAGTACAGAGAGCATAGAGTGTTGAAGACTCCTTAAAAGATGGAACATACAAAGCTTAAATAAATCCTACCCCAAACTGCCTGACATCGCCTGACACCATGAGGAATATTGAGTCCAAAAACTGGTTTTTTTTGCAGTTATGGGCATTAAACCTTGGGCCTTCGAACCAAGATGCATCCCTAGCCACCCCTCCCTTTTTTTTGAGACAGGGTCTCACTAGTTGCCCAGGCTGGACTTGAACTTGTAAACATCCTGTCTTGGTCTCCCACAGTGCTAGCTTTCTGAGCATGAGCCACCACACCCAGCTCCACAGCCAGTTTCATTGTTGATTTTGTGAATTTTGGATTCCTGAATTTTGGAAAGAGCCCCCAAATAAAATTCCAAATAGAATTTAAGCAATTATAAATAAAAATAACAAATTTGTAGTTATCTGAATTAACAAATAATGATAGTTTCATGGATAACTAGCATATTTATTTTGATGGTCCTAGACTAACAAAATACAGTAACTCTACTGCAGATGTATTACATATTTATTTAATGGCTATTACTCATTTATAATAGTTTCAATTTTAAAAAAAGAAAAAGAATCTGGGGTAGATGACTCCATGTAAAAGTAACCAGGCTCACAATTCCTTTTCTATGTAACTCTACAATGCCAATTCTTTTCTATTTTTGGTATTGGGGATCGAACTCAGGGACCTTGCACTTGCAAGGTAGGCGGCAGAACCACTGGGCTAAATCCCCGGTCCCATGCCAGTTTGATACACGTGATGAACCTGACAAAAGATAAAAATGTTGGCTCAAAATTTTTAAATATGCTTATCATTAAACTAGAACTTCAAAACAAAAGGGGCACTTAGTATACAAACCTCTGAAAAATACATATAAATAAAACCACAAGTTTCCAATATGATTCAGCTCTTCCTCCAAGACAAGCAGTGAGTATTGATGAGGAACAGTGAAGTGCAGCTGAGATTAGTTGAGTGTTTTTAAAAATGTTCACTGTGTGTGATGAACACAAAGATAACTGAAAATTTTCTTCACAGACTCCAAACTAAAATATAAAAATAACTACACTTGTGCAGGAAGAGACATCCGCTTCTTGCTTAACAACCTCTCGTTTAGCAAAGAAAAGCTGCCTTGTGGGAAGAAACTTCTCTGAATAGTTTTCAGAGTTCAAAGAGTATAGAACCTTTCAGTTGATTTCAAGTCTATTTATTAATGCATTTCAAGTTTCAAAAAAACCTTACATCTTTGCACAATACTTTATTTTTTGCAATTTTTAGTAAAAATTTCCAAAGTGAACAAAAAAAAAATACTGTATAAAACACAGTGGACATTAAATTGACAGTAGTATTAGATCTCATTTGTCTTGTCTTGATCTTTTCATTTTTACCACATCTTGATTTGCAGTGGAAAGAGTTCAGTGCATGTATCTCTTTTCAGAAAACATTTAACTTAGACTCAAAATAAAATAAGGCAGTGTACACCTGCCAAAACCCTACCACAGGATAACATTACAAGCAAAAAATTTACATGTTCCAAAGTCTACCACGCTCAAGAAGTTACTAAGAACTCTTGCAGAATAAAATCACCATTGTAGAAAGGCAAACCCACTTCCAACCTTTGCACAGTCCAAAAACAAAGGCATTGAAATGATTTAAAAGCAATTTCATACATCTCTACCTACTTGTTTTAGAATTATTTATAGTCTATCTGGGGATTCATGTACAAAATTTGTCTCTAAATCATGTACAAAAAGCTGTATTTTGAAAAAGTAACCACATACTGTACAAGTTTACAAGGAAGAGATCCCATTATTTTCTCTAGCATTTTTGGCCTTGCTGGCTTGCGTCACATTATGAGAATGATTGTGTAAACCTTATACTCTTAAGAAAAAAGGAAAACAAAATTCCAAATCACAGAAATCATTTCATCTTTCCCTAAATTTTCCTCCTATACGAAGCCAGGAAAATCATAGCTGTTTACTTCTAATTTAAGTAATGTAGTTGAAAACAGAAGCAATAAATATGTCACAAGCTTAAATTGTGTAATGCCCCCTTCCATTTCCTGCATAGCAATAAGCCTGTTAATATTTTGCTTTCTCTTTAAAAATGCCAATTATTTACATCTGCTTAAAAAATAAACTTGGAATGGGACATTGTGCTGTTTCACGTTCACTGTGGTTAAAATATTTAAGGTCAAAAAATGTCAGATGCCTATCTACAACTTCAACTACTAGTTGAGCACATTACTCGTCCTTAGTGGTTATCAATGATCAGTGATGATATGCTGAAAAAAGTTCAAATACCTTGATAAAGACACAGCTTTTCTTTTCCATAAAGATACAGCTTTTCTTTTCCATAGCAAACAAAAATACAATTAGCATATTTTAGATGTATGGAAAACACAAATAAGCTTTGGATAAACAGAATCATCTCATTGACATAATTCCTACCAAAACATGAGTAAAATTTCACCTATCAATTCAAAAAATGGAACTGGATCAGAAAGTTTAAACTATGGAAGCAGAAACCATGTTTCCACAGAGAGCTCGGGAGAACACCGCTCGCGCCCAGCGTGACGCACGGCCGCATTCTTCGGCAAGGTCCCTGGTGCTCACAGCAGCCATTGGATAAAGGAAAAATGACCTAAGAACCAACTGTGTCATTAGAAAAAGGGCCATCGATTCTCATTTCAAAACTGCCTGTGTAAAGCATTACAGAATCCTGGACCACTGAATACCATCCTCTGTTATCCTGAGTATGTCAATTAAACAGTAATTTTTCATTAAGAGCAGAGAAGTTTTATAATACAAAGAAACATCCATATTGCAATTTGTTTACCATTGCACACAGAAGTACAGGGCACGCAGGAAATACATGTCTGCACGGAACAAGGTATGTACACCGGCAAGGATGTCTCCGATGCTGAGGTGGTCGAGCCTCCACGCCTTGACTGGCAGTTGAAAAAAATATATATATTTCAATTTTGATAAAAGTTTATCCAGAGCCAAGTTTGACTGCAAGTGAAGAAAATGCAGCAACGAAGAACAGGGAGCACAGGGCACATAATAGTATTCTAAGACTTTGTGCCATTAGGTTAAAAATATCTGTCCATAAGAAAATTGGGTTCCTTTTCCACCCCACCCCCCAAACTGGAATTTTCAGGCTTTGAAATTTAAGTAATTCCACCTGGTCTGAGGACATGATCTCTTGCCAGTTTTCTCTTCAACTATTATTTGTGAGGGTTTAGTCTGGAGATGATGATTTAACAGGTTTCTCTTTGGAGTGAAGTTTTCCCATTGTAGGCACTAGGAAGGACCAAGGCAAAGCTGCAATTAGCGTCTCATGTGTCCCATCTGGTAGCTCTCCCGGGGCCTCTGGCGCTGTGGCTGCTGAATGGGCTGTGGAGGCCTCCTCCTCTTTAAAGTGCCTGTCATCAGAAACAGAAGCGAACTGTTCATGCCAGCCTTCCTTCTTTGGGTGATCTGGGAGACTGAGCTCAAGGTCTTTATGCTGAGCTACACCCCAGCCACTTTTTAAACTGTATTTCGAGGCAGGGACTCACTGAGTTGCTAAAATGCCCAGGTCTGGTTCATACTTGCCATCCACCTGTCTTGGCCTCCCAGAGACCCGGGATTATAGACTGTGCCACCACACCCAGTCCATCATGAACCTTGTAATCTTTAAAAGCAAAGCTGTTCTTTTAAGAAGAAAGATTACAGATCAGCACTACAGAGATATACAGCTTAAACCTTTCTGGTAACTGCTGTGTGTCATGGCGCATGCCTGTAATCCCAGCACTTGGAGGCAGAGGCAGGAGGTTCGCCCCGAGTCGAGGCCAGCCTGGGCTACACAGTAAGTTCAAGGCCAGCCTGAACTACATGGTGAGACCCTGTGTCCAAAGAACAAAAAACCTCCTGGTAACCATAAAGAATATAAAAGAAATAGATGAAATAATTTTAATATTTCTTTCATCTAACCCAATACAGTAAAAATATTACCAATGTCAATATGTACTCAATATTTAAAGTACTACTGAAATATTTCATTTTTTATAGCAAGTTTTCAAAGCCTGGTACATATTTATATGAACAGCACAGCTTGATCAACACCAGCTGTGTGGCAGCCACCATAGGAACAGACAAACCTAGATGAGCATCACCAATTCCAAGTACAGAGCCCACCAGGAAGACCCCCAGTGCAAAGCATCTGAGCCGGTGACAGCCACTGCAACGCCGGGCCTGATCTGTGTAACAAGAAAGGCAGCTAACGCACAAGGGCTGTTGTGAAGAGAGACGATCACGCCCGTAAGCTTGGCTCTTCTGTAAGCATTCAGCAAATGATAACTAGCTTTTAAAGGTGCTATTTCCTAAAAATGACATCAATACACAATACCTGTTTCACTAATGAAGACCAAAACTGGTCAAGATATCGGAAAAGTATCCTGTAACCATTGGAAATCACTTTCAAGTTACATAAGTTCCAGAAGAGTAATACTGTGAATTTAAGAAAAGCAGTATGAAAATCAAATTTCCCCTAATGCCCATAAAACACTGTGCCTGGCAAGGCCGCTGGGCTGTCTTGCCTCCAAACAAGCAAAAGCCAGGGAACAGCTGGGAGAAGACAGAAAAGGGGGAAAGACCTCTAGGTTATGAGGTTATGAGGCTGCGGCAAGGCCTCTCTGAGAAGCAGGAGGGAACGCTACCTCTTACTGCAAGGGACAGGTGTCCCCAGGGCAGTGCAAAGGCCACAACTACTTTGGAGACAGGAGGACTAAACAGATGAGGACAGAATAATCTGGAGCAGCCGTCTCCTCTCCTGCACTCCTCTCCAAGGGCCCAGAGCAAAACCAAAGAGGGTCTCTCCCTAAAGCCGTGTCTCCTGGGAGGTAAATGGGGGAGACTGGACTCTGTGACCGGTTCTGTGGAGGCTTAAGCCACAGGGTTGGGGACCTCCAAATCTCAAGCCCGGGACTCAACTACCCCTTTCAGGAAGTATTTCATGTGCACAACATTAAAAACAGTAACAGAACCACAGCCATCAAATAGAAAGACCAAGCATTCAAAGGTAGCTTAGCTACCAAAATAAAAATAAAGAAAGGTTAGAATACAAAATAAAACCAAGAGAACAAACAAACAAGCAAAACTCAAAGTTTCTAGTTTCGTGTGTTTCTGGACATGCAAGATTAGCATCAAAATGGCAGCCATTAGCTAGAATTCACTGATAAGCACTTAAACATCAACGAAATCATGTGCACCAGATAATTCCACACTCCAGGAGAAAGTTCTGTAATATTAGTTACTATGGACTCATGGATGGTGCCATCTGCAAAAACAGTTAGGGGCTGTATGGACACACGCTTTACTCTGACGTCCTTACCTGGAAGTGGTTTGGGAGGAGGCAACTTTGGGTTACTGCTGGGCGTGTGGACGCTGCACACCTTGATGAAGCCGGCCATCAGCATGATCAGGGCAATGCCCATGAGCAACACGGCCCACCAATGCGCCTACAAACAAACAGTTTCCTATGAATTGTTCAGGGTACAAACTATGGAGCAGAATCTAGTTTAATTTTTAAAGAAGATTGGTTAGAATGTGTGCATATATATTAATTTCTTAAGTATAAAAACGTTTAAAGGAGACGAGAGAAATCATTCATAACTTCACCCCCCAAAGGTTAACCATTCACTCTTCCTTTCTGACTCTCTACATTAAACTACATTTGTTATACACACACACATGCAAAACTGGGTCACCCTGCATACAGTTTACACTGTTTTCCCACATTATTAAGTATTTTCTGGTTTAAACATTTCCTTTGTTTTTTGGTTTCTTACGTTTATTGGCTGTATGTTGTTTTTATATTCCCTGAGGCTTAAAGTATGTACCTTGCTTTAAATTCTACTAGTGGATAGATTTTGTCGGGAGGCGGGTACCGGGGATTGAACTCAGGACCTTGTGCTCATGGCGCCACTGAGCTAAATACCTAGCCCTCTACTACTGGATAGAATCTGAAAACTTTTTAACCTGTAATATTTTATTATCAAAGTTAAGACTGGAATCCTTTGTCCCTCATCTTTTTATTGTCATTGTTGTTGTCGTTTCTGGTTTTGGGGACAGAATTGCTATATAGCTCAAGCTAGCCTTGAACTCACTTCTTTATGTAGTTCGAGGGTTACATTTTTACACCACCACACGTGGAAGAATTCTCTTTAGAGAATTCCTCCTTTTCTTCTTCTTCTTCTTTTGTGGGGGAGGAGGGTTGCTGGCAAGGGGACCCAGGGTCTTGTGCACCAGCTAGACACTCTTACAATAAGCAACACCTCCAGCCCCTTTCTTTACCTACGTCACTAGAAATCTGGGGCCAAACTACTCTTATGAAAGTATTCTTATATATCTCAATCTCATATAGTTATCTTTTTTCTTCTCATTAACTCATTATAGGTTAAATACCTTTTAATAGGAAAAATGGAAGATATAAACAATGAAGTGTACCCCATCTGAGAAAGAAGCAAAAACTTCACTTAAACCATATTAAACAAATCAGTAAGCCAAACAAAATTTTCAAAAATTACTATTAGTATAATCTTATTTATAGGAAAATTGTTACTTCCATTCTTAAATTCCATTTTGCAACTGCAAATATTCAAGCCATTTCAAGATAGCATGTATCAATAAATATTTTCTAAACACAACCTATTTACAACTTTAAAACTGAATTTTCACATTGGCTTAATACAGATTGTTATAATACATACACAATTACTGCTAATTATTTCTGGCAAAACTCTCACTGAAAAAAATTTTCTATGATCTGAAGTCTTAAAACAATCAGCCCACTGCCTCTGTCTGTATTGTGTACCCAGAAATGAAGATGCGTAGATACAAAATGTATGTTGTGGCAAAATACCCCCAGTCACTTTTTCTGTATGAATTCTTCCCATTTACAGAAAGGCTGCAAGTACAGTATGCGCTTCTGAACACCTGACAAGGCTGAGTGAACTGCACTCACCACACCCCCACGCCGCACACGTACGCAGCTCCCAGACAGCTAGAACACAGAGCAAACTCAGGAGTCAGTGACAGCCCAGCACTGCCACCTGGCCCCAGCCCCCAACAAGCTCCGCCGCTCGTCTGTTTGTCACAATTCCATGGGGCTCCAAGTCACAGGCTGTATGAGCTGCTGTTTTCTCAGCTGCCCTGCCCCTAGGTCTGGAAAGGTGCCACAGTCTGTCTCTGACACTTCAGAAGAGCGCAAGGCAGTTATCTGGAATGGGAACGTCCCTCCCACTGAGTTTCTCTGCTCTTTACTATTAGAATCCTATTATGCATCCTTTGGTAAGATCACAGAATGAGGGGTTCTCCTCTTTGCACCCTAGCAGGCAACTCATGAGTCCGATTTCATCTCTGGTCAAGATGTATCTGCCAAACTCCGGCACTGAGTCCTTTTCTCTTTTGGCATCAATGAGTATTTTGTAAAGACATATTTGGAGCTATGTAAATATCCTATTCTTTGTCAAACTCCTTAATTCATTTATGTACTTATTCCTACTGTATGCAGTGGGCTACATATAGCCAGCCCACTGTCATATCATGTTTTTTGGACATGTCCCCTTCCTCCCTTGAGTACCTCTTTCTGGCACATGTCTCAGAGTCACCCTGTTCCTCTGCCCCTACCCCAGCCCTGGACCAGCATTTTCCTGCCGAGCCCTGCATCCTCCCTATCCGGCTCCCACTATGCGGACATTCTCCTCACTCCACTCATAGCTGCCCCTCCACAAGGGAAGCAGAAGGGCTCCCCCTGCCTGGGTGTGACACCCTGCGCAGTTGGTCTCCCCTCCCCTCCCCACCCTCCCACCTCCTCAGTCTCCGACGCCTACGGTGAGCTCTCTACTCTAGCTCCATGAACTTATATGTGGGGCTTCTGGAAGAGGACGGGGCCAGCTGGCTTGCTGGGGGAAAGCGGGTGCTGGTGGAAGGACACATCTCCCTACCAGCTCCTGCCTTCACTCCCTTCCCTCTCTGCTTCCCGACCACCAGGATGTGATCACGCTGCCAACCACCCATGGACTGAGCCCAAACACACCTCTCCTCTACTGAGGCACCTGCCTTGCTTGGCCTCCTCTAATGGCTTCAAGAATGAAATGCTCAAAAAATGAGAAGGGAAAGAGGAGACAAGTATTTTCATTTCAAAAGTGAATAAAACGAGTTATACTTTAGTGCGGTTCCTCAAAATGTACCACATAATCCTCAGATTAGATTTCTGTTTAGCAGAATCCCACAGCCACTTTCCTTCTCTTTATTTTGATTCTGCAATCTGTGAAAGGTGTCTCCTGTTAACCCTCTTGTCACCCATAACTGCATGGACTGACTGCAACTCAAATACACACAAGTCAGGTAATGTGACCTTACTGCTGAAATGTGGGATTGTTCAAGAGAAGCTACAAATCTGAATTTTTATGTGAAAGATGTTTTTAGTTGCTGGCAAACTCATTCAAAATCTGTAAAAACAATGTGTGGGCAGGTTAACGAGAATGAACCTGGACTGGAAAACACCAAGTTTACAAACTACTTTTTAAAAAACCACTTATTTCCTACTGAGATTGCCAGACTTTGTTTCCTATACAAGTATCAGTGCTCTACTCTCCTGGGTAGTCTCTGAAGATATTCCCGTTAAACTTTCCACGGACTCATTTTTTTTTTGTTTTATTCACCCTCAAATAACAGACCAGCTATTATCAAGCGGCAGAGTACAGGACCTCCCCAGTCTGTTAAAATGGGGCAGAACCATTCTGAGCGATGCAGGACATTTACCATTCCTGGCCCCATCTCTCAAATGCCTGTTACTCTGATAACCTTTGCATGTTTCCAAATGTCTTCCGGGGAGGCGGCATCACGTGCAACAAGCTCCAGGCCCTGAGAGCTCTCAGGTGACAGCTCACGTTGTGACAGGAGATGCTTCTGTCCCTAATGCTGTCACCACTAACACAAAGCTTTCCTACTCTTCCCGGCTCGCAACCACCTTCCAAGTGGCCAACTGTGCCAAGACTATGCAGAGTACAGAGTCCCTTACTAGAATTCTTCCTCAAAAGGTTCCTCCCAAAGATCTTCAAGATACAACATCAAGAAACAGAAAAAGCAAAAACATTAGTAAAACCTGATTACACAAGGTATAGTCAATATATGTGATATGACTTCCTTCATCTTTTCCTTAGTGTATATTCTTACAGTGACACAGTTTCTAAAGAATACAAAAGAAATTCATCTAGGGAAGACTGGATCCAGAGTGAAAAGAAGGTTTATTTCTGAACTTGTTATTTTGTCAAAGAATCATCAAACCTTTCAAAAGAAAACAGTAACAAGAATTTCCTAGTTTGTAAATTTCATACTCCTATGACTTCTGCATGTCCCTCCTTTCCTTCATACACCTCTGGACCCCCTGCTTTTAGTCCTGGAGAGCTTAGCTCCAGCATTACTTTCTCCAAGAGGGCTTCCTCGGAGCCGGGCCTCTTACACAATGCTTGTCTGGCCTGTATGAGGCCCTGGCGACGATCCCTAGCACCACACCAAGACAAAACAACACAATCAATAGACTCTCCTACTCTCTGTGAAAACAGCATTCAAAACTGAAAATATACTTCTATGAGCCCGTATTCTCTATCTCAAACTAGACTGTAAATTTCCTGACCTATATCTTTCCATCTTAGCCCTAGCACAAACAAAACAAGACAAGACAAAACAGAGCTATGAAACTAGTTATTGCAGGTGAGTAATTTTTCCAAATACTAACCTTGAACTAGCTAATGGTTCATTTATTTCTCGTTTGCCTACAAATAATGTGACCCAGATCTTACAAAAGGGTCTCTAAAAACTGTTTGTGATGCTGCTTAGTTTTTCAGTACTTACACAGTAGAAAAACAGAGCAATGCAAGCAGTATGGCAATAAGAGAAAAAGAGTAAGCAAAAAAGCTTGGATTTAACCATGGATAAACAAAAGATCAAAAGGATCTAGAGTCCCAGCTTGATGTGGTGGTACAGCACTGTAATCACAGCTACTTGGGAGGCTGAGGCAGGACAATCAAAAGTTCCAGGCCAAACTGGGCAATTCAGCAAGACTTTGTTTCACAAAACTTTTTTAAAAGACTGGAGACATAGCTCATAGACATTTATTTGCCTTGGTACACGTAATGCCCTGGGTTTGACCCCCAGTATTGGGGGGCACAACTTATCCCGACAGATATTACTAAAATATATCATTTGAGCACTTGAAAACTTTTAGTTCCTAGTAGGACTAGACCTTCCTCCAAAATTTTCCAGGTAGCTACGTATCTTAGAAGCCCAAAACCTGCAATGTTTTAGTGGCAGTAATAGCAATCTTTCAGAATTTAGTGCCTGGGGAATGGAAGATGGCAGTGGACAGAAAAAAGCAAGAAAAATTAAATAAAATAATGGTGTATTTTTAAGCACAGTCAACCCTGATAATTTTAGTTTTTAATAATACTCTCTTTAAAAGAGAATTATCACAGTGAGCTAAATGGTGTGTTTTATCTTTTTATATACTATAAAATTGAGGCCATAAATCAACTTGTCTGGTAAATACAAGTATGTGTTTTATCTTAACAGATCACAGGCCAGGCATGCTGACATACATCTGTAATCATGACATTCTGCGAGGCTGAGGAAACAGCATTTTAACTTTGAGACCAGTTTGGGCATTTAGCAAGACCCACTCTCAAAATAAAAAGAAAAAAGAGGGGATCACAATTTGTTGACCTGTTAGTCTGAAACAAAGGACAATTGTCATTCATTCGTAAGCATTTAATGAATGTCATCCACGTGCTAGGCTCTTACCTCTCATAGATACCAGGGAAACTAGAGGGCACAGGAAGCTTCCTTTCTATCCCTCAGAAGCCACTCTAATCTGGACTGTGACAAATTCTCTTCTCCTGGCCTTCAAATCCCTTCACCATTAGCAATCTGCCTAGCAAGAAGCAAGTGGCTGCTAAATGTGGTTACTTTGGGTGTGGTCTGGGCAAGCAGGATAAAATACCAGCGAGGGGAACAGGAAAACACCAAAGCTTCAGAGTTAATATGCAATATAAATTATGACATTAAAGAAGTCTGCTTTGTTCATCTAGCAGTGAGCCCAGATAACACTGCGCTTTTGATGTCAAATTTTGAGAAGTGCTATGTAACCTATTTTACTAGGCAATGGAGGACTCTAGAGGTCTAGAGCTGTCTTCCATTTTCAATCCACCAGGATGACAGAGAAAAACACATTAGTGTAGCATACACCAATGCCTGCTTACTCTATAGGTCTGGGTGGAGCCTGAGATCTGTATTTCTCCAAGTTCCCAGATGACAACCACACTGTGTGGTCAGGGGACCAGTACTTGAAATCACTGCTCTAGACCAGATGTTGGCCAATATTTCCTGTTAAACCCAGACAAATACTTTAGGTTTTGAGAGGCTACACAGTCTCTGTCACAATCTATCAGTAACAAAGCAACCACAGACAATATGTAAATGAATGGGTGTGGCCACATTCTGGTAAAGTATTATCTACAAACACAAAAATTTGAATTTCTCATCATTTTCACAGAATGTTGATTTTCAAAAATCTGCTTAAAACACCTAAAAACGTTAAAACTATTCTTAGCTTATGAGCCATACAAAAATAATCGGGGGTGGCTGGAAATTTTGCAAACCTGTTCTAAATGAGGGGTTCTCAGCCTGGCTCTCCATCAGAATTAGCTGGATACTTTTCAAACATCCAGCGACTTACACCATCCCAAGAAATGTGAGTTAATTGGCCTAAGCCCTAAGGTGACTCTCAGTGCTTCACCAGATGAAGTCTTCTGATCTTTAGAGTTTTGAAAGCCTTACAAGAATAAAGGTTTCTGGGACTGAGTACAACTGGGAAAGTGAAGTTGAGAGGACGTATGTTTTACAGGACTTCTCCCAAATCTCTGAGAGGACTATGGTACGCAGTGTCTTCCAGAAGTATCTGACCACCCAACCTGGACAGGATCTTGTATTCTGTGAAGCATTCAGGAAACAGTGCTCTAAATCTTTCATTCAAAAAGAACACAAGGTACTAATACTTCAGTTCATAATATTAGATCAAATATAGGAAAAAATGTCAAATTGAGACAACAGTGACTCTCGTTAAAAAAACAAACTCTTGATAAATCTGAACAGATTTTTGTAAACCCACGAAATAACAAGAAATAAAAGGGAGAAGGCACACAATGATAAATCTGAAAAAAAGGTAAAAGATGCTTTTCTTAAATGTCAAGCCTAACACAAATGATGTTGAAAATAACACATCAGCTATGGAGGAAATTTAGAAAGAATTACTAATGCCCCCACTCCTGTGGAAGAATTACTAATGATCCCCCCAACTCCCATTTAAAAGAAAAGGAGACAGATATGTGGTTTCAAGAGATGTACTAGTGAATGCTCTCAAAATGTCTTAAGAACCAGGCGACTCCTTCACAAATCTAAAGGACGTAAGTTTATCACTGTCTCCTAGCCAGGCAAACAGTAGGCACACAGTAGGTATTCAGCAAACATAAGGAATATATTTTGAAAAGACCTAAAAACAACTTTTCCACAGAAAAGTATCATTTCCATGGCAACAGTAGCAGTTAGCTGACAGAGCCAGGAAGTGCTGCACTGTTAAGGGTCTGCCTGTCCTACCCTGTGGGAGGAAAGTTCCATCAAAGGGACACAAAAAGCCCTGAGGCAGTACTGGAGAGCAAAAGCAGTCAAAATAACCTCTCGCCTCTCCCTTAGCTTCTTACTCACACCACAGCATCTCAACAGCCTGACCAACTACAATTACACTGCCCTGCTATGATGAAAGCCAGGCCACAAGCTACAAACGCTACAAAATAAATCCTGCTCCCTCGTGAGCTCTGCACACAAGCAAAGGAGACCAAACCGCAGTTTGCAATCTCACTGCCTGGCTTGGTTAGAGCCTGCTCTTTAGGCTTTGGGAGACAAGGCCATGTGGAAGAGCAGCGTATCAAACCCCACGACAACAAAGAAGCATGTGCTATGTGTAAATGCTGCACTGTCTCTCTGGTGTGAGGAACTGAGAATGGAAATAAGGACACTGGGAAATGGGAAGGAAATGTTCAAATGAGAAGGGGAACAAGGGAGAGGGAGGGGAAAAGGAAAGAAGGAAACAAGAAAAAAAGAAGGAAAAAATGGAAACAAAGCTTTTGTAAATGAGGGGAAGAGTTAAAGGATGTGGAGAGGACTGGGAAAAAAAGAAGATATATCACGTACAGGTGCAAATTCCCTATGACGAATGTCATCACTGTGTGTCTCTAAAATGTACCAATAAACGTTTTGCTTCAAAAAACCACAAAAACAAGTGTGTGCTATTCTATACTCACTTAAGGCAAACTGCATCAACACCAGAAGTGCCTAGTCCATCAATTCCTCAACTCAAGAAAAGGTTTCATGCTACTAAACCACTGAGAAGTGTTTCAATAAATTTACTAACTTAAAATATAAGAAAGGTTTTACAATACTTCAAAGATCAACTCTATTAGATACTTTTAAAGTGAGAACAAATGAGCTTTTAAAATTCTAAATGAGCTGGGCATGATGGCGCATTCCTGTAATCCCAGCTGAGGCAAGAGAGTCCCGGCTACTTGGCAGGCTGAGTCAGGAGGATCCCCTGAGCCCCAGCGCTTGAAACCAATCTAAAAAAAAAAAAGTGAGATTATATAGAATTAAAAAATATCTAACACAACATATACTCAGTAGAGTATAACTCTAAGATCTCAGAGTTTTTTTCTGTATAACTGCCCTCTATAGTATGAGTATACCAGATTATAACTTATTCTTATCAAAAAAGGGGAGAAAGTAAAAAATGAGAAAAATAACTGGATCTGAGTTGAAAATAGAAAAATAAAAAGCTAAGAAAAGTGAGCAGCTTGAAATCACAGATAAATTCAAGAAAAGACGATCTGAACCCTTAAGCGATTGCCAAGCCTGGTCCCCTGCCACTATATCATGGGCCAGGATGGCCCCTCACTTCTCATTCACTGACCACTGATTAGGCGACAACCACAGGAATACAAATACGAGGAATACATTGTGTTTTAAGGAGACTTAAATCAAATATCCAGTTATCTGACTTGAAACTACGTCTCCTAACTCTGATACCAACCACTCCCCTCCATACAGTCATGACATATGTAGTCATACATTATTATAACATGCAAGCTATTCTCCCACGTATAATAGACACCCACCTGATGCTGGAGATCACTACATAATTTTAATTGCAGAGTGTTACTGGAAGAGTACACAAAGGGCTGACATCCCATACAAATACTGTTTTGTATTTTCAAGGTCTCCTTATTCCCAAGCACACACACATACAGAGAAACATACAATAAAAAAAAATTTTAGGAAATGGAGGGTATGTGACCTCTAAGTCAATTTCCAAAGCAAACTACATTCACTTCAGGTAAACACATTCCCAAACACACCATTTCCTACAGAAACTTTAATACAATCATTCAGAATGCATGGACAGTAAGTAAGCTGAGGCATCAGTAATCTTTTAAGAAATTCAATGTTTTTACAATTTGGAGAAATGTGCTTAAAAATTAAGCCTTCAACGTCTAGTGTTCCATTTTTTGAATGCCCATTACAACAGAACATAATGAAATTTTTTATCTTCAAATTCTTGTTCCTTGAATTTTTCTAGGTAATATATATGTGAATTCCATGCACAAACTCAAAAAATTGCAATTTTTAGCATAAATAGGTAAAGTCCAGTTCCATGGACTAATGCTGGATGATCATCCACAATCACAAATAGATACACAAAAGGCTCTGTCTCTATCCTACCCATATCAACATTTACTATCACAGACTAGATGAAGACCCAGAAATTGGACTGAAAGATCAGACAAAAGCTTCAGAAAATCACCAATTTCTCCCTCATCAATCCTGTTCAGCGAAGTAGAACTCACAGCTGGCTCTCTGTCATGCTGAGAGAAGTGAGAAGTAAGAAAAGCAAGCAGGACTTTCCAAAACAACTTGAGGAAAAAGATCCATGGAAATGCCCCCATCACAGGGACAAGAGGAAGTCACCCTATCTAGGAGAAAACCCGTCCAGGGAGCAGAGAAACACAACTGCTCCTAGCACCTCCTGAGATTCGAGTGACATGCAGGTGGAGGTCTAATCACTTCAAAATAAAATTATAACCAGATATTTAAAATCTTCAAATAAAGGAATGTGAGTATAAACAGGAAACACATGATTTTCCCACATCATTAAACTGTGGCCTAGGAAAATTAATGTCCAACCATTTTAAGTTTTCTTTATAAATTAAACTATATTTATCACAATCCTTAAGATGCAATATGTATATGTACTAACTTTCCAGATGAATGTAATTATTATGTATGCAAACATATACTAAAAAAAGAAACTAAAAATGTTTTATCATTTAAAAATAAACACTATACTTACCACAATCCATTCAGCAATGTTTTCATAGAGCTGTGGACTAAAAATTGCTTTTTTAAGCCTAGCTAGAGGACCATCAGCATCCACTAATCTACACCGCATGAAAACATCACAGTAGCCTCTGAAATCATTGCAAGGAGACCCAGGCTGCAGGGTGATGGTGCGACCGCTGAAATGCTTGCTCCACTGCACAGACCCTGTGCTGGCACAGGTGGAAGGCTCCACTGGAAGAGAAGTGTCAAGTGTAAGCTGAAGATCAGGTTTCCCAATGGGCCAGTTGGGGAAAGAAAACAGGAAAGAGGAATCTGCCCAAAATCACTACCATGACATGTTAAATAGCCCTTCCCTAGATCAGCGGGATAACGCCATTAATAACTCACCTTCAATGTTACAACAGAAGCAAACAACAGTAAGTCTTGACTTAGTACCTGCAAAGGCTTTAAACCCTCCAAATTCAGTTTATACAAAGTAATGCTTTGTCTAATGTGTCACTTAAAAACATTGTAGGAATCGTATTGCTATAGACAGAATACTATGTATATTTAAACTTTCTCAAGAAGATAGATTTAGCTGGAAACTACTTGCCCAGACTGTATGTCAAAGTGCAATGCTTAAAATTTGGGAGAAAATGATGATTTATGAAAGACTCTGTAAAAAGACTCTTGTATTTTAAAAGCCTTACTTTTCTTCATGCAGCAGACATGGCATAACTCCTTGTCATCTTTGCCATCAGAACTGGCACAGGTACACTCCTCCAAGTCATACTTTTCACAGATGGAGCCCGCACATTGCTGGAACAAAAGACAAGTTATTTCATCCCTGTGCGGCCAGGCCTATTATTCACAGGCAGGTACAGTCTTCCAATATCAAAATAATTAAGTAGAAAAACAACACAACAAACACAGAGTGGGGGAATGTAACTCAGTGGTACAGTGTTTGCCTGGCATGTGCTAGGCTTTGGGTTCAATCCCCAGCACCACAAAATAAAATACACAGATGAATTAGAACTTGATCATATAAACACATTTTTTAAAGGCAATGGCAACAAGAAAAACTAAACTTGAACAAAAGCAGAGAAAGAGATCAGATAAGCATCAACTTCATGTTGGTTAACATGCCTCCTCCATAAGCAGAGAAAAATGAATTTTCTTCAGGTGAATGAAAGTGATAGCCATGAAAGCTTTAAAGGCTTCACATTCAGAGAAAATGATTCAGAGTTACTTTATTTAGGCAACTGAAATATTAATTTATAAAATTTAAAAGCCATATAGACAAAGTCACAGGCCTAGCTGTACTGCTGTTTCCCCAGGTTAATACTGAACAATGTCACTGGAAAGATGAAAGGCAAGTCAGTAGCTAACTGAATGCCACCAGGCACTTGTGCCACTTAATCCATTCCTGGCTTTGTGGGAAACAGACAGAAATATTACTGAAACAGAGACCAAGATTAATTACTTTATGTAGCTTTAACATGTCAACAATTACTCTGAAAAAGTAGGTTTTATAAAGTTAAAATTTAAAAAAACATAAAATTTAATGCTTACCCCATTAATGCACACTTGTGTATGCCTGTTACAGTCTGTGAAGTTTGGTTTAGGATCAGACGCCGGGCACAGAGCTGTGACGCCATTACATATCCCTTCTCTCGCACAGTCGGAATCATCCCGACACTTCTCAGACTTGGACTTGAATGTACACTGTGCTGTACAGCAAGGACCTTGGCTTGGACTGGAAGAAACATTAAGTGATTAAACAAAGTAAATTACCAGGTGTTTTCTAGATACTGAGATGGTCCTGATTTTAAATCACAAATCTTATCTTTTAAATTTTAAGTATGCTACTGGTATACAGCCTTAGATGTAAAAAGAAGCTACTATATTTGAACATTATAGTGCGCATAGGAAGATGGTAGGGTAAGCACCTAGTTTTTAGTCAGAGCATTGTATATTCAGCATTCTTGCTGTAGTGGCCTTTTGTGGAATGCTGCAATGGAAGATGGATTTAATATTAAGCAACTTGTCAGTTTTTACTCACAATTACACTATACACAGGTCAATTTATCAGTTTTTCTCACATTCTTATGCTGTGGCTGGCCTTGCAAGCGCAAGGACCCAAGTTCATTTCCTGGTACCAAAAAACGAAAAAGAAACTATAGTCTATTGCTTATAATCTATCACTAGTGAAGTATTTGACAGTGAGATTACTGCATGACACCAAGTCAAAAAGTGTACGTACTCTGTAATTACCTAAATATTGAAAGTGAATAGAAGATTCTCGCATCTTCAAAGTTAAGAACAAATTATATATATATATTCTAATGAGCAGCCTCTGTATGTCTTTTGACAGCCACCACACAGATCATGGGTAGTTCAAACTGCCAACAACAGCGTACTAAAAGCCGTTTCAGAAAAATAAACAAAACAATACAACAACAAAGAAAGACAAAGCTCCACAACCCCATGCATCTCTCAAGCTCAGTCACAAATCTGCCGTCACCGCCTTTGGGGGACCTGGCAGAAACACGAACAGAGCGTTACTGAGCTTCGTGAGCTACCTGCACTGCTTTCCGGGCTTCAGCTTGCACTTCTTCCCCACCGGCTGGTTGGCGTCGAAGCAGCACTCATCCTTGCACTGGTCGCTGTAGCCACAGTCGCACTCCTCGCCCTGCTCCACCATCCCGTTCCCGCAGATGGGCTGGCCAGACTCTGAGAAGACCCACAGAACAAGGTCAGCGCTCCGCTCTCATTCGGTTCAAAACTCAACAACTCTTTAGAGCGTCACAACAAAGGGAGAAGAGAAAACTTGTGAATAAGTGAAGGAAAAATGACAGAAAGTGCGTGAAGTAAAAAAAAAAAAAAAAAAAGGAAGTGCGTGAAGTATCTGACACACATTAACTTTCATCTCACAAAAAATTACTCATCTACTTGCTAACAGCTTAAAAACAGAAAAGGCACCATTTAAGAACAAAACTTATAATAGGTACGTATTTCATTATAATTCAAAGAGTTAATGTATTTCTTTTCTTTTTTTCTTTTTTTTTTTGGGGGGGCGGTTTTTTTGAGACAGGGTCTCACTATGTAGTTGAGACTGACCTGGAACTCACTGTGTAGCCCAAGTTGGTCTTGAACTCACAGCGATCCTCCTGCCTCAGCCTCCCAAGTGCTGGGATTACAGGTGTGCGCCACCACACCCATCTTAGGAGCTAATGTATTTCTTTATCTCTTGTAATACCTCCAAAGCAGTATGAGGCTGCAGTACTGGGATTACAGGATGGGCCACTAAAGGTCAACTTCAATCAGCAAGTTTACTATGAAAACTCAATTTACAAATAAAGAATCTACAATCTACATAGTACTTTTATATTAAAAACAATAGAAAAGTAACCACTGGTAATAATAAATATGATAATATCAATGTAATTTCATCTATTCTTTTTAAAGAAAAAGAAGCCTTTAAAAAAGCAAAGGCCAAAAGGGAGGGCAGGGGTAAGGGGAAAAAATGAGAACAAAGACCTGTCATGTAGAGGTACAAGATCCCAACAATGAATGTAACTGTACTGTATCCCTAAAATGTACCAATAAACTCAATTAAAGCTGGAAAAAAAAAAAAAAAGCAAAGGCCAGAGCCAGGGATTTGGCTCAGTGGTTCTGCCCTGCCTCACAAGTGCAAGTTCCTGAGTTTGACCAAAAATGAATGAATGAATGAACAGGCCAGACTCTGTAAGAAGAATGAAAAGATAAGCTACAGCCAGGGAGAGAATATTTGCAAACTAATCTCTGACAAGGGATTAGTATCTAGACTACATAAAGAATTTCAAAACTCAATAGGAAAAAAATCCATCAGAAATGGCCCAAAAAAACAAACATTTCACCAAAGAAGACATAGTAAATAAGCTCATGAAAAGATGTTCAATACCATTAGTCATTGGAGAAATACAAGTTAAAATCATGAAAAGTACGCACGCCTGTAATCCCAGCACTCTGGAGGCTGAGGCAGGAGGATCGCTGTGCTTTTGAGACCAGCCTGGAGGACATAGTGAGTTCCAGGTCAGTCTCAACTACATAGTGAGACCTTGCCTCAAAAAAAATTTTTAAAAAGGGCCAGGGATTTACCTCAGTGGTTCCAACACCTGCTTTACAAGCACAAAGACCCAAATTCAATCCTAGGTACAACAACAACAACAACAAAAAACCAAAACAACAATATA
>NW_022900937.1:11448841-11463926 GCF_012274545.1 Fukomys damarensis
TCAAAAGAATCATGAAAAGTAAGCTGGGCATAATGGCACATGTCTGTAATACCAGCTTTGGGAGGGGGAGGCAGGAGAATCACAAGACTGAGGACAGCCTGGGTTACACAGCAAGAAACTGTCTCAAAAAAAAAAAAAAAAACACTACATACCTATCAGAATGGCTTAAATAAAACAGTGAAAGCCAGGGATTTAGCTCAGTGGTGCCACGCCTGCCTTGCAAGCACAAGGTCCTGAGTTTGATCCCCAGTACCCAAAATTAATTAATTAAAATAATAAAATACAGTGAAAGCACACTGGTGGTGAAAATGGAGAGAAACTAGATCATTCATACTTTACTGGTGAGAAGAGAAAATAGCACAGCCAGCCTGGAAAGCATGTGGTAGTATTGCACAGGAGTTACTACTGTGTGGTCTGCTAAGTACATTTGGGGGCATTTATCTCAAAGAAACAAAAATTACATTCACACACACAAAAAAATCTGCAAACAAATGCTTACAGCTTTATTCACACCAGCCCATCACTGGAGAGGGCCCCACGGCCTTCCACAGGTGAATGTGCAACTGCTATATACAGACCCCGGAACATACTTAGCAATAGGAGAGGATATTGAACAATTCACATGAATCTCCAGGGAATTATGCAAGTGAAGAAAGGCAACCAAAAGGTTACATACTGTATGATTCCATTTATATAACTTTTCTGAAGTGACAAAATTTGGGAAGGTCAGTGGGCTGGGAAGGCACAGCAGAACAGGCAAGGGCACTTACAGATGAGAGGCCCGAGCACACCTGTGTGGACCAGGCTGCTCTGAACCTTGACTGGGGCAGTGGGAAACACAGCCCCCCACTGACAAAGTTGCATAAAACTAAATACACACAGAGAAAGGAGAGGAAAACTGGGAAAATCAGAATAAGACCCGTGGCTCCCACATGTCAATGACTACACTGTGGCTTTGTAAGCTATCGTAAGTGGGAGAAACCTGGTGAAGTGTACAGAGAAACTACCGCTTCCTATAACCGTACTCGAGCCTATAATTATCTCAATAAGCATTCCAATTAAAAACAAAATATTAGTCTTATCTGGAAACCTTCTTCGATTCTTATTTGACCCCCTTGCAGTGTTCTTTGTGTGCATAGGTGAAGCAACCTACATCTGTATTCAAGTAATTTATAATCTTGTGAAAAAGAATAAAAACACATGAAAAAACTTTAAGATAAGAGAAAATACTTAGAATATGTTAAATGCCAGGCCAGAGACTTAGCTCAGTTTTGCCACCACCTGCCTCACAAGCCCAAGGTCCTGAGTTTGATCCCCAGTACGAAAAAAAAAAGAGAGAGAGACTTTGTCTCAAAACACATTATGTTAAATGCCACAAGAGAGGCAAAACAGGTAAGTGGAAAATTAAACAGAGATATATCCATGTAACACAGTATTGTATACCCATAAAGAAGGGGAGCTCTGGTTATCACGTGGATAAACTTTAGAAATATGCTACGTGAAATAAGCCAGACAGAAAAACAAGATCCCATTTGGATGAGGTACCGAAAGTAGGCTAACTGTTCACAGAGACAGAAAGTAAGATAGAAGTTATGAGGGGCTGAAGGGAGAAGGAAGCAGCTTTTTAATGGATAAGGAATTCTAGAGCTGAGAAACAACTTGGAAATAGATAACAGTGATGATTACAAAACACTGTGAAAGCAATTAATGTCAGTGAACTGTTGAGTTCACTGCTTGAGTTGGTTAAAATGGCAAATTTTATGTTAAGTCTATTTAATAATAATAACAAAATAATTTAGTATTCTTAGCTTGGAGAGCACAGGTGAGCACGCATCAAAAGGGGAGCGGAAGAGCACAGCAGGCAAGACACATTCACACAAGGCAACGTGAATCTCAGAATCGACTCTAAAAGTAGCCTTCCGCAAAAAGATACAACTATACCGTTCCACTTACACGTTTTTAAAAGGCAAAATCATTACACAGTGAAATAAATCAGTTAGCAGTCACCTCTGGGAGTGTGCAGGGGCCAGAGACTGGGAAGAGAAACAGAAGCTTTCTGGAATGATAGACGTCTGCACAGGTAAATGCATTCATCAGAACTGATCAATTGTGTAAGGAAATATCACCATAAAACCCCATATGCTTTTTCAAAGAAAAAGAAACTCTGAATCTCCCAATTCCTTATTTTCTATTACCCTTATGACCACTGATTTGCTTTTTGCTAAACGAATATGCCTGTTCTAGAGAGTGAATATAAATGGCATACACACTATTTTAAAAATTCATCAAATGGTGCACTTTAGACCTGTACATTTCACTTTTGTAAAAAACAAAAACAGAACCTCAGCCAAGCACTGTGCTGCACACCTGTAATGCCAAATTACTCAAGACGCTTAGGCAGGAGGTTCAAGTTCAAAAGCAGCCTGAGCAACTTACCTAGAACTCATCTTAAAAACTAAAATATGCTAGGAATGAAGTTCAGTGGCACAACACTTGCTAGCATGTGCAAGGCCCTAAATTCAATCCCCAGCACCAAAAGGAAAGACAGACAGATGCCTGCACCTTCAAATTGCAACGATAAAGATGGACTGAGGGATGGATAGATTAATAAGTATGTGATAAAGAAAATACAGCAAAGTGTTAACAACTGTAAAATATGGGCAATGGATATGTAGGTGCTCACTATGTAATCCTTTTTCTGAATGTTTGAAAATATTCAAAATAAAACAGTGGGAAAATATACATACCAACAAAACAGTTGTTTCTCTTCTTCTCAAGAACTTGACTTATATTTCTAATACTACAGAGTGAAAATTTATTGTTGTTAAGTTTGTCCCCAGATGTTGCTCTTGCATACATGATGTAATTGCCATTTTCTTTTTGTCCTAAATTCTTAGATTCTCCTGGTGTGCACTCTGTTCCAGAATCATGCTGTCAAACAGAATAGTTACATAAACAGGAAATCAAATAGGGTTTTCAGGTCATCTGATTAAATATAATTTTCTCATCAGAAGAACAAAGTAAGCCATAGATTTTGTTAGAAAGGATATTACAATTGTTTTAGATTATGAGCAGGAAAATAATTTTCTGTGTTAAAGGCCACTGTCCCAGAAGGAGGTAAATCATGGAGGTCTAGCCACAACAATGTACAGCTTTGTAAGTAGGGACTACAACTGAGGACAAACTGTCATAAATGTCTATTAAATATATACTTTTAAAAGTAGGAATAGTAATATAAAATACTTCAAAACTACTAACTATTCTTTAAAATATACACTACAGTACAAGCTATGACTAGTTCAGAGAAGGCAGAAGTGGGGAAAGGGAAAGGAAACAAAGGAGATTAGCATGGGGCTGTTTACATAGAATAGGAATCTAAGCTAACTTATGAACTAGTACATAAGAAAAGCAAAACATGGGTCATTCTCCAAGACAGATCACATACTAGCTCACAGAACAGGTTTGAATAAATGCAAAAGAATCGAAGTTATTCCCTGTATATTATCAAATCATAGTGCAATCAAGCTGGAGATCAACAGCACAAGAAACCATAGGAACTTCACAAACACATGGAAATTGAACAACACTCTCCTGAACAATCAATGGATCACAGAGGAAATTAAAGAAGAAATCAGACAGTTTTTACAAATAAATGAAAATGTCAGTACAACATACAGGAATCTATGGGACACAATGAAAGCAGTTCTACGTGGAAAATTCAGAATACTGAATGCCTACGCTAGGAAAACACAGCGAGCTCATATAAGAAAAGTAAATACGCTGACCGGAGATAAAAACACAATGATCTATTTTTTAAATGAAATTAAGAAAACTCCAAGCATAAAATCAAAATATTGCTTTTCAGAATGCAGGAGACAAAGTTCTGTGTAGGAGTGTATGTGCAGAAGTGCTTTTGATTTTGACAGATTTCATTTAAGTACCAGAATACCAAAGCACGGCTCTCTGAATTTTACCAAAGTAAAAACACTCATGTGACTAGAACACAGACTGAGCAAAAGAACACCACCAGACCCCAGCAGCCCTGGCCTTCCTGGAAATATGCATTAAAACAAGCAGGCCTGACAAAAGTGTTAGTTCTCGAATGTTAAATATTTAAATAAAATTTTGTCTTGAACACTCAACAACCCTACCTCTATGAAGAAGCAGAATGCCCAAGGGAGTCCGTCTAAGTCAATTTCCTTTTCTACTCCCCAGGCTGAGGCAACTACCGGTATTAAAACTGTGACCTTTACTATCACCTTTATTCTTTCTGATGCCCCCTGCTTTTCTCCAGAACCTAGAATTAGCATTTAACAACTCTACCATTCTCTAATATTATCTACTTTAATGTTTTCATTCTTTATAGTGCAGTTGGCTTCTGATAAAGTACTGCACTAGCACTATTCTCACCATTAAAATTTTAGGGGAGAAAATCCCAGTAGTGTACAACTCTTAATGTCATCACAGGATATCTTGCCACTTTCAAGTCAATAGTGTCAAAAGCTACATGGAGGCACTAAAATATATAAAAGTATTAAGATGAAACAAGCATTTTCCCAGCCCTCAAGGCTTTCACATTCCATAAAAAGCAGCAAATGTCACCTTATCTACCTAGCATAACTAATTTAAGGATGTTAGAACAGAGAATCATTAGCAGCTGCAGAAGGGGAATGGGTTGTGAACAGCACATCTGCTGCCATCCTCAGATAAGGGACAAAAACAAGCACACAAATGAAACAGGACAAAAAGGTCACTTTGACCAGACCACCCAAACACGGAAGGAGGGCTCAAATCAAAAGTAAAGTGTGCCAGGGAGGGCCTGGGGTTTAGCTCAGTGGCACCGTGCCTGCCTCAAAAGTGCAAGGTCCTGAGTTCAATCCCCAGTACCAAAAAAAGCATAAAGTTACACAAAGAAACTATTACTTTGACAAGAAAACAGATAACCTTGATAATCTTACTTTGATAAGAAAACAGAAAAACTACTGTCTATTAAAAATATTCTTGTAACAAATTTTAAAAATCAAAAAATTGATCAAAAATTTTAATTGTAATATATGACCTACAATAATTATTATTAACATTTTGATCTATTTCCTAAATAACTTGTATGTGGCTGTGTCATACATTAGTGTAAAATTTGGACTGTACATATATACAGCTATATTTGTGTTTCAGCTTCAAATGTAAACCACTGAAAGGCTTTTTAAATGACTGCAGAGTATTCTGTGGTGTTTTCCAGTTGTGAGTCCATCTAGGCTGTTTAAAATGTTTGCTATTATTAAAAATAAAAGTGCAACTGATCTTTTTTCAAACATATGTAACTTTTTTTTTTCAAAACATACATAACTCTTTGTAAATCCTTCATTTACTTCTTTTGGTTGGATATCCAATGGTAGAATCACTACATGAACAACATGGATCAAGAATTCAAAGGCAGAGAAGGGAAGGAACTGACTCCTTGGTGGAGGACAGCTCTGAAGGATTGAAGTGCCTGACAGAGGAGGGAGGAGATAACATGGGAAACAGACTGGGCCTTGACTTACGGGAAACTCCAAATGACAAGATCAGGAATAGTCATGTCAGCACTATCAGCAAGTAGCAGAAGTAGGTTTTAAAAAGAAGTGGCATAATTAGAACCATATTTACACAAAAGTGAATCTGGTAAAAGTGGGTATAGATTATAATTTCCATATTGAGACAAAGTTGTCTCATTTTTTATTACAACTTTCCATAACAAAAGCTTATAAAAGCAGTTTACAATAGGTACACAATGAATATTTGAAACAGGATAATAAATATAAGCAATGTGAACCACTCAAAGAAAAGTAACACTGACATAGTACAGATGCACAGCAGGAAGATAAAGACTTCAGGACAGATGTCAAAGGAGACAAATTCAGGAATTTATATAGTTCCAGCCGATCATACTACAAATTAGTAAATATCTGATAAGCAGCTACTATGTACATATAGTAGAACTTATAGCACTATAAAAAAAATTATACGTGCCATTAACAGTATGGTATGAAAAACAAACACAGCAAGGTAGGCAAAGAAGGAGCACCAATTTATCCATCAAACAATAAACACTAAATAACACGCTAATATACTAGAAACAACTGGCCAGCATCTGGGCGAGGAAAGAGCAGACAAAAAGTGACAGGGGAATTGGATTCCCTAACTCCACGCGTAGTCCTCAGGTCTGCAGCAACACCACCTCAGTGCTTCTAGAAATACAGAAACACAGGCCCACAAAAGACCTACAGAAAGAGAACTGCATTCTGAGGTCCTCGGGTGATTTATATGCACAGCAAAATGTGAGAGGCTTTGGACGAGCACACAGGGGAAGGGGCAGGGTAACTATCACAACTTCCCCAGCAAGGCCTGGAGCCAAAGGGGGCTAATACAGAAAGAGGACCTCCACTGCACCTGAAAATACAAACAGCAGTCCTCTGCTTACCTCAAAAATTTAAGGGTTTCTATACAAGATCCCAATGAGGAATGTAACTGTATTGTATACCTAAAATGTACCAATAAAGAAAAAAGGAAAAAAACAAAGAAACTTAAGGGTTCCTTTTGGTTTGTTTTCTGAGACAGGGTCTTGCTGTGTGCCTCAGGCTGGACTCAAAGCCACTACAAAATCCAGGATAGCCTGAAATTTGCAAACCCCCTGCCTTAGCCACCCAAGTGCTGGGATTACAGCCATTCATACCACAATCCAGCTCAGGTACTGTTCTGATAATAAGCTCTTAACTTCAGAGTGGGACTTAGAAGAGGAAAGGCAATTTACTGAAATGGTACATTTTACAAACTTGAAGAAATCAGAGATGTGCATCTGCAGATTTTAAGCATAAGCATACTATTTATTTGTGTGTGTGTGTGTGTGTGTGTGTGTGTGTGTGTGTGTTTGTATTTTGTTGCTAGGGATTAACCTGGGGCCTTGTGCCCACTGAGCATATGTTCTACCACTGAGCTACACCCTCAAGATCTACAAACTATTTTTTAATAATAAAATTTTTCATTTTACAAGTGATAAGGTACAAATAAAATGGGTTGACATACAGCTTCCAAGTGAAATTTTCCCAAACACATCACTTTAAGAAGCTCTAGCTGGGCACACACCTGTTACCCTACTAACTTGAGAAGCTAAGGCAAGAGGTTTGCTGGGAGTTCAAGACCAGCCTAGGCTACACAGCAAGACCCTGCCTCAAAAAAACAAAGAAGTTCTACCAAAATCACAAAGATAGAATATCTTTCAGTATTTCCTATTTCTGTATTGTATTGATCTTTAGGTCATTTAAGAATCAATAGGGCTGGGGATTTAGCTCAGCGGTTTGGTGGCCTGACTCACAAGCACAAGGACACGAGTTCAATCCCTGGTACCCGCCCCCAAAAAAGAATCAATATAATGGAACAAGGCATTAGATGATAACAAAGAGCACTGTTAATTTTGTTAAGAATAATAATCACATTGTGGCTATGTTAAAACCAACTTTTTCAGAAATATATACTGAAACATATAAGCATAGATTATTTTGCTTTAAACAACTTAGCAAAAAAAATACACGAAGTAGATACAGAAAAATCTTGATCATTGTTGACTCTGACTCACAGGTAGGCCAACTAAGAATGATGTTTTCATAGTCAAAGGATTGTAAAATCAACAAAGAAGAATATTCAACAAAAACCAAATACTGCCCCCAAAGCCTAAAAATATTTACTACCTGGCCCTTTAAAGAAGGAATTTGCTAATCTCTGTCTTAGATGAAATGAATACTCTTCTGTGTGTTAGAAATTTATCACAATAAAAGATTTTAAAATACTAATATTCTACAGCAGAAAAAGATAAATCCAAGTAAATCTTAATATGCTTTAACAAAAACAGGAAAAAGCCACTGCACAATTTGCTAGAGAGTATAAGTGTACTTTAGACAATGAAAAGGGATTCTCAAAGATAGCTGAAGCATTGTATATTAGACATTCTCCTAGGACCAAGAGATACAGACATTATTCTGTTCAAATAAACCAGACAAAATTCATTCCTTTCATAAAATTACGACACTGTTATGCATACATTTATTTTCTTTTTTATGCTTTCATTTCTTATTTGAATCACAAATATTCTATCTTCTCCTTTTTCAATATCATTGAGTATACTACTGTGTTCTGGTACACAAACATTTGTATGCACAGTTGTTTTCACTGTAAACCAAAAAAATCACTCAAAATAAAAGGCTAGTAATGTTTTAAAATCTAAAAGTTGGGCCGGGGATTTAGTTCAGTGGTGCCGCTGGCCTGTCTTGCAAGTGTAAAGTTCCAAGTTCGATCCCCGGAACCTCCCCCCAAAAACCCTAAAAGTTAAGCAATACTTACTGGAGATCCAAAGTTATGCCCAACTTCATGAGCAAAAGTTATGTGAGACACTTTGGGAGGTACATGAGACCCATAGTTCTGGACGGTAATAATTCCAGTGTTTAAGGACTTCTTCTTACCATCAGAATAGAGCTTACTTTTTTCACAGATTCCACCAGAGCTTCCTAAATTCAGAACAAGAAGAAGAAAAAGCTTAATTATCTACTCCACTCTACTCCCCAAAGAGCTAATATTAAATGAAACAGCTAAATTGAAACAGTTTATATTTTCAACCTAAAATACAACTGGTAATCAGGCCAGGGATTTAGCTCAGTAGCAATGCACCTGCCTCGTAAGCACAAAGGTCCTGAGTTTGATCCCAGTACCAACAAAACAAAACAAATACAACTGGTAATCTAATGTACCAAATACTCAAAAGCTTCTTTGGTCCAAGATTAGGAAATCATTCCAAATAAAGTTTTGGTGGCAGCCATGAAGAAATTCCCAGGATTAATACAAAGCTGTTTTACAATGTTCCTCCTCAAAATGTCCTCAAATTTGTTTAATTTAGCAGGACAATATTTACATATCCTTTAAATTTTAATACATCAGTATTTAGAGTCAAAGGCTATACATTTCGTCTTTAAAAAGAAAACAAGTTAAATGAAACAAAGTTAACTTAAGTGAACAAAATATTCTCAAGTAGACGCTGAGAAAGTCACATACCTAAGTTTGTGATGTACTGTCCTGGGATGTAACATACCCTCTATTCAATGAAAAGAAAAGAATTATGCCAAATAGTTTAAAAGAAGAGTGTGCTGAGATCATAGGTGTATACCACAATACCTGGCTACATTTTATAACTTTTTTTTTTTTTTTTTGACACAAGGTCTTGCTGCATAACTCAGGCTGGACTTGAACTCACTTTGTAGCCCAGGGTGGCCTCAAACTCATAGTGATCCTCCTGCCTCAGCCTCCCAAGTGCTGGGATTACAGGCATGTGCCACTATGCCTGGCTTAATACATTTGCTTCAGCTATACTTTTTTACTTTTGGAGATATATCCAAAGAACTACATCATTCTAGAAGGAGGATATATGTGAATAAGTACTATTTATATAATTACAAGTATAATTAACATATTATAGTTTTAACAAATAGTAAATTAAATTAATACCCTGAGTTAGGGTTTATCGTATATAAATTCATCCAATATTTTATTGTCAAGTTTGAAGCAAGCACAAAAAGACTCCATATTGCCAATCTTTAACAGTTTTTTAAAGCAAACAGGCAAATTTTTAAAGCTCGGTAATAATACTCTCAGTGTTTCTAAGGTCTAGCTAATTTAAGGAAAAACCATATGTAAATTTAATTGTATTCGTCTGAAATATAGTCCTTGTAACTTTTCTTGTTTACTTTCTAAATAACTGCTTATCTTAATGATTATTGCATATATTAAAGTTTAATATTTATTACAGATTAATAGCATATGTTGGGGTAACTCATACAGGAAAAAATTAAATACTGTATCTAATTTTTTAAGTTATTGTTTAATGTTTTTAAAAATATTTCAACTAGTTCTGGTACGTCAGAAACAATTATTGATGAGATATTGTACTATGCTAAATCATGACTGAAGCTCACGAACCGCTCTGTACACTAACTTTAACATTTTGCTACAGAGAATCAGCTTGAAAAATATAAATTGTGAATAAAAGTGAGAACAAAATGTTTTTAACTCAAGTTAAAAGTAGTTATTAATCAGGCCAAACTGATAACATTAAGATGGCTAACACAGGGGTTGAACTACCCTCACAAGCCAGAGAAGTGACTTCTCAAAGCAGGCTACAGGGCCCAGCAAGTAAAGCAGATCAAAGGGGTCATTGGACTTCAAGAATTTACTGTGTTGAGGAGCCATTGTTTTAGTCCCTTAATCAAATGATCAGCCTCTCAAGGGTGTTGGGGTCACAGCATGCACAACTGTGCCTAGCTGGTCCTGCATAATTCTAATCCAAGTAACCCAGCTCATTATTTTTTATTATGGAAGAACACTGTTTTATTAACTAAAGAAATCTAAAGCAGTACTCAACTACAGGGTGGAATTAAGAACAAACAGGGGCCAGGGATTTAGCTCAGTGGGACGCACCTGCCTCACAAGCTCAACGTCCTGAGTTCAATCCCCGGTACCACACAAATAAGCACACACGCAAAAAAAAACAAAGCAACAGGCCAGGGGATATACAGTGCATGTCTAGTATGTATGAAGTCCTGGATTCAATCCCCAGCCCAGCAAAACATAAAGAAGAAATAATAAAAGAACAAATAGAGAACATTATTGAAAAGACTCAAAGACAAGAAACTTACTATTCAAATGTTTCAACCCTCACTGCTTTTCCTAGCTCAAGTGGATCAGTGGACTGTAGCTGGCAATCAGAGTAACAAATCTGTGGTCAGTAACATAACAATACACAGCAAAAATCCTTTCCACCATTGTATTTCTGAATAACAAAATATCTCCAGAATTAAATGAAATTAGGCCAAGTTACACAATAGAATAAGGATGAACCAAGATTAATTAGGCCAAATAAAAATGAAAGATTAAGAAACAGTAACAGATTACACACTAAATAAGTCAGCTACGAGGTGTTATCTAAAAAGAACAAGACAGCAGCAAGCATTCCAAGATTTATACACAGAAAGAAGACAGAAGAAATCATACTGCGAATCAAACAAGTTAAAGCAAAATGATTTACATGAATCTACAGAACTAGAACAGGTAAGAGCCCAGTCTCCCCGCTCTCAGCCCACTGCCTGTTTTGTTTTTTTTCTTTCCTATTTGACTGTTGTATGTATATATGTATTTATTTACTTTTCTCATTGAGTTTATTGGTACATTTTAGGTACACAGCACAGTTACACTCATCACTGGGATCTTGTACCTCTACGTGCCAGGTCTTGGTTCTCGTTCTTTCCCCTTACCCCTGTCCTCCCTTCACCCCCTCCTCCCTTCTGTATTTACAAATACTTTGTTTTTATGTTCGCTTGTACCTGTTTGCACTACACAATGACGACAGTCATCATGGGGCACTGCTGCTGATACATAATACACCTTGATTCTTTGTACTTCGCCCACCCTCCTTCCTTCCCTCCTCTTTCCACCTCTAGCGCCCCTTCCCACTTGCAGAGGATCTATCTCCCTTTTTTTATTTTGCACTTTAAATTATTTTTTGAGTTTCTTGTACAAAAGAAGCCGTGTGATAATTAAGCTTTTGCGTCTGATTTATTTCACTTAACATTATGGTCTCAAGGTCCATCCACTTTCCTACAAATGACTCTACTTTACCCTCTTGAACGGCAGAACAGTACTCATCAGGTAACCATCTATGTGCTGACAGGTAGACCACCACCTCCACTGTTTCTCCCACTGTGCCATGACGCTTACCCAAAGTGACAGTGACAGAGCTTAGTGCTATACTAAGTGTTACTCCTCTCTTGTAAAAAACGAGATGGACTCCAACAATACTCGTATATAATCTCTACAGGGAAGCAGGAAACATTTCGACTTAGTAGAAATGTCTCAGAAAGAGACAGCAAGGATGTTATACCATACATACTTAGTAAAATGACTACCAAATGCACGGAATCTGGAGGCAAAAGAACCCAGATTCTATTCCATCTTTAGCTATGCAATTCTAGGTTAGTCATCAAGTTTCTGAACTCAAGTTTCCTCATCTACAGAACAGAGACAATAATATCTACACCTCATGCAGGAACTGTGACAATGGGACCACATCTGTACCATTCCTTGTAAAATTAATCAGAGAAGACATATGCCAAATACAAATGCTGCCAATGTTGTTTCCAGGTAGGAACAAGCAGGGCCCAAGGAACATCGATCCCTTCTTTCTCTCATTGGTCCCTACCTCACCCCTCCCCAGTGACTCTTAGGATAAAACCACTGTTAAGAATTGGGAGTCAGGGGTTTAATGGAGAATACAGGAAGAGCGCATCTGATGCCTGAAATAAAAGGGAGAGGTTACAACATGAAGAAAAACAAGCAGAACAGAGGGGGAAATGTAAGCAAAAGTCGATGAAAGACATTGTACTTTTCATTTTGGCTGCTCAAAGTATCTCTATTCACGAGGAAGCATCCTGCTTCTCCCTACAAAGAGCCTGACAAAGGCAGAAGTGACATGTCTCACCATTTCTAATCCCAACTCTGTGCCACCTGAGAAAAATGGTAACATCACAAACTGTGTTACAAACATCACAACAACTAGACACAGACTAAGTGTCCCCAAAACCCACAGCCCCATCCAATCGCAAGGAAAACTCGATTCCAACAGAGCAATGTCACACACTACAACTGACCAGCACCTCCCAAAATGTCAATAGAAGCGGGATGGGAACTCTTATGCCACCTGCTCAACTTTTCCGTAATTCTTTTTTTTTTTAAAGCCTATTTTTAACGTACTAAGTAGCTGCATGTACAGAAATGAAGATGACCAAAGATCTGGACACATCTGACAAAGCGTTTGCAGAACCACTGCATTTTTTATGAACAAGAATCTGCACATGCGTGAGCAGAGGTTTTAGTTTGAGGTCTTCCCTCTCATTTGCACTGGAAACATTTTGTGATTAAGCTATAGAGACAAAAAAATGAATGTGGTAGTTCTCAACCTTGTGTGTGTCAGAATCACTGGCCACGCACTCAGAGCTCCTGAGTGAACAGTGGGTGAGGCTCATGAATCCACATCTTCCACAGGTGCCTCTGTGGTAGACACTGGTGCTTTGGCCCATGGACCACACTACAGAACAACCTATGAGAGGCTTGAGAACCGCTGTATTTGTGGGAAACACAAAGAAATAGCAAAGGAGGCCCTAGATTTTTATGGCACTCACAAGCAAGTAGGGAGAAAAGACCATAAACTTTGTGATTAAATCATCCAACTATTCAAGGGGAAAAAAGACTTCAGAGTATAAGAACTATAAAATCTAAACTGGGTATGGTGGCTCTTTCCTGTAATCTCAGCATTGGGGAGGCTGAGACAGGAGGGTCACCAACAAATTCAAGGCTGTCTTAAACTATACAGTAAGACCCTGTCTCCAAAGAAAAACAAGTTATAAGATGTTGAAGGCGTGGTGATGCATGCCTGTAATTCCAGCACTGTGGGAGGCCAAGATAGGAAAATCACAAGTTTGAGCACAGGCTGGGCAACTCAGCCAGACTCTGCCTCAAATAAAAAACAGGGCCAGGGATTTAGCTCAGTGGTTCTGGAACCTGCCTCACAAGAGCAAGGACCCGAGTTTTATCCCAGTACCCCTACTCAAAAAAAAAGGGTAGGGATGCAGCTCAGTACAAAGGCCTTGAGTTCAATTCCCAGCATTTCAAAAAATGTAAAATAGGCTGCTATCAAGAAATCACACAATAACAAATGTTGGCGGGGATGTGGGGAGAAAGGAACCCTTCTTCATTGTTGGTGGGAGTGCAGACTGGTGCAACCACTGTGGAAATCAATATGGAGATATCTCAAAGAGCTTGGACTGGAGGTTCCATTTGACCCAGCCATCCCTCTGCTGGGTATCTTTCCAAAAGAACTAAAAGAATCATATCACAGAAAAGTATGTGCACCCATGTTTATAGCGGCACAGTTTGTAATAGCTAAATCTTGGAAACAGCCCATTTGCCCATCTGTTGGAAACTGGATAAAGAAGATGTGGTTTTTCTATAAAATGGAATATTATTACTCAGCCATAAAGAACGAGAAAATAGATTCATTCATAGGAAAATGGATGCATATTGAAGATATACTCCTAAGTGAAATAAATAAGTCACACATGTGTAAATACCAAATAGTTTCTCTGGTGTGAATAATCTGCAATAATACATAAGATCCTAATAAGATTACTGACATTTAGAAATGGGAAGAAAGGAGCTAAATGTGTAGGGAAGGTGGGATGGGTAGGGGAAGGGTAATAAGGGAAAAGAAAAAAATGTGAGATAATGAAAAGATGGAAATAAAGTGTTTGTAGATGGGGAGGAGAGGAGGGGGTGAAGGGAGGGCAGGGGTAAGGGGAAAAAATGAGAATCAAGACTTGTCATGTAGAGGTACAAGATCCCAACAATGAATGTAACTGTACTGTATCCCTAAAATGTACCAATAAACTCAATTAAAGCTGAAAAAAAAGTAAAATATCACAGGAAAGAGGGAGCTGAACAACTTGGTGACAATGCAAATTAAAAAAATAGTACAGATTGTAATAAACAAGTATCAAAAACTATACACTATGATATGCAGCTCATGACATACACTTGCATCTTAATAAATCATAACATCAGATCACTTTACAACATGGAAAAAATAACATACACGGAAAAAAAAACTGAAGAAGCCTTAAAAGTTGTAATAAGGATATTCATTTCTGACCTTAAATTTAAAACAAAAAAAGAGCAAGAAATACAAAAAGAAAATACAGTACTACTTAAGAACTTAAAATATGCCTAACAAAACAAAGAACGCGGAAGAGAGGGAAATAGGAAGTAAAAAAGAATTAAGATGTGTTATGTGCATGTATAAAGTCCCAAGATGAAAACAGTCATTGTGTACGTACTACAAATATGTACCAATGGAAAAAAAATTAAATACACAAAGATAAGCTAATAAGAATGAGAACACAGAATGTCTCACCCTGAATAAGGCAGAGTTGATTTTGAAAAAAAAAAAAAAAAAAAA
>NW_022900937.1:11463986-11512645 GCF_012274545.1 Fukomys damarensis
AAGCATCAGAAGAAGGGAAAACAGATTCATATAGTTCCACAGCTCTACTTATCATTCAACTAATAAATCTGCTTCTCTCTAAACCAGGTGACTGAACTGATCATACTATAAGCGACACCTCTGTTACGTTCAGGGAAGAGGATGGTCCTACCTCAGGAAGCAGCTTGCAGGGCTAACATGGAGATCTCAGTAAAATGCGGGTCCAGGCAGTAGCTAATACCAGAGGAGCCATGGGTCTTGGGGCTCTTGCCAAAATCTCTTTTCAAAGAGCACATTCCTTTTTTTTTTGTTTTATTTTTGAGACAGGGTCTCGCTTAGTAGTTCAGGTTGGCCTGGAACCACTATCTATCCTAGGCTGGCCTTGTACTTGTGGCAATCCTCCTGCCTCAGCCTCCGTGTGCTAGGATTACAGGCATGAGTCACCATCCATGGCTAGCACTTTCCTTAGGTTAAAATAAAGACTAGAAATAAACTACTACAAAAGGCAGGTTTTCCCTCTACCTGCTGCTCCTCATCTCTGCTCTTTATCTCCCTGCACAACAGAAAAAAGTCCCCATTTTTGGGGGGCAGGGTACTGGAGACTGAACGTGGGACCCTGCGCTTATGAGGCAGGCGACAGAATCACTGAGCTAAATCCCCGGCCCTTTCCTTTTCCCCTTTTGACAAAACAAAAGCAGTTTTCCCCTTACAGCTTAGCCTCTATTATGAAAATTAGATATGTATTATTAGTTATATAAAATATGTATTTAATGGCATTTAACTTTTGTGGGGGAAAAAAGCCATAAAATTATTTCAGCTACTGAATATACCACAATGTGAAGATCTTTCCCTGTATTCATTTCAGAATAAAAAGCTGCTTCGTGTATTTTGCCATCTATATTATGCTTATGAATCTTGCATAACTCAAGTGATGTGAGTTAGGATTAGTGCACAACATTGGTTTCTCCTATACTTTGTACAACTCAGTCGTCCCTAAAAACTGCTTCTGTCTCAGGAACTGTTGAAGTTGAGAACAGTTAGATCAGCTACCTGAAGGTGCTCCAACCCAAGCCAGACCGAGAACCCCATCATCAAAGTCTCGGTCTGTGAAGACATAGGCCAAACAGTAGTCATCGTGATTCTGCTCAGAATTCAACTCCAGAAACTTCTCCACGCCAATATTTGGGAAACGGAAAGGATTTGAGGGATCCTTTTCGTCAGCAGTTGTATTGATCTAAAAATCCAAAACATTAAACAGTAAGTAACATTAGCAAATCTGAGTCGCCTCTTCCTGCACTGACTGGACAGGATGTTCAGGGCTGATGGAGAATCCAGCCTTGACAATGCGCTGGGGATGGTCCCACCACCCACACCATGAGCTGATCACAGAACCAGAAAAATAAATAAATGAAGGGCAGCTGCCTAAGATAGACCTCAGAACATCTAGTTTGTGGGTTTTTTTGGTTTTTGCAGAGCTGAGGATTGAATCCAGCGGCACTGTGCCACTGAACTACACCCCTAGCCTGTTTATTAAATTTATTTTTTATTTTGAGATAGAGGCTCACAAGTTGCCTTTTATGGGCCTTGAATTTGTGATCCTTCTGCCTCAGCCTCCCTCAGTGTTGAGATTATTAGCACATACCACTGGGCCAGGCTTCGATCAGGTTTATTCATTAACAACTAAAAACATTCAGTTGTAGTCAGTCATTTAATAAAAAAAAATTCAAAACAATCACATGTATATTATAAATAACCCATGATTAAAAACAGATAGGTCTCTACTACTGAATACAAAAATGGTATTTCCTGATACTTCTGTTATGCTGGCTATAAATTTTTTAAAAAGCATCTAAGTTTTAGTAACATATGTTAAATATATTATTAATAAATATTTACTGATAGAACATAAATTTTAAATAATTTAATGAATCATATACAACCTTCAAGAGATGAGATTCTTTTTTTTTTCTCATTGAGTTTATTGGTACATTTTAGGTATACAGTACAGTTACATTCATCACTGGGGTCTTGTACCTTTACATGGCAGGTCTTGGTCAACAGATGAGATTTAAACTACAGTTTTAAGCCAGGCATGGCGGCATACTCCCAACCACTCAGAAGGCTGAGGTGGGACTGCCTGGAGCTCAGGTCCATCCTGGGCTACACAGTGAATTCAAGGCTAGCCTGGACTACATACACAATGACACTGTGTATCCAAGAAAAGTAAAAAGTACAGCTTTAATTTCAATGAAGGCTATTTATATACGTGTATTTTTCTCATAATGCAAATCATTTTATTTTTTTTAAATGTGCTTCAGCCAGGTATGGTGGCACACACCTGTACTCCCAGCACTCGGAAAGCTGAGATAGGGTGAATCTCCTTGAGTTTGAGACCAGCCTGGTTACACAGTGCGCTCAAGGCTGGCCTGAACTATATACTAAGACTCTTGTCTCCACAATAAAAATAATAATTGTGCTTTACCAAAATGTGTTCAGGTGTTCTCTGCTTTCTACTTCATATTTTACTGCTCTGCTTACTGAACAGCCATACTTAAATTTTGACCTGCTACTTAGCACTTTTACCTGCTCACTTGAGGATTTACACTTTTCTCATAATATATGAGAGCAATTGACTGACTAAACAGAGTTCTTATGCTGTAAATCTACAAACTATATTTCAGAAGACAATCCAATTTAAGATTTAATTATACTGCCTTTAAAAGCAAGAGCTACTTGTAGCTGTGTTACTAAATATACTATCATTTTCTAGTATATACATTTATCTAGTCTACCATATTTTAAGAGAAACAAGAAAACATAAATATAAATAAACACTGGCAAATACTACTGTAACAGATTTTTTTTAACTCAGGTTGTATATCTAGTTTATAGTCTCAAAAAGCTGTACATGTACATTCAGAAAACCTGAAAAATTTTGAAACAATTAGCTCAATTTTGTAATTTAGTATTACAATTAGGTCAATTTTGTAATTTAGTATTTATTTATAACCTATAACAACAGTAAAACTAATGACCCCATAGTTCTGAATCAACACTTCTCAAAAGGTGTTTTGGAGTTTTGGGTGATAACACATGAAAAAAGATTCTGTGGTCAAAGCACTTTAGAAAAAAATGGTTTTCTTTCCTGAAAGAGTTTTTAAAACTTGATACAGGGCAGGGCTGGACATTTTGCTCAGTGGTTCCACCACATACTCGCAAGTGCAAGGACCTGAGTTCAAGCCCCAGGACCGGGGGGGGGGGGATTGATACGAACTTTCAAAAAAGATTATAGCGTGTTTTTCCAGCTTCCAATTTTAAACACTGAATCTATCTATCCTCTCTCTGCCCTGGAACCTTAAATGTGCCACAAGGCAAATCTCACACTGGGGAATAACAGAAGGGGAAAAGCCATGCCAAGTTTTCTATAAATTCCTGAGGAATGAGGGCTTTCCTAATGGAAAACAGTGCTACTTTATCATTATTTCAGTCCAAATTTAGGTCTTATAGATTCAATCCTTAAACTATAAACCCAAGTGCCCCTGTGTGTATACATGAGTAAAAGCCAAGAATAAATGTAAACAGTCACTAGATACAATGTAACTATTTAAATTACGTATTTATTGCATAGATGAAAAAGCAAGTCATTTTCTTTTGTAAGCATGGCCCTTTTTTCATTTCTTAATTATCTTTAACTATTGAAGGTCCTTACTCTTATGCGTTTCACCATGAAACTGATGTTTCGGATCCCGGAGAAGTCTGTGGTCTGGTAAATTGTATCAATTGCTTTAACATGACTGGATATCTAATCAATTGAAAAAGAGAGAACAATTTAGAGGCAATTTTAAAATATGAAAAAGATTAGGAACTTCCACTTCCAAAATCTAGAATTATATCCCACAATATTCAAATTTTTAAATATTACATCATATCCTGGACAGAAAAATAGCAAAGATTAGTGAGCTATGGCTGAGATATACTGTGTCTTTTCATACTCTTCTCTGTGTCTCTTTCAAAAACAAAAAAAACCCACTCTTGCTTTGGTCATATAAAAGCTGTTTCTCAATCCATCCTACAGTCACGGCCTGTGCCTTTTTGTACAAGCTTTTTATTTATCCTTAATGATTGATTTAATGACCCTCCCTGAAAATATCAGACTAAGGAGAGATGTAACAGTGCTGACTGGCCCGTTATAAATGCATGCTGTCTAACCTCAGCTGCCCTAACAATGCCGTACCAATTCACTGTTTCTACGCCTCTCGCAAGAGGGACAGTTCAGACACTTCTCTAAATATGTGTATCTTACACTTACTGAGTATTCACCTTGCCTTTCCCATCTTTTAAATTTCCCTTTTTTTCATATCGGGGATAGAAATTTCCCTACCTTTATCCATCTCTATCTTCCTCAAAATAAGTCCTCCTTAAAGTCTAACTTTTCTTTATTACTGACCCCAATCCTTACTGGATGTTCAAAAACATTGTTTTTCTCAGAAGTATTGAGGATATTCAAGAACATCTATGTCTTTCTCTTATATCTTACATTGTTACTCTACGGAGTTGTTTTCCTCTGCCTATAAACTTGCTCATGTATTCCCTATTTCCCCACAGGTCCCCCCAAATTCCATGTTATTTCTAAGCCATCATATCATCTGTCTCTCACATCTCTTGAAACCTTCACTGTTTCTTTTGCTAAGCTTCTGCTCATCAATAATCTTCTAGCAACTGAAAACTAATTTCTTCGATTTCTCCACAATGCATCTTCCCTTGAAACCTGCTTTCTCATGTCTCCCTCACTCACTATATACACTCCAGTGACTTCTCCTTGAATTTCACTCCTCCCACACTGTAACCATTCCCTTTGTTCCCTTCAACTCACTCTAAGTAGAAAGCTCAAGGCTAACCTTCCTCGAGTTCTAGTTCCATGTTGTCCAAAGGAACAAATCACTTGGCCTTTTTTCTCACTGAAAAAGGGTCTCACCATGTACTTCAGGCAGACCTTGAACTCACCTATGTAGGCATGTGGTTTTTACAGCCAGCTAAAACTAAGCTCATTTCCACCACCAAAATCCATCATTTACACTGGTGGTACTCTCATTCTCTTAGGTTCAAATCCTTTTAATCAAAAATGGATTCATGAAACTCTTTCAGGACATCCTCAAGGACATTTAGAAGGAGTATCCTCAAAAATGTAAACTTTCATAAGGACTGAGAAGACACAAGTGCAATTATGAGACTTAAAAAGCACTGAGCAAAGGAGAACACAGAACAGAGGTAGAATACTTCTGCTTAGAAGGATTGCCCTGTCCTTCTCCTCTTTGGGATCACAAATGAAAACTATTTTCAAAGGGATTCATGCTTGGCTAGCATTTAATCCCCAGCATCAGGCCCAAAGGCAAAACATAAAGGTAAGCTTCCGCGAGGGCATTTTCTTCAGAAAATCATTCTCCCACACCTCTTTTGGGGGAGGGATGCTGGAGATCGAACTCAGGACCTTTCATTTGTGAGGCAGCTGGTGGCACCACTGAGCTAAATCCCCAGCCCTGTACCTCTCCTTTGAATGAAATATCCTCACTGGTTTTTCAGTTATCTTTGCACTTACTACATGTGTTTCATCAATCACAACTGAAAATGCATTTTCCTTTTTTCCAAGTCATGTATACTCACTGACTTTAATTTTTGAAGGAAAATATAAGTATAATTCAACAACAGAAGAGCTAAAATGGTGCATGACCACACATACCTGGGCAATCACAGCTTCTCGTGTCCCATAGTACTTATAGAAGAGGTGATCAGTCTGAATATAAAGCTGACAAGTATTTCTTTCAGCTAGTGTCGTACGTTTTTTCCTCAGGAGTTCTGGACCATTAGGAGCATGCTCCTCTTGAGGTTTCTGTATATCAAAAAGAGTTATTTCTGATAATCATCATGCTTCAGTTTATAATTTTATAGGTAAGAATATATACAGTGAGCTGGGCATATCCACACAGTAAACAATTTCGTATTATGCGTGGTCATGCAATATAGGTTTTTCAATGCCATTAAAAACGTGTCTGAGTAGAACAGAGGCCACTAGAGGCTAGGGGAGGAGAGGGAATGACAGAGCGTGTCCACACAGCTGGATGAGGGAGGAGTAACTCTGCTGTTGTTCCTACATAGCACAACAGGGCACCTACAGTCTACAACCATTCCAAAATAACTGCAGGAGATGAGTTAAAGGTTTCCAACATAGAGAAAAGATACTTGAGGAGATGGAAAATGCTAAGTACCATGACTTGATCACTATATTGTGTACATGTATCAAATTTCAACACTGCACCCCCAAAATACGTATGTCAATTTAATTCCTCATAAACATCACCTTTGGTTACATAATATTCTTCATACAGATGACTAAATATATTTATTCAAGTAACTCCTTCACTTTTAAGCATTTTCAAAACATACCACTCAATATGTATTCATTTAATCTGAAGTAGATCTTAAAATACTTGGATACCGTCTTCTAGTTCATATCTAATGTCCTACAACCCAGTCCCGTCAAAAGTTATCTGGGCCAAGGATTTAGCTAAGTGGCAGCATGCCTGCCTCACAAATGCAACGTCATGAGTTCGATCCCCAGTACCAAAAAAAAAGAAAAGAAAAAGAAAACAAAGTTGTCTCCTAAATACTCGGGGGACCATTTTCTCTGGTTCTCTCACTCTAGCCCATCTTGATCTTCTCACCTGAACTCTCTGCTAAATAAGATGGAGCCTCCCAACTATTCTCCACACTGCAACTTTTCAAAATGCAAATTTGAATGTTTTACTCACCTGCATCAAATAATGCAATGAGAGGCCCAAAGAGAAAGCCTTAAATCCCTCACCTGCCCCACCAAGTCAGACTCGTCCAGCCCTCCTTGCCTGTCTAGCTTCTTCACAGAGGCCCTCCCACCTGGCAGACCCCAGCTCAGATTCTGTGTAGCCCCCTCACCTGCTCACACTGCCTCCCCTGATTGGCTGGTGTCCTCCTCAGCCTAGAGAAGGCCCATTCTCACCGTGGGACTCTGCGCTGTTCCTGATATAGTGCAACCTTGCATTTTGTTTCTGTCCCCAACCCACAACTACTAGAATGTAAGTTCTGAAGTACACTATCTCTGTGTTTACTCCACATTATATCACTCTCTCCTTACACCGAAGGAAACAGTAGGCACTCAATATTTATTTCTTTAAAGAATTGCCAGTGCTTTTGAATTAAAGCACTCAAACATTTGCCAACATCTAAAAACATCACTTTAAGTGAATTATGATTACAGTTATCATAGGACCTGTTAAATTTTAAGGCACCATTCCAGATTTATACTCTCACTTTATACCTTTCTTCTTTCTTGCCAAATCCCTTCCAAACAGAGGAGATAGATAAAATTTTACATTTCATTCCACAGAAAGGGGGACATGTGGGAGGTGAACATGTTCATCTGTTTCACTAGCAACCATTTTATTTTTCATTTATTTTTTGGTTGGGGATAGAACTCAGATCCTTGTGCTTGCAAGGCAGGTGGTGGAACCACTGAGCTAAACCCTCTGGCCCCACAACAATTTTATTATTTATATTTGCCCCATAACATCATGTGCCTTCCTCACAAGTGCAAGGTACACACAGTACCTTTTTTTTTTAATTTCATGTTACACATGGGCACCACTACTGCTGAGAAAGCTGGTTCCACAGGCTAAATAGCCCAACATTTGAAAACAATAGTGTATCTGGAGGAAATGTCCCCTATACAGCTTTCATAGGATTTTGCTCAGGATTTTTATTCAGATGGTTTCAAGGTTTCAGTCATTAGTTTGTAAATGACTAAAATACTGAGGAACACTTCAAGTGCGCATTTCTGTGTCAAAATCATATTTACACTTATGTCATCTTATACTAACGGAGTTCTCTGTAAATCTAGCTACCATTACAATTGTAAAGACAAGATTTTCCACTCCATAAAAAAACTCTGAATGTTTTAATGGGAAAACAATTTTTAAAGTTTTAAATTAGAAGTTTTGCTTTTTGTTTTGTTTTGTTTTTTGAGACAGGGTCTCACTATTTAGCCAGGCTGGCCTTGAACTCACTGCAATCCTCCTGCCTTAGCCCCTGAGTCCTGGGATTAAAAGACTGTGCTAGGTGTGGCAAGGGACTAGACACTGCCTCCAAAAACAGTTAATCTTGTGCTCACTTTGGCAGCACATATATTAAAATTGAAACGATACAGAGAAGATGAGCATGGCCCCTGTGCAAGGATGACATGCAAATTCGTGAAGCGTTCCATATTTGGGGGGGGTACCGGGGATTGAACTCAGGTCCCTGTGCTTGCAAGGCAGGCCACTAAACCGCTGAGCTAAATCCCCGGCACCATATTTTTATATATAAAAAAATAGTCAATTTTAAAGGAGAAGTAGAGAAATTAACCACCGTCCATTATCAAGTGGTTCAGATGTTCCCTACCTTTTTTGGGTGTGTTTTGTTTTACAATACTGAGGGCTGAACTCAGAGCCTTTGCACTAAGCTACCTTCTTATCCCTTTTTTTAAAATTTAATTTAATTTATTGGTACATTCTAGGTAGACAGTACAGTTACATTCATTACTGGGATCTTGTACCTTTACATGCCAGGTCTTGGATCCCTTTTTTAAATGACTGTTTAAATATGTTTTCTTTTTCTTAAAATTTTGAGTCAGGCCTCCCTAAGTTGCCCAGGTTAGGCTCAAACTTGCAATCCTCCTGGCTCACCCTCCCAGATGGGTTTTAGTTTGTCTATTCTGAAAGTAGACCAAAATCTCCCAACATGTGGTTTTATTATTACTTCTTTTTGTTTTCCCAAATTTTGCTTTTGTTTTTGTTTTTTTGGTACTGGGCCTTGAACTCGGGACCCTTGTGCTTGCGAGGTAGACAGCAGCACCACTGAGCTAAATCCCCAGCCCTTGCTTTTTGTATTTTGAGGTTATGGTATGACAGACAAATCTAGACTGCTATTACATGGTGGGGAACTGAACCTTTTATCATTACAATGTAGTGACTTATATAAAGCTTTATTCTTAAACTCTACTTTGATATTAATAGTCATGATTTTCACTGGAGTAAGCAAATATTATTACCATGTACCCTTTACTTTCAACCTTTCTAGAGCCTTGTATTTTAGAACACTTTCTGCAAAAGAATTTACGTTGTTTTTTGTTAAATCCAATCTAGTGATCTTTACATTTCAATTAGTAATTTAATCCAACTACCTTCAATGTAACTACAGATATGACTTTAAATTGAAGCTTTTTTCATTTGTCCTACATTATTCTTCCTCTTTCTCTAAAATTTATTTTGCTTTTATTATTCCATTCTTTCCCTTGTATTAACTTTTCTTTTTCTCTTTTTAAGATAGGTTCTTGTTTCATTGACCAGGTTGGTCTAAAACTCATGGGCTCAAGTGATACTCCTGTCTCAGCCTCCAGAACAGATGAGACTACAGGCATATACTACCACACCCAGTTTACTAGCCTTTTAGTTATATACTTACTAACTTTTTTGGAAGTTAACCTTGTGAAACAACATAATCCTTAACTTAACCAATGTCAAATATAAATTAGAACTTCTGCCTGTTCAGAAAAAGTGCAGAAACTTCAGTACATTCATTAATTACACTTCCCTCCTTCCCAATTTCTCTCCCTTTATATACATGTATACAATCTGTGGATGTACAGCCCTGTAAGTGAATGTTATCAATTCATAATGTACACATGCATGTGTATCCCCAGTCAGTATTCGCTCAGGATTATTTAGCATGTGTCCTCGCTCCGATCCTGCACTCACAAGCTGCCCCTGAAGTGATACTTTCTCACAGTACGAACCCTGAGTCTGCAGGCTGCATTTCTGTCTGGAATGACCCTGACCACAGCGCTGGAGGGCAGCCCTTCCACTTTCTGCACAGCCCCCGCCTTGAGGTCCCAGGGCGTCTGGTGAGGAAGGAAGTGCCGCTGTCGCCCTTGCTTCCTTGAAAGTGACTGCATCTTTACACGGTTGCTTTTAAGGTTGTATCTTTGGATTTCAGGCTTTTGCATGTATGTGCTACAGTGTAATTTTTCATCCATTTGTCATGCTCTACATAAGAGCTTACGAAATTTGTTGTTTGATGCCTTCTGCCATATTTTGAAAATTTCCAGACACTATCTGTCTTTATCTGACTCTTACGTTTTTCTCTTTCTGGGATTGTGTGTGTGTGTGTGTGTGTGTGTGTGTGTGTGTGTGTTAGACTCTCTTATATCAGCTACATCTCTTATGCTCGCTTCTGTATTTTCCATCTTGTTTCTCAGCAATTTGAACTCTTTTCTTATGTCATATTACCCAGAACTACATCCTTCAAATTCTTAATTTGTTACATTTTTCAATTCTAAAGTTCCATAAGGTTCTGTCACTGATTTTCCATCTGACTTCAGAAGTGGTTGTACACTTGAATGTGTTAAAGCCGCACCTGAGGACTTCTGCTGCCTTCCTGTTATTCCGTCGCAGGTGAGGTTCACGCATTTACTGGTTACCTGAACTGAGTGTCAGACACGGCACTGGCCCTCCACGTCCACAGCTCTGCATCAGTGGATTCAACAACAACCAGTATTTTTTTTTTTTTTACAAAAGCTCCATCTGTACTAAACATATACAGATTTTTTTCTTGATGTTATTTTCTAACCTATGTATAACAACATTTGGATGGCACTTACATTGTGTCGGAATTCTGTATAACCTGGAGATGAGTAACAGTACAGGGAAGACAGTGAGCATGTTATATACAAGTCCTAGGCCGTTTTATAGACGGGACTCGAACACCCACGAGTTCCGGTGTCCACAGGGTGCCAAATGCAGCAGGTGCACTGGGAGGCATCAGATGACGGTGCCTTCCTCCAAAGACTGCCCTTTACTCTGGCAGCTAGGCGTGGCCAACTCATGGCCCTGGACCTCTCAATCCAGTCAGAACCGAGAGGATGGCGTGTGGGACACCCCCCACCCCTTTTTTTCTTTCTCTCCTTTTGCAGCAAAGGGATTGAAAACCCAGGAACTTTCCACTGACCTACATATCCCCAGTCCTTTTTCCCACTAAACTGCCAAATTGCCCAGGCTGGGCTCAAACTTGCAATCCCCCCCCACCAGACTCCTAGGGATTACAGATGTGGGCCACCACACTTGGCTGAAACTTGAATCCCTGCAAGGGAAGGTTAGACACCTTCTGAGTCACCTTCACCCTGAGGATCAGGCTTTCAAGCCCCAGCATAGCTTTTCCTGCAGGCCCCAACAGTACTCCCACCCTGAGCCTTATGCGTCTGGACAGTGCTGCTTGCCTCAGTCTTGGGTGTTTCCCCCGGGAACGGGACATACGCACTGGAGAAAGGAAGCTCAAATGCCTTTCTAGTGCACTTCTCCTGAGACCTTGGCTCCACAGCTCTTCGGTCTTGTTATCTTCCCAATGCTGTCGAGCAGATACACGCACTTGCAAACATAAATAGCATTTTCCAAAAATTTGTATTGTGAGGCCAACCTGGTTTTTATGAGTTGTTCTCAGAATGCTCTTCTACTTTTTAAACACAATTTTCCTTTTATGCACTGCAAGTATTTCTCAAAATTTGTATCACGTGCACTTCAGCATGCTTCCAATTTTCCATTTATTAATCTTTTTGTCAAAGATTGTCTTATTCAGCTGGGTGTAGTGGTGCACACCTGTAATCCCAGCACTTGGGAGGCTGAGGCAGGAGAATAGCCAAGAGTTCGAGCCCAGCCAGAACTACAAAGTGAGGTCTAGGCCAGACAAAATTACAAAGCAAAACCCTGTCCCAAAAAACAAAAACAAAAAGATTGTCTTATTCAACATGATTTTCTACCTCAAAATACAAAATATTTTTAATGTCTAATTTTTATAAAGTGTTTTCTCAAATGTTTTACTCTTTCAGTTTTAATTTTTTATTTTTGCAGTACTGGGGATTGAAACATGGCCCTTTGCATATCCCCAATCATTTTTTAAAATTTTGAGACAGGGTCTCTACAAGTTGCTAAATTCCCTGCGCTGTGCTCGGACTTGCAACCCTCCTGCCTCAGCCTCCTATCTCAGCTTCCTCTGAGCAGCAATTACAGGTATGTGCCACCATACCTGGCTGCTTTATCTTTTCTTTTTTTTTTTTTTTTTTAATTGAGTCAAAAGAGTCTGCTACATATTCTGGTGAGAAGTCATTCATTCTGTGTCCTAAGAAATTATCTATCTGAAAGTCGTACAAATTTCTTCTTCTATGTTTTTTCTTACATGTAAATCTACTATAATCTTTAGGCAACTTTTTCTTTTTTATAACTTTTTACTTTTAAATTTTTTTCCTTTAACCACTCAGAGTCAACTTTCATATAAGGTATTAAGTACAGGGGAGGCTTTTTTCCCACAGAGATATTCAACTGTTCTTGCAGCCCTTGATAAAAAGACTGTTCTTTCCTCCTTTAAATTATGTGAAGGCCCTTGAGAAGTCAGCAGGCTACACTACACCACTGATGCATGCCCATCTACGCTCGGGTCAAGATGACACTCTCCTGATTCCTGCAGCTTTACAGTAAGACTTAATAACCAACCGAGCAGTGAAAATCTTCCAGCCTTGTTTTGTGAGATTTTTTTTTCTTTTTCTGACAACTGCTTTGGTTGTTCCAGGTCCTTTACACTTCAGCATAATTTTCATAATCAGTTTTTCAACTACTAGATAAATCACCACTAGGAATAATAACCAATTCACTACTACATATTGTGTCAGCTGTAGGTTTTTGTAATTTTTGTTTTTCTGTTTCTTTGGGGGCTTTTTTAGCTGTAGGTTTTTTAACAGAAGCTCTTACTAGTCTGAGGAAGTTTTCTTCTAGTTTTGGTCTGCCAGGTGCTGGTGCTGAACCTCGAAAGACCCTTTGAACAGTCCGCTGATGTAATTACGGGACTCTCCTGCACGTGGCTGGGTTTACAGGCGTGCACCACCACACAAACTGCTCTCGCATTTTTACTGCTCTAACCAGCTCAGCCATCCATTTACATCTAATATAATCACTGATATGGTTAGATTTAAACTACCTTGGTATTTCTTTGTTATTTGTCCTATCTGTTCTGTGCAACTGTCTCTTTTCCTACCCCATTTTGAATTAACTAGGTATTTTTAATGATATTTGATTTCCTTCGTTAACCTGTTAACTACTTATCCCCCTCTATTTTTTTCACTGGTTGCTACAGGGAAATTCCCGTAAGTATTTTCTGAAGAGTTTTTACTAGTACATGTTTGCAGTACTTCATGGTCACATTCATCATGGGACTTGGCATATGTGCATGCACATCTTACTTCTTTTAACATCCTCTCCCTCTTCTCTCCCTCCATTTCCTGGCCAAGAGTCTTGATAGTGACCAGGCATGGTGCTGTGCCTATAATCCAGCGCTCTGGGAGGCTGAGGCAGAAGCATTGCATTTTTGAGCCCAGTCTGGACAACTGAGCAAGACCCTGCCTAAAATTTTTTAAAAATTAAAAAGGGAGGCCAGGAATTTAGCTCAGTGGTTCCATCACCTGCCTCGCAAGGGCAAGGTCCCAAGTTCGATCCCCGGTACCAAAATAAATAAATTAATTAATTAATTTAAAAGGATGGGGGATGTTGCTCAGTGCCGGAAAATAAAGGTTCAACAGTAAATAGCCTTTCAGACCACACAGTCTCTGCCACTGTTCAATTCATACCACTACAGCTCAAAAGCAGCCAGACCAGGCATCAACAAGTGGATGTAGCTGTGTCCCAACAGGGCAGCACTTACAACAGCAACGCAGGCCCACAGTGAGGCCTGCTACACTACCTTATTGACAGTGTCAAAAACATAAGGACACAATTTGTTCTTTCTCTGTCCTTTGTGCTGTTACCACATAAACTGATTCTCTGTGTGTTATAAACCCACAACACATTGTTAGTGTTCTGAGTTAAGTAAGGTCTAAAGAACAATTTTAAGTGAGAAAAAATATTTTATATTTGCTATTTTGTGCTCTTCACTCTTTTTTTAGACCTGAATTTCCAACTGGTGTCTTTTTTTCAACCTGATTAACATCCCTTAGCATTTCTTTTTTTTCTTTTTTGGTTTTTTGAGTCAAGGTCTCGCTATGAGAGCACTTCAGACTGCTCTGGAACTCACTGTGTAGCCTAAACTCAAACTTGCAGTGATCCTCCTTCCTCAGCCTCCCAAGTGCTGGGATTACAGGCGTGCACCACCACGCCCCGCCCTTTAGCATTTTTTACAGTATTATCTCCTAGACACAGATTCTTTCAGCTCCTGCTTGTCTAAAAAGTTTTGTTTAAATGGGCATGGTGACACACACCTGCAATCCTGGCACTTAGGAGGCTGAGCCAGGAGGATCACCATATGCTCGAGGCCAGCCTGTACTACACACACACATAAACTCATAAAAGTTTTGTGTTTCTAAGATGAGGTCTTGCTCTGTTGCCTGAACTCAAGTGATCTTCCAACCTAAGTCCCCTCTCAGTAGCTGGAACCAGAGGCATGACACTGGGCCCCGCTTTAAAAGATCTTTAATTTACCCTCAGTTTTGAAAATCATTTTCACAGTGTGCAGAATCCCAATTTAGCAGGTGTTCTTTTAACACTTTGAAGGCGCCCTCTGTATCTGGGGTTTACACTGTGTAGTGAGAGATCAGTAACTGCACATACCTCTGTTTCCTATCTGTAAATACATTCTCTTTTCTCTGGCTGCTTTAATGATTTTCCTCATTTGCAGATGTTCCCAGTGACTCAACTATAATATACTCTCATGTGGCTGTGAGCTTATCCTGCTTGAGTTTCACTGCGATTCTTGGACCATGGGTTAAGATTCTTCTCCTATGTGAAGAATCTGGAGGCCTTTTTTGTTTCTTTTGAGAGGTCTCACTATGTAGTCCAAGCCTCACTATGTTGGCCTCAAACTCCTGGCAGTCCTGCCTGAGCCTCCCAAGTACTGGGATTACAGTTGTGCACCACTACACCCAGCTGGAGACATTAATTTTTAAATACATTTCTCCTACACCTCCTCCCGGTTGGATTCAATAGTTTCCTCTCTGTGCTTTGATCTGGATAGTATCATTACACTGTAGTTAACTGAATGTACACATGTTTACTTCCACAGTAATTAATCTGCTATAAGTCCATCTATTAGGTTTTTCACACTAAATAATGTACTTTCCAAAAAAGATTTTAAAAAACAAAATATAAATAAATAATGTACTTATCAGCTTCTCAAAGTGTTGTTTTGTTGTTTACTATAACTGCTTTTCGGGGGAGATAGGCTCTTGCTATGTAGTCTAGGCTGTCCTTAACTCCCTATGCAGCCCAGGCTGGCCTTGAACTCATGATGATCTTCCTGCCTCAGCTTCCCAAGTGCTAGGATTACAGGTGTGCACCACATGCCGAGCAGTTTACTGTAATTCCTATTCTATCCTTTTTGTGTTCATTAATTCCCTTAATTTCTGGAACATATGAGTAATAGCTGCTGTAAAGTCATATGCTCATGCCTGTCATCTCTGGTGCTGTTTTATCTGAGTGTTTCTCCCATTTACCAACCACCTCGGCAGTTTCTTGTGGTCCAGTAATCTTGCATGTTGTGAATGACACATTGTTGGATATCCGTCTTCCTCTAACAAGTATTATTGAGCTTCTATCTGACAGGCAACTAATATATTTGAAAACCACCTTGACTCTTTGGAGGCTTGCTTTCCACTCAGTTCAGGCAGATTTGAAACAGCCTTTTCTCTACGACATGTTAGCCCTATCATCTCATGGCTCATGTGTGCTACCAAATGGAACTTTTTTTTTTTTTTTTTGCAGTCTGGGGATTGAACTCAGGACCTTGAGCTTACCAGGCAGGCATGGTGCCATTGAGCTACAACCCTAGCCCCCAATTTAACTTTTTATAGTGTTCAGTTCACAGGTCCCTCAGCAGTTTTTTTAGGCAGTTTCGTCAAAGGCTCGCAGTCCCAGTTCTCCACGCTGTGCACCCGCTGTCTGGTGCTGGCATCTTGCTGTTGTCCAGCAGGGGCGCTGCAGGGGCCAGGCGCGTGCCTGTGGCTCCACACAGCTGGACAGGGAAATCTGCCCTCAAGAGTTCCGAAGTCCTCACCTGAGACATTTACTACTTAGATCCATCTGAAGGTTTGTTCTGTTTCAAATACAGCATGGGGTACAGATCCAACCTCACCTTTTCCCAAGTGGATAAACATTTTCCAGTTCCATTTATCCAGTGGTCCTTTCATCTCCTCATTAATCTGAGACTACATCTGTACCACATGTACAGGTCTCTGAGAACTCAAACTCATTCCCCTATTACTCTCATCTCCGTGTAACATCACACCCTCTAGTACTGGAAGTCTTTGTACACTCTGAAGTCATTCATACCTCTTTCCTGCTCACCACCCAGGCGGGCCTACTTCTGCTTAGCCCTTAGTGTTTCCTGTAACATTTTAAGCAGTGGTGGTGAACCTATGGCACATGCGGTACAGCAGGCTGCCTGCATCACTGAAAGCTCTAAAAAGTTCACCATCACTGGATTAGACTCACCTAGTATTATGAATAATGCAGTTGTGATTTGTGTGGTGCTGGCACAGAGTATGCAATGTGTACAGAACAATTTTGATATTAAATATTTTTCCATTAACATTCTCCATTTATTTAAAATCAATTTTTAATCTTTCTTACAGGTTTTCATGATTTTCCTTACATAGGTTATGTAAATTGAGGGCTGCTCTAAACTGGCCTGGAGATCCTCCTCCTTCAGCCTCCTGAGTGCCAGAATTATAGGGATCCACCACCATGCCCAGCTAGGTCATTCTATTTTATAATTATTCTGAAATATAGAACATACTGATATTACTACTACTAATACCTTCATTGTACTTCTCCTTCATTGTACTTCTGATAGTCTGCTGCTGATACAAATAAATGCAACCTACTTCTGCATATTAGTGCTATATCAAGCCACTCAACTAAACTCTTATATCCCAGCTCAACTGTCATGAGTTTCACGCCCTCTGTGCACATTACTAAGACCTTCAGTATGAGCCAGGGTCACTTCCACTGAACTTTAGCAACTTCTAACTAGTTTCCTGGACTCTAGTTAAAGACTCTTATATATCCTTCTACTTCTCAAGGCTTTTATGTACTATGGTCCCTCCTGCTTAGGCATTCATTCCATCTCCTCATGGCTAACCTAACACCTCTTTATCCTTTCAGTTTGATTATTGCTCTCAAATACTTCCAAGTCTAGCTTAGCTATTTCTCTGGTGTATAGAGTATTATCCTAAATTTAACCTCTTCCATCTCTTACTACCCTGAATTGTTTATAAGCTTTCTGAGAACAAGTCTTCACCTTAACCTCCACATACCGCCAGAACTTACTACACTATCTGTGACATTTGGCAGATCAATACTGTATATACTATACTTGTTTAATGAATGCATGAATAAAATCTCATAGTATTTGAACAGTCCACCTGAAATAGAACTCTGAATTCAAATCTGCATGCCTCAAGAAACATCATTCCTCCAATTTTTAGAAAGACTATCCAAAAATGATAAATATTTTATCATGAAAGAAAAAAACGTTTTGACAACTATAACCTGCCACCTGTAATTAAAGAAAGAGGAAACAAAAGAAAGAAAATCAAATGGTAAAAAAAGCCCAAAAAACAAGCCAGGCATGGTGGCATACACCTGTAATCCCAGCACTCAGGAGGCTGAGGCAGGAGGATCACTGTGAGTTCAAGGGCAGCCTCAGCCCTCATAGTGAGTTCAAGGCCAGCCTGAAGTGTATAGTGAGACTTTGACTCAAAAAAAAAAAAATTATTAAAAAATCTTAAGCACTGAGATTTTTATTAGAGTGAACAACCAACTCCCTGTTTTTCTAAGGACTCAAGACTTTCAATGTTAAAAAGATGAACAGCCAGGTGTGGGGGGCACACACCTGAGATCCCAGAACTTGGGAGGCTGAGGCAGGAGAGTCACTGCAAGTTCAAGGCCAGCCTGAGCTACACAGTGAGTTCAAGGACAGACTGTACTACATAGTGAGATCCTATCTCAAAAAACAAAGTAAACACAAAGAAAAAACTAGGTAAACATCCAAGGCAAATCAAGGCAAGTAAGTGACCTTAATTTTGATATATAAACTTATATTTATATAAAACACAAAATGCTATCTTTAAAATTTTTTCTTACTCTGTAAGGCAGAGTAGACTATGGACATGTAATGTTTTTGGTTCACACAGACTCACATTCAACCTCAGCACCACCTCTTTACCACTAAAAGCTGTAAGTATTTTACCACAGTAGTGTAAATCTTTCAGAAATTCTAGAACATACATTGTTAACTGCAACAACACAAGCCCAAGTTCATTTCTAGTTCGTAAATGTGAGCTACCCCTTACCTGTGTTGCTTCCTCTACCCCCGTCCTCTGGTACTGCTTCATCCTTTCAAACACTGAATGGTCCGCACAGCCCCCCTGGGGCCCGTATTTATGAGGATAGTCTGAGGCACAAAGAAGAAACACCTGTTACGTTACATGCTTAGATTTATCCACTATCTTATCTGTGGAAAAGCAACTGTCATAATTAACAAAAGCCATAAATGCTCATTGAGTGCCTATGAAAAAAACAGTATGCTACTTCCTTTAAGTTTCTTTTTTTTTTTTTTAACTTTTATTGAGTTTATTGGTACATTTTAGGTGTAGAGTACAGTTACATTCATTATTGGGATCTTGTACCTTTACATGACAGGTCCTTTAAGTTTTTAAAACGTGGCAGGTTCTTCCACTAATAAGACTTGCTGGTCTCTAGCTTTTTGTCACGCAGATGGTTTGTAAGATTTCACTGTCTCAATCTTCCCCACTTTGGCTACACAGAGCATTTTTAAGTCTCTGGTTTACCTCTTTCTGTGATTTATTTCCCTTCAGACACATTACAAGTGCACAAAGCCACCTCAACCTCAACTACAGCCAGGTTAACGTATCATTATGTTGGCCTGACTGTGTTCTATAACAGCAACTGGCCCCAATGAAAAGTGAACTAGAACTGTGTTCAATGGCATGATAAAAGTGGATTGCATTTACGCTTATTCAGTGTATGATTTATATGAATTCTTTGCAAATAACTTTATCATGTTTTTCTATCACAATAAAATAGTGATAAATTAATCCTTAACTGAATTAGTTCTATTTAAAGAGGCTGAAGCAGAAAGAGCACAAGTTCCAGCCCAGCCTGGGCCATTTAGCAACTAATTGAGACTCCATTTCAAAAAAAAAATTTAAAAAGGGATAGGTATGTAAGTCAGTTGAAACCCCTGGGGTTCAATCCTGAGTACCATAAAAAAATAAAATAAAATAAATGCCTATTGCTATCTCACAAAGTTATACATCCTTTTTATTAAGTTCTTCCTTAGTTCATAAACATATTTTTAATCCAATCCAGTAACTGCAATTAAAAGAACTGGCAAAATAAAATACCAAGACATAAGTATGAGAGGAAGCAATGGAAAATCCTAAGGAGCTTATAAATATAATACACTAAATATAACTGTAAATACTACGAGCAATTTCTTAAGAAAACCTAGAACCCAAAGTGGACGCTAAACTATTTCACTGGAAAATTTCGTTAAATGCTACAAAAGAAATTTAAACTGTCAGGAAAGTAGTAGGAGTTATGGGTAACCTACATACAATGACAAAACAGTTCTGATTTAAAGCTTAGTTTTTATCAGAAACAGCTGCAAAAGAAAATCAATAAATGTGAAAAGAATGCTATAATGAAAATTACCATTCTGCAGCTGCATGCATATAACCTGATTTGGGCAAGGATGCTCTGCGGATGCAAGCGCACTCTGGCCCGAGCTGTGAGCGAACACAATGCTCCCTGCACTTCCAGTCAGAGGAAGGCTAGTATTAGGTGACTTTCTTATGTCACACAACAGGAAGTGCCCAGTGGTGAAGGCTTCAAAAACGATTAAGATATGATATAAACACACAAACTCCCCCAAACAAACATTAACTGCTATGCATTGCAAACATATACTAAGTGTAAATTAAAAAAAAAAAAAAGGTGCAGCTTCACCTAACCAAGCCAACACTCAGACATACTGAGAGTGAGAGACATGCTCACTCTCAACCTAAACAGAAGACAGATGAGGCCCGAGGATTTAGCTCAGTGCTGCCAGTGCCTGCCTCGAAAGCGAAAAGTCCCAAGTTCGATCTCCGGTACAAAAAAACAAAACAAAACAAAACACAGAAGACAGATGATGCATGTTGTTCCACCTTGAGGCCACGATGTTAAGTGAAGTAGGACACACACACTTAAACATCGCGTAGTTCTCCTAAACAAGGAATCCACGGTATGAATGGGTTGAGGAGCAAAATGTGAGATGAATAATGGGAAACAGGGTGACATATCTTTTGCAGACAGGAAGAGGATCAAGAGATGGAGGAAGGGGAAGGGAAAGAAGGAAAGGGGACATAAAAAGAATTAAGATGTGTTACCTACATGTACCAACTCCCCATGATGAATGTAGTCATTATGTAATACAACATGTACTAATTAAAACTAAATTGTAAAAAACAACTCATGTCATTTAAAAACTCAAGAACTGGAGGTGTGGAGTCTGTTGTAAATTAAGACACTAAAAGAGACAGAATAAATGCATTTAGACAACGTAAGAAATTTCACGTTTATAAAAATTTTATAGATATATTAAATTATATTATTAAATTAATGACAATTTTAGTACTGAAATATCATTATGACTGTGTAGGAAAATGTACACTGAATGAGACCAATTTTCAAAAATTTGGTAATGAAATCTCATTATGTCTGTAACTTACTCCCAAAAATGTTTCCTTCAGAAGGCACATGGGAGATGGGGCACAAAATGTAAAAACTGGCAAATCTAGTAGGAAAATATGTGCGTTCACTGCATAATTATTCTAACTTTTTTTGTAGGTTTCAAATTTTCAAAATAAAACTGGATTTAAAAGGTTGTAATATCTGGGAAACAAGTTCAAATAATTTTGAAGTGGAAAACTAACACTACTACACTACTGGGTAAGAAAAATCTAATATTCATTATTTTCCTATTTCACAGGTTGGCTTTCAGAAGGTGAAGATACATACTGTCCAACACATATTTAAGAAGATTCTACCATAGGTTGGGAAGTTTCACAGAATAGTGTGCCAAGATTTCAATTCTCATCTTTCTGGTTGATCTGGTTATAATCACCACAATCTTTCTGCTACTAATTCTAACCTGAAAATATCCCAGTGAACCATGCCCAGATTCTAACAGAACCTAGCATGCCCAGACCACCAGACCACCAGCTGCTGGCATTCCTCCCGGTGCACAATGCTCAATTCAATCAACACAGGAAGACTTTGCGGGCAAACACACAAACACTCACTCGAGTTCCTTGTTCCGTTAAAAGACTCCATCTTTGGAATTTTGCCAGTTATTTTAAGTACTGTATAATGCCAAATTCACTATTCAATCAACACAGGAAGACTTTGCGGGCAAACACACAAACACTCACTCGAGTTCCTTGTTCCATTAAGACTCCATCTTTGGAATTTTGCCAGTTATTTTAAGTACTGTACAATGCCAAATTCATAGTGTGATATTAGTAATTTATAATTCCATTATTTTGTGCTCTTTTGCCCCGATAATGGGATAGTCCAGTTTACAGTACCTAAAAACACAGTTCATTCTCTGGCTGTTTCTCCTCTGAATCCAAGATAAGAAAACAGTGTGTCTGCTTCTCACGATTACAGTGTGTGAGAGCACAAACCCTGCTGCAGACTCAAGCTCAGCAAACACAGTAAAAAGCCTTCCAAAATGCCCACACTCGTGCATTTCAACATAGAGAATATATGAGGCCAAATCTTATATTCTCAATTTTTAATTTATTATTCCAATGTAATACACAAGTAAATTTTAATTCAATTAGTACGATGTGTTTTATTTTTCCTTTATGACTCATTATGTGGCGCATTTAGATTTGCTGGAAGGGAGTCAACATTTAAGGTAGTACCTATTTTAACATTTACCTTAGGCTAATTGAAGTTCAATGAAAACAACATATATTTAACATGATTAAATTTATAGAATTAAATTGGATGCTCTCCTTCAAAGAGCTGTGTTTAACCAGTTCTACTTCATCATGACGTTTCTGAGACATCCTCATATCCCCAGCCCCTAAATGCTGCCTCTCACAAAGACCCAAGCACACACACACAGCGCACAGCTGACACTCCTCCCACAAAAATAACCATTTCACCTGGATCTGCCAAAGGAAAGTCCTGCGATTAAGTCACTGGCAGCCAGTTTTCAGATGAAATTTCCCTATATATTTTAAGCGTACACAGGGGTGGAGGTGGGTAGGAATAATCTGTCTGCCAAAACACTCAAAGGCCCTGGCAGGGATCAGGAGAAGGAATCAGGAGAAGCCCCGGAACTCTCCCTGTTCTTGGGCAGACATTATCCCCCCGATCTTTCTGAGTGTGTTAGTGGGGGTGTGGGGTGTGGAGACTGAATTCATGGTCCTCGCACTGAGCTACAGCCCGAGTTATTGAGACAGATTCTCAGTTAAATTTCCCAGGCTGGCCTTGAACGTGAATTCCTCCTGCCTCACTCTCCCTAGCAACTGTGGCTGGGATCACAGATATTGCCTCCACACCCAGCCCCTAAAAACACTCACAGGTGCATACCTGTAATTCCAGAATCTGGGATTACTTCATCTCAGCATTGAGCACCCTACCATCTTTTTGCACAGTCCTCAACTCTGGTAATCTTTCCACACCAGTGAGGCCCTCCAGTTACCAGTGCTGCCCACCCGGTGTTTACTGTCACCACAGGACCATCTCTCCCTGCTTATTCGGTTGCTCCAACTCCTCCACTGCATTCACCTTCAACTCCCACACCCCGGCCTTATCCCATGCTTAAAGGCAAGGCTCTACCTACCTCTCCGCAGCTGAACTGGACTGGAGAACAACTAAAATCTGTAACCTCACAGTTAGCTCCTCGGTACCCTGGTGATTGCACCCACTTTCTAGAGTCCATGCTCAGTCACATTCACCTAGGTGCACTAGGCAGTCCTCACTCTCCCACTCCTGAGGACAGGCCAGGCCTGGAAAGCAAGCTGAGACTCTGCAAGGGATCTCACATCATCCGGGAATGACAAATGGGCTGTGACTTCCAAAGTCTTTTGTCACAACCTAAAAACATTTCAATCCATGTATAAGGGAATATATAATAGTACACTATAATTTAAGTCAACATCAAGATCAGTGTTTAAAAAGAATCAGTATTTCTTTGTAAATTATATTTAATGTGCCATAAATTAAAGATACAAATTTCCTTTGAGAGCTTGAAATTTAAGGTACAAAAAAACAATTTCTAAAGCAACAAAACACTATATATGCTTCAAATTCTGTCAGTATTAATCTCTCTTAATAGGAAAAAAAAAAGAAGTATAAAATTTTTTCCATATACGTCCAAAACTTCTAAAAGAACTCTTTTTCCCTGGATACATTAACTATAAAAATGGACAATGACAATTTTCTCTCTAAAATTACTGACAATATAATCTTCGTTTCTAGAAAAAGCCTTTGTTCAACTAATGAATAATCCCTCATTGAGATGCAGAATCATAGGATGCAGTGTGGTTCCCCAGATAAGGCCAAACAACATATTCTTTCACAAAGAATGAGTCATGAGTGCAGAATATTCAGCCCTGTTTAAAACAAAGACCAGCTTTAGATCTACTGCCTTTCTTCCAGTTCCTCTGCATGCAAACCTCTTGTTTTGCTGCAGTTAACACAAATACAAATAATACACACATTGTGACACTACCTCCAACAGGAAGTAGCTCTAGCTAACTGTCACACCAAGGGGGAATGTTTACAGTTCTGACCGCCTGGCTGGCCTGTCAGGGGAACCACATCTGAAACATCCGTTTGACTGCTCCCTGCAGAGCACTAGCCCTCCCTATGACCTGCAGAGTGAGAAGCTGACTGCAAAGCCCAAGGCCTTGATCTCAAGATGTCAAAAGTGGTTTTAATCTCTCTGGTAACAGGTAACAGGAATAACACATCCAATCAACCAGTCCAACTTTTATTATATTAATCTAATTTAGGATGGAATGACTCCATGACAGATAATGCATAAAAACTGCTTCGTTACTATCACATCTGCAAGGGAGTCTGCCTAGAAAAACTGTCATTTATTTCCAAAGTTGCCAAAAATAAGGAGGGCAGAAGGAAGAGTGAACCTTTTTTCTTTGGAGCATAGATGAACAGTTTGGAGGGAGGGAAGGACTCCAAATGTTTCTCTTCAAACTCCAGTGACGGAGTGGAGCCAGGCATATTGCTCTCAGCCCATGGTTTTTAGGGAAGAAGTATCAATGCCAAGGGAATCCTGGGCATTGGGTCAACAGGAATAACACTGCTTTATTACTCTAATCAGTTACAGATGGAATTCCTAGACTCGGAAGTGAAAAGAGACAGAATCTGTGCCCTACTCGCCACTGCATCCACAGTATCTAAAGTATCTTATACTGACTAGGCACTCAAACAATGCTAATTTTAAAATAAATCAATCAGGAAACCTGCTACAGTGTGAAGTGTCTCCCATAGGCCAATGTGTTGAAGGCTTAGACCCCAACCTGCGTCACTAATGGGAGGTGTCAGACCCTGTTAAGCAGTGGGGCCTAGTGGAAGGGGGGCCCTTGGGTGTGCCCTCCTATTGGGACCCTGGCCTTCCCCAACCACCAAGAGGTGAGACTGTGTACTCCACAGCAAGCGCCTGCCATGACACACTGCGCCCCTTCAGGCTCAGAGTGAACAGGACCAAGGCACCATGGACAGAAACCTCCCAAAGTGTGGGCCAAACTGCCTCCCCGAGCTCCCTTCAGTGTGCAGTGTGGCCACCCTCAGGGTTTTAATGACTTTTTCCACAACCTTTACAACATACTGGCTCTCTATTACTGAGAACTTGCCCTCCAGATATTTTTTTAAAGTCTAAATCTTTGCTATACCTTCATTAACCAATAAATACTTGCTGAGTTTAATTTCTCAGGAACTAGCTTTCAAACCTCCTTTCAAAGGTCATCCATTAGCCAAAGAAACATAAAATGCTGGCACCAGTAACAATCTCCTAGCTTGCATTCCACCTGCAATAAGCAGGAACTATCAACCACTTTAAGCCTACAGAGAAGAGTGCTCTAAATCCCCAACTACCTTACAGACTATTGCAAAGGACACATTCGAAATTATGGCCTATACGCACATAAACTTCCTATCTGTATGTCAATTTTGTTTGTTTTTGACTGTTTTGGGGGTTGAACTAGGGAGTACTGAGCTATACCCCCAGTCAGTTGTGTGTGTGTGTGTTTTTTATAAAGGGTCTTGCTCTGAGATCACAGGCACGTGCCTGCAAAGTTATTTTAACTGCTTTAATCTATACAGCAAATAACGAGAAAAAAAACTATTATTTACTAAACACCAGGAATACAAAAATAGATGACACAGACTATGTACCCTCAAAGAGCTTACAGTCTAGCTAAAGTGTCAGACATGCAAACAAGTACATTTAAGTATTAATTTGCTGAGTGTTTCTCCCTCCCCCTCTCCCTCCCCTTTTCCCTCTCCTTCAATCATCCAAATTTATTGAACACTGGCTGAATTTAATTACTCATCCAGCAAACAACTGGTTTCCTTCCTTGCCTCTTCTCAAAGGTCAATCATCTGACTAATGATGTGCTGGATTCAGAATACAAAGAGACCTCACCAATAAATAAGAGCAGGAAAGAAAGGGTACCCATAACTGAGAGGTCACGGAAGCCTCAGGGGAAACAACTGCTGAGTTACACTGTGAAGGCTTAGGACAAAGGTATCTACATACAGTCAGCATGAAGTGAAAGTCCTAGCCAGGCAGAGTACATTACTCCTGGAATCCTGGGAGGCTGTGGCAGGCGGATCACAAGTTCAAGCCCAGCCTGGACAATTTAGTGAGCTCCCGTCTCAAAAATTTAAAAATAGAAAAAAGAACATTCCTTCTGCTTGCTTACTTCTATAATGCTTGTCTTAAATTTCCAAAAAGCCTCTTCTCATTAGAGCTCTGGCAGCAAAGCCAGAGATTTAGTCCATCCTCTTGCCTCTTTACAAAGCTTATCTTCTCCTTAACCAACCAATACTCAAAGAGTTAATATAAACATTATAGTTGTGTCTGTAATAACCAAAAGCCTAAAACAACCCATATAAATGGGTAGCCACACAGATTATGTTATCAGTGCAATCGAATATGACTTATCAATACAAAGGAATAAACTACTAGTATATACACAAGAGGGATGAATCTCAAAATAATTATACTAAGTTTCTAAAAAATGCAAACAGGTTAGTACATGAGGAAATCAGGAGGGTGGGAAGAGAGGACAATTACACCAAGAAGGAAGTTTTTAGGGCTGATGGATCATGATGATGTTAGTAGTTTCACTGATGTATGCATATGCCAAAAGCTAACAAACTGTGTGCTTTGTACAATAGTTCTTCTGCAATACAGCTGTTGAAAAGTAATACTAGGGGCCAGGGATTTAGTTCAGTGGTGCTGCTGCCTGTCTCACAAGTGCAAGGTTCTGTGTTTGATCCCAGGTACCAAAAAAAAAACAAATACCAACTAGAGACTGGTAATAACCAAATGTAGTGTGTGAACCTTGCTGTAAATCTGTATTTTTAAAAATTATGGAACATTTTTGTGGAGCAACTGGAGAAATACACCTACCGGCAGTACATTACTTAGTCAATAGTAAGTTTCTAGGTATAAATTTATGTAAATGCTCTAGTCATCTGGGAATATAACATAAAACTGAAATGCTATCTACTTAGGATGTAATCTCAAAACACCATACAAATGCTGGAGAGAAAAATATTCACAATAATGTTACCTGCAACTCTTTTTATTGTTTGGTGCTGGGGATCGAACTTGGGACCTTGCATTCACGAGGCAGGTGGCAGAACCACTGAGCTAAATCCCCGGCCCACCTGCAACACTTTTTAACAGTAAGAAATAGGGGACAATCTTTATGTCCATTAATTGCTAAGCTGATCAATCATGTACTTCATCAATAAAAAAATTAAAATGCATGTAACCATTTAAAAAGAAAAATGCTACACTACATTTGCTGATCTAAGCTGTATCATAAATTATTTAAAACAGTATACAAGATCTGAAGGACTACTCACAAAAATGTGAATGATATTGGATACATCTTATCTGCCTCTTAATTCATGAGAAGAATGCATATTTTAAGTCACACTTACGCATACATCTGCAATCCCAGCATGTGGGAGACTGAGGCAGGGGGACCGCCAGTTTGAGGCCAGCCAGGGCGATACAGTGAGTTCAATGTCTGCGTGGACTACATAGCAAGGCTGTCTCAAAACAACAAAGTATACTGGTAATCAGCAAAAACATTCCCCCTTCAGGGGAAAAGTAGTTTGGAACCATCAAATTTCAGATGCAAAAAGGGCTATTAGTGCTCAGGTCTATCATTTGTCTTCACATGAAGAAAATGATGCCCCCCCAAAATAAGTTATTTGCACAGGTTACAAAGATACTCTAATGTATCACCTGCTGTGAAGTTTAAGTCCTCTCTCATACATGTGCCATGCTCCAGGTCTCTGGCACATCTGGTAGACATCTCTCTACCCAACGTGTATGACCTTGAGCAGACGGACTGAATCCTGACACAGCGTCAACTGTATGCAAGGTTGCCTTTAAATCCTTGATCCTAAGATTCCCTAGCTAAATCAATAAAACACCCATCTTTGTACTCCTAGATTAATGTCCAAATATAAATATACATTGGCAAGGCTGCTTAAGGCCCCAAATATATAAACTATGAACAGAATTTAACTTTTTCATAATAAAGCAGATCCTACAATGCCTCTCTAGAAGGAGCTCCTTGTGGGGCAAGGGTCCTGGCCCAGCATCCTCCAGCATTATCACAAGGTGACTGGTATAAACATCAATCACTGAACAGCACTACAATAAAAGTAAGGCTGGGTCAGTTGTGGCGCACAGTCAGGAGGCTGACGTAAGAGAAAGACCTTTTCTCAAAAAATAAGTAAGACTGGATTTCACTCCAGTTATCCCCAGGACATGAACAGTCCTAAATAATATTTCTTCTACTATTTATTACTCACAAAAGTTGACTCTAAAATATAAATTTGCCCCATTTTCCAGTAGTGAATGACTGCCCTTCTAAAAAATCAGTTAATGCCAATTTTTTTTAAAACTGAGCTTTTTCCTAATCTTTTCCCTTTTAAAAAAATATTCACTGTAATTATATGCAATGTAATTAAATCATTTCACTTTCAGCGACCTTTAAAACTATTTTTGGTGCTGTGGAAGCCAAGAGACAGATCCCAATCACAACACCTTCCACAAGTTATACAAGACTTTCAAGGCTCTGGTTTTCCTTGTCTTTAGTGTTGAATTTAGTGTCTTCACAGAACTAGTAAAATTATAGAATTCTATTTCATTCAGCACTATGCCAACCTTCTGATTTATTACAAACAACCTTATTTTTCACAAACAGTCTGCTAACTAGGTATGCTGAAGAAATAATTCCCCAAAATAAAACGCACATATTTCTTAAATGTACATGATTGTGAAGTCTTACTTCAAAGCTTTCACTCTTCTTACTAACAAATCAAATGTTTACAAATTAATCTGCTTTCAAACTCAGAAGCATTTCACTTGACAGAATACTGAGAACTACATTTACAGTTCCATCATAACTGCAATACTGTACAATATCATATAATGAATTAAATTTCTACTCAATATCTTTGTGAAACACTCCCAACACTGCCAAAGAGAATCATGAAGAGATCTCAGAAGAGACACAAATTCCAAGCACAATTTTACTTTCTAGAATGAGTTTCAAAATTGTTTTATAGCATATAAACCTTATTTTCAATACTTTTTACTTCTGAAATTGTGCAATGCATTTTATTGTTGCTAAAATATTTTATCTATATATATTTTAAAATTTATGGAAGGGCCGGGTGTGGTAGCATAAGCCTGTAATCCCAGCACTCGGGACGCTGAGGCAGGAGGATTGCTGTGAGTTTGAAACCAGCCTGGGCTACATAGTGAGTTCCAGGTCAGTCTCAACTACATAGTGAGACCCTGTCTCAAAAAAAAACCAAAACAAAACAAAACTTTATGGAAGGGCTGGGGATTTAGCTCAGTGGTGCCGCCACCTGCCTCGCAAGCACAAAGGTACTGAGTTCAATCCCTGATACCAAAAAAAAAAAAAAAAAATGGAACGACACATACACACACAGAAATACATGAGGCAACCAATCAGAAAAGGTCTTGACATAAAATTTTTTCAACAACTTGAGTCCTATTTATATAAACTAAGCTTCTGACTGCATACCATGAAAAAGCTCAGCCTATTTTCTCTAAACTCTGCCAAAAAGAACTAAGCCCCTCACCCTCTTATCTTATTTCTAACTCAGTATATGTGCTGCCAAATCGAGTACGTCTTATTTCTAACTCTTATATGTCAAATAAGACAGTGGTTTTTTTGTTTTGTTTTGTTTTTTTGGTTTTTTGAGACAGGGTCTCACAATGTAGTTGAGACTGATCTGGAACTTACTATGTAGCCCAGGCTGGTCTCAAACTCACAGTGATCCTCCCGCCTCAGCCTCCCAAGTGCTGGGATTACAGGCGTGCACACCACGCCCAGCTAAACAGTGTTTTTATATATCATTTCTTGCTGGATATAGTGCAAGATGCCAGTAATCCCAGCAGTTGGGAGGCTGGGACAAGAGGATTACTGTGAGTTTAAGGCTGGCGGGAGCTACATAGTGAGTTCAAGTCCAGCCTGAACAACATAATGAGAAATATCATTTCTCATGGTCCTCTCAACTTTCCTGATTTTGTGCCCGTTATTTAGAATTCTGCAAAAAAAAAAAAAAAAATGGGGCGGGGGCAGTACTAGGGATTGAACCCAGGACCTTCACACTGAGCTACATTCCTAGCCCTTCCCACTTGTAAAATTTTGAGACAGGGTCTCACCATTGCTAAGCTGCCCAAGCTGGGTTCAAACTTGTAATTCTCCTGTCTCAGCCTCCAAGACTGCCAGGAATATAGGTATGTACCACGACCAACCAGGTGTACCTCTAAATTTTTATGATTCTTTCAAATCACTGCACTGAAGTAAGCTCAGTGGTTAAGATCAATGCTAAGCAAGTAAGTTAAATAATACAGTACAGAAATTAACTAATACAACTAATACACAGAGCCATTATAATCATCACCTCAAACCACTCTGCTGCTGAAGTAATTATCAGACAATCAGAGCACTCAACCTTCCCAAGTGGCTATGCCAACCTGTCACATCCAACAGGCAGGCAGATCTCCATCCACACTGGACCTAAGCAGAGCCACACTTTTTAAAGGAAGTTCAGAATTTCACATGAATGACATTAACAATGTGGTGATATCACATATGGAAATGCGAGCTATTACCATAACTCAATTCCTCCTCCCCTTTTCTCTCCTTCGCACTAACAGTGACACAGAGTTAGGAGCCTCAGCCTTAGTAACCGTGATGAAATTCACTTATGTCAACAATTTCAATACCACAATAATAGGGAATTATCTGATTTTTCTCAAAGGTTTCAGAAGCAATACCCCAAAGTTTCCACAATAAAGAGACTTCTACATGAATAAAACTTCTATCCTGAAATGGTAAGATGAAGTTTAACAACCTTAATTTTTAAGTATGATAAATTGTAGGGCTTCCCATTGAGGCACTAGAGAAAGGGGCTATGGCTGAAAGGAAGGGTTCCTCAAGCCATGGCCAGAAAGCTCTCCAGGCTTTCCTACACCACAAAAAGGAAAATAAACAATAACTGTGAAATAAAAGGAATAAACCCTGGTATATTTTCTGCAGCTTTACATACTTAAAATATTTTAAATTCAGACAATAGTATTTATTTTTTTCTTTTTTGGTACCAGGGATCAAACTTGAGACTTTGTACTTACGAAGCAGGCGGCAGAACCACTGAGCTAAATCCCCATCCCAAGATTAAGTATTTTTATAAAAATACAGCATGAAAAAATGACTTAGACCTTTGCCTGTTGGACAGGTAATACACAAAAGGGCACAGGTTCACTATGCAGCTACTGACTGCAAGCAAGACATGCTTAACAGCCTCCTGATGACAAAAGTCCTGCTCCAGTGTATGGGACAGTGTTATCCTCACACTTTCATCAAGTAAACTGCGCTGAGGGGCCAAGGATTAAACGGTGTTCTTACCTTGTCATAACTGTTCACACTTCTCTGTCCTAGGAGAGAATGCTTTTTACTACTTCAGTCCAGAACTGAACAAGTGTGAATGTGACGCTGGTAACTGTATGTAGTTATCAGCCTCACATCTAACTGAGTATGCAAAGCACCTGCAGAAGATATTCAATATTTTTGCTGAAAACTGTCTGTGTTCTGGCACAGCCACAGAAGCATCCCCTAAGTTTCTCCAGAACAGCACTACCCCTTTCCCTGGTGTCTTAGGCCTACAGCTACACACAGTATGAAGAGGATGGTGGCTACAGAGTCACTGGAACCTACCTCAGGCCCAGTGCTTCCCCTACCATTCACTTCTGGTGAAAGCATCACAGGAGCACCAGGTCCACTTAGGCACACACAGTACATAAGTCATCACACAGTACTTCTGGTGTGAAAACATTCCTGGCAATCAAGTAAGTCATAAGAAAATAATATACATTAATGGGTACCCACATTCTTTTAATTACCTGTCCAATTTTATTTTACCAAATTAAAGAATTTGGGCTCAAACTGCAGTAGATGCAAATGTCTGATTTTAGGGAGGCAGAGATTTCAGTAAAGCCCCAGAAGTAAAAGGCAATGAGAATGTACAGGTATTTTTCCATGAGTGAAGCAAAAGAGCATGTGATTAAGTTGAGTTTTCTGAGACTTCTTTCCTCACACATAAAGTACAGATGATATATGCACCTACAGTTCATACTGTACTTCAGAAAGCTATTGTGAGGATGAAAGTAAATGATGCAAGTAAAGAACTTTAATACGTACTTTATATAGTATACACACTATAGAAAGTACCTATCAAGCCACACCTATTCTTATTAGTATGATCGTGGACATGCAACAGTTTAAAGAGCCAATAAGAAGTGAATTTATCTGCCCTTCCCCTAGAATGAGGGTAGGTAAACTAAGCTTGAAGGACAAAATGTCCCGTCAGCTGTTTTTGTCTGGCATGCAAGTTAAAGATGGTTTCTGTTTTGTTTTGTTTTGAGACGAGGTCTCAGTATGCAGTTTAGGCTGGCCTTGAATTCACATGACAGAACCCAGGTTGCCCTCAAACTCACAGTGATGCTCCTGCCTTGCATCCCCAGACTTGGAATTAAAGTGCACACCACCACACCTGGCATACATTTTTAAACAGTTGAAAGAATATTTTGTCATATGAAAATCAAATTAAGTTCCATAAAGTTTTATTGGAAAATAGCCATGCTCATTTTATGTTTCTCTGGCCCCAAAGCCAAACATATTTATTAACTGTCCCTTTGCAAAAAAGTTTGTAAATCCTAGTCTCAAATCTGGAAGACAGCAAATTAAATTAAATTAAATTAAAAGATGAATACATGATGTCTTCTCATACAGCAGTTAATTAGATGGACTTTCAGATAATTTTTGAAAAGTAATTGTCTAACGCTGGGCCCAGCAGAATGTGCCTTTGGTCTCCGCTCCTCAGGAGGCTGACGCAGGGGGATCATTATGTTCGCAACATAGCAAGACCTCCTCTCAAATAAAAAAAAAAAGTAACTGCCTAAATTTGTAAACTTTAATAGCTCTGTTCAAAGCAATTCCTTCCTGTACCTCTATCCTCATAACACATTTCTATTTACAAAAATTACAAACAAAAATCACTGTAAACATTACTACTTTGAAGCTTTAATTCCACTAATGATATTTAATAATAAAAAAGAATGTAACAGAAAATTAAGTTGCATCCAATGTCATTTATCCTACAAGTTAACTCAGATTTTAAACTGCTGTAGGATATGAGGGGGAAATGTAATTAAATTATAAGAAAGGAAGATAAAGTAGAATATACTCAAGCTATATACAAGAAAGTAACAGGAAGAGGAAAGTAAGAAGATACAGTAACAGAAATCATAAGAGGCAGAATAAGCACTGAGCAAGGAAAGCGTGTGATTAAAGATGATGGGAAGGAACAGATCATCTGCCACGTCACTTTTCCTCCCCTCCTTTTGCCTTCTTCCCCTTCTATCTTCCCATCAAAAGGCCTTGTCTGAATCTAGAAAACATTCTAAGGGAAAATATTTCAAGATTTCATTAAATATTTATGAAGAATTTGCTACCCAGATATTTCAGGAGCAAAGACAAACAAACAAACAAAATGGTATCCGGAAAACTAACATACCCTGATAGTAGAGATAAACCTGCAAACAATTAAAGCACTACAAAATTACACAGCAAGGTAGAAACCAGCTGGATAAAAACCCTGTCAGAAGAAAGGGAGGCAAAGGAATCCACATTCCTACCGAGAAGGAGTTTTTTAGCTGAGACACTAAAGAGTGTCTGAAATACCAGGAAGTGGAAAAGGAGTCAAATGGGGATGAGTGAAAAAGTAAGCAAGAAACAGTGATGAATTTGAGTCAGCCTTTAGCTGAAGTCATAAACACACCCCCAACCTAGTACAATTACGCTGTGTTCAAAAGTAATTTGGCAATAACAATAACAAGCAGGTGGACAGTTTGAAATGCAGACACTGGCAGAGCTGATGAGGCAAAACCTCACCTGGCTAAAATTTGCCATTATATTACTAGAGGTGAGAAAGAAATTATTGATACATTCCTGCATGCAAAAAAGAAAATGAAGTCCGGAGGAAGCTGCCAAGTTAAGAAAACAGGTAAAAACTGAGACTAGCCTAATTACAGTAAAGAAGGACAGAGTATTCAAGAGATAAATCACAGGAAAGTATTTCACTAAAGCATTCTCATGGTTACATAACTATGGACACATAGACACAGGCAGAATTAAAAGGCGAAGTCTAAGTATTTTTTTCTATTCTTAAAATACAGATAAAAAATTCTTCCAACAAATTATTATTATATGAAGACCATATAGGTAGAGGACAAAATACACGATAAACCCGAAGTCTTACCAAGCTGAGGTCATTATTTCAGCACTGCAAAAAGAAACACTCAAAGAAATTATGAAAATAGCTAAAACTCAAATAGGATGTAAACTGGATTTTTCCTTTGCAGGCCATACCTATAAAGGTGGTAGCATGAATAGCCTGGCAGATATGGAATACAGGACTCCTGGTTCAATCAGCTCTGGCTGACTCAGTCAACAGAATTCACAGCACCACATCAGCAAGGCAGGACCGACAGGGCTGCCCAGACAACTGCCTCCCTGAGGCAGAATGGGGCCCACCGTTCACTTCACGGAGACTCAGCCTGTGAAATTATTTTCTACCCTGCTTATCAGCGTAGGTAAGAACACAGCTCAGGTCAGGCTTTGTCTCCATGAAGTTTCAACTACTCAGATGCCTTTTTGCAAAAAGCTACTTGATAAAATGTAAGCACTTACTAATATCATCTTCATGATAAATGACAGAGTGAAATGGCAGAACCCGGTCTTTAATGTATCTCTCTGCTGGCTCAATGTAAAATGTGCCACCACGAGTCCGGATGAATCCTTCAAATCGTCCATCAATTACTGACCCATGGCTAAAGCTTCCTTCTTCACCTATGAACGAAAGCAACAAAGTCTTCAAAACTTAACTTGTACACGCCTGTTAAAGTCACTTCAATTTAAAAAGCCATTTTTATATTCTTTTTCAAATAGCCTGAATACAAATTTACCAGAGAAATTAATTTTCATATAAAATATATCAAGGTGAATCTGAGATAGAAAGAGCAACTAGAATTTAGTTAAAACATATATAATTAAGGGCCAGGGATTTAGCTCAGTGGCCCTGCACCTGCTTCACAAGCACAGGGTCCTGAGTCCAATCCCCAGTACCAAAAAACAAAACAAAACATATATAATTAATACCAAAAATGAAACACAGAGCATCTGCTTTGTGGTAACCATATTCCTAACACCTAGAATACTTCCTGCCCTCCCCAAAAACTAAAACCCTCCTGTCATGCATGCATTAGTTATTCAATAAGTAATTGTTAACCTAACAAATTCAGAAGCAAGCTTACCCACTAATAAAACATATACTTTCAGAATAAAGGTACTCAAAAGTATCTTTAGAAATTCTGCTTCAGGCCAGGCATGGTGGCACACACCTATAAGCCTAGCACTCAGAGTCAGAGGCAGGAGGACGGCCAAGAGTTCGAAGCCAGCCTGAGCTACTTAGTAAATTCAAGGCCAGCCTGACCTACATAGCAAGTACCTGTCTCAAAGAAAACAAAAAGCCACATAAATTCTGCCTTAATTGCCATAAGGAAAAAAAAGCTCATTTGATATATTGTACACAAATCTTTTGGCTTCCTTGCTACCTTCAGGTTTTATAAATAAATTTTAAATATAAAACTACTAAATATTTCAGAAGCAATTTAAACAAAAGTATATCAACAGCCCTTTTTAAGATACTTGAAAAAGATTTGGAATACTATCCCATCAATTATAAAGAAAATAATTAAATTATTAAAGAAATTAAATTATTAAAGAAAATAATCACAAAAGTCTGAACACCAAAACCAAATGTCAACAGAGGGCGGAAGGTAAGCAAAGGGTTGTCTTCCTTCACTGCTGGGCACTGAACCCAGGGCCTCATGCATGTCAGGCAAGTGCTTTACTGCTGAGCTACAGCCTCACTCCCTGCCTTCTTTGTTTTCATTTTTGTTTAGAGTCAGGGTCTTGCTATGTGGCTAGGGCTGGCCTAAATCCCTAGACTCAAGCAATCCTCCTGCCTCAGGCTCCCAAGTAGCTGGGAATACATACATCTGCCTCTGCACCCCAATGGGGCTTTAAAAGTTAAATACAGTGAAGTTGGGCATGGTAGCAAAAAAACACAAAGTTAAATTTACTTTAAAATCCTCATTAAAAAGTGAAACACACCCAAAAAAACAAACAAACAAAAAAAAACTGTCACATCTCCAGCATGCTCTTGGTCTCCCATGTGTTTTGGAGCACTGGAGACTGAACCCAGAGCCTCAGCACACTCAATGTATGCTCTAGCACTAAGCAAGTGGTGGGCCAGGGAATCTAGCTCAGTGGTTCCGCCACCTACCTACCAAGTGCAAGGTCCCAAATTCGATCCCCAGTACAAAACAAACAAACAAACAAAACACTAAGCCAGTGGCAGCAAGCCTATGGCATACACAAACAGCTGTTTGTTACCACTGAAAGCTCTAAGAGGTTTGCCATCACCACACTAAGCTGTGTTCCCAGCCCCCAAGTTTTCCATAATTTCTAAGTTATACATTAACATTAATTGGCTGGCTTTGAGTCAATTATGACCTGAAAGCTCATTTATAATAGTCTTATACTTTTTTTCACCTCCTACTAAGAATGGACACAGACTACCATGCTATTGGCCCAGCAAGTTGCACTAAGAGCCTGGAAAGATTTTCCTATGAATGACTTTGTCACTTTATTTTTAGATCAGATGATCTTTGGAGTATCCTTTGAGATTTTCCTTGTTTTCTTAAAGAATATAGAAAAGTTACTATTAATTTTCTTCCTTCAAAGATCAGAGAATTATAGAATCATTAAAATTTTTTGAAAACTAACATCTTGAAAGTAGTCAGAGTGTCAAAACTCATGGTTAGACACACATGTAAAGAGGGATCCAAAGAGGGCTCGCGATTTAGTTCAGTGGTTCGGCCACCTGCCTGTCAAGCGCAAGGACCCGAGTTTGATCCCTGGTACCAAAAAAAAAAAAAAAGATGGATCCAAAGATTACTTCATTTTTCAAAGACCATTTACTCTTCCTGATTCGTTCACTCTCCTCTGAATTTTTTTTTAAACAGGAAAAAGAACACACAAAATTTACTATATGTCAAAGGCATGGGAGTATTAGGTTCAAAGAATAGCAAGACAGAAGACTCTAATGCAGGGCTTATTTCTGCAGGTGTTTGGGATCAGAGGACAAAGGGAGATGGCTCAGTCTGGAAGATTAAGAGGAAGGGTGGCAGGGGGTGGTGGCACATGGCTGTAATCCCAGCACTCAGGAGGCTGAAGCAGGAGGATCACTGAAAGTTCAAGGCCAGCCTGGGCTACATACTGAGTTCAAGGCCAGCCTGCACTACATAGTGAGACCCTGTCTCAAAGAACCAGAACCCAATACCACCCCCCCAAAAAAAGAACCAAGTAAAGTGGGGAAGGGTGTACACCTCCAGCTAGGATGGTCCTGAGAGACAGGTGCAGTCCCCACATAGTCTTCTCTGTGGTCAGATCAGTATGGGTCAAGTGTCAGATTCCGAGCTGTTCCTCTCTGTGGTGCAGTCACATGAACCCTACCTAATCTCAAGCCCCAGGAATCATCCAGATCTCAGCCACAGATCCAAGGAACAGATGGGGTCACTCTGAGTGCAATCTTCAGGCTAAGGACCCTGGTGACAAACTGGCCAGCTTGATTTTGAAAGGCGAGCTGAGTGTCTTCTAGGACCCCTAACCCTCCAGTCAGCAAACCAGGTTTTCTCTCTGCCTCTAAGGAGACTGAGTCTGTCTTCCCTCTGCTCAGGATTTATACCACCTTTCCTGAAATATTTGCTCACACATCTAAATACACATTTCCCTGGGTAGAAAAAACTTAAAAGGTTTCTGTTAAGGCTCAACTTACCATAAATATGTCCAGTGTAAATGTGAGAGGTATCATAATCAAGTACTTTATCTGATGTTTCTACTTTAAATTCGTCACTAAACAAGGAAGTGTCCCTCTTCATTCGCAGGTTGAAATGTCTGCAAAATGGAATGAGAGAAAAAACTGAAATTAAAAGGATCCAAATTTTAAATGATTATTTTTATTTTAAGTAAAGTCCGCAAAATGTAGTCCATGTCATACAACTTGCTTATTTGGGAAATGTACTAACCAAGATTTTCCTACAAAAATTCTGCTATAGCATAAGGGAAACATTTGAAGACACAGACACAAGAAATTCTTTTTTTTTTTTTTTGTCTTTGAGACAGGGTCTCACTATGTAGTTCAGACTGCCCTGGGGACTCACTGTGTAGCCCAGGTTGGTCTTGAACTCACAGTGATCCTCCTGCCTCAGCCTCCCAAGTGCTGGGATTACAGGCATGTGCCACCACGCCCGGCAAGAAAAGAATTCTTGAATAGGACTCCAAAAGCACAGGAAATAATATGGAAACCAACAAACAGGACATCAAATTAAAAGGCCTCTGAACAGCAAAAGAAACATCAGACTAGAAGGGACAATCTACTAAATGGGGACGACTGTTTATGCTTCTGACAGAGGATTAATAGCTAGAATATATAAAGAACTTTAAAATACCAATAAAACAAAGACGCCAATAAAAAAGTGGGCAAGTAAACTGAATCATTTCCCCAAAGAGCTCAAATGACCAAAAGTGTATTTTAAAATGTTCAATATCTCTAGACATCAGAGAAATTCAAGTTAACACTACACTGGGACTCCAGCTCACCCCAGCAGAGTAGCATCAAGAATACAACAGGGCTGGGGATGCATGTGAGCAGGGCCTGGCAAGCACAAGGCCCTGAGTTTGATTCTCAGTACCAAAAAGAATACAAGAAACAATGATGCTGGTAAGGGTGGGGACAGGGCAACAGATGCGCCTACATTATTGGGGAGACTACAAACTAGAACAATCCCTATGGAAACCCGTACGAAGATCTCTCAAAACACTAAACATAGAAATACCAACTGATCCAGCTATACCAGTCCCAGGCATATTCTCTCAAAGGAATGAAGGACTGCATACTACGACACATGCACATCAGTGTTTGTAACACCATAATCACAGTATCTTAACCATGGAAACAGCCTAGAAGCCATCAACAGATGGGTAAAGAAAATGTGAGCCAAATACATAGGCAGAGAGACAGATTAGATATCATGGAATAAATATTACTCAGGCATAAAGAAAAATGAAATCATGTCATGTGCAGAAACTATCATGTTAAGTGAAATTAGCTAGACCAGAAAGCTAAATATGTTTTCTCTTACCTGAGAACATCAAAAATACAAAATAAATAAAGAAAGAAAAGAGAAGAGGAAACCATGAGATGGACATCTGAAGACCAGGCCAGGGTTAATCAGGCGTGAAGAAGAAAGGAAGAAATGAGTAATGGAATTAAAACAGATTAAGATATAGTAAATACACATAGCAACTTCCAAAAATAAACCCCATCATTATGTAATATTAACATAAATAACATTATTATAAAAACTCCACTCTAAAATAAAAGTCTGCTCTAAAAGTCAACCTAGAGGCTATGGTTAATTCTCAATTACATACAATTAAACAACAATCTAGGATATATTTTAAAATAAACACAGGCTGTTTCTTATATAGAGAACAAGATCATTCACACAGCAACTGAGTTATTTGGACATAAAAAGAAGTTTCCTCACCCAATTAGTATTACTCACTACTACTTGTCTTATCTCACTGATAATTCTGCAGTTTTGCCATTTTTCCCCATTTCCATATTCAAATAGGCAAATATATAGGAAAGTGACATCTATTTTAGATATTTAACGTCTCTTCTCAGAAAGGCCAAGTGTGCATGTTCTTCCTTCTACACAGACATACACACACATACAACACACAACTTCAACTCATTTTTCCTCCCTCTGGGGCTCTTAATTCTTGCAAATTATATTTAGATCTTCTTTAATTTGATTTTTGGAATCTCAAAAAAAACCAGGATGCTGGGGCCAAGTATTTAGCTCAGTTGCACTATGCCTGCCTCACAAGCACAAGGTCCTCAGTTCGACCCCCAGTACTGCAAAAAAAACAAAAAAACAGGATACTGTCTGAAATCATGATCATTCTAATTGTCCTTTATTAGGAAGGAAGACCAAAATACTGAAGTGAATTACAAGGTATTAGTTACTACTCTTTAAGATATGAAAAGAACATTGGGTTTAAAATCAAACTTGAAATCAAATCTTAGGCCCAAAATTTATTAGCTAAATTATTAAAGTGTATTATGACTTATATAAAATTTCTATAAAATCTTCTTTAGGACAGATACAAGTATTATGCTCTACTATTTTTTCTTACAAATATATGTTTTCAAGAGTTCTGTAAGGCATCTGTTGTTTCAAACACTATATAAGTGGGCATGATGCACATACCTATAATCCTAGCCCTCAGGAGGCAGAGACAGGAGGATTTCAAGTTTGAGGCTAGCCTGGGCTATATATGGAGTTCAAGGCCAGCCTGGGCTACATAGCAAGACTTGTTGCAAAGAAAACAAATCAATAAAAATAAAAATAAATGTAACACTTGATATAAATATGCAGTATAGTAGTATAAGTAAATACATAGTTGCTACACACATTTTTTTAACATTTGTGACACAAATTAGTATAATCTCTGGAGTAGAAAAAGTGGTTAAAAACAATCAAATTTATAAATGCACAAAGCCTTCAATGCAGTTACTTCACTTTTAGAAATTTATGTATACTTACACATAAGTGAAATGAGTTTTTAACAAGACTGTGACACAATGGGAAAAACACTGGCCTTTGTCTCCAGTTCCCAGCCCGAAGCTCTTAAAGCCCTGGGAGTATGTACCTGAATGACAGCAGTGTCTTCACTCCTGTTCATGAATCTGCTTCAGTCCCCCTGAGCTGATGCTGATGAGGTGACTGAGGGTGGAACACTTACAGCCTCAGGACGGGGCTGAGCAATACTGTAAAGGCCAAGCGAGTCCAAGGCCGGATTTCCAACCCAGCCCTAACATGGGGCTGGGGTAGAGTGGAGATAAAGCCCCTACAGAAATTCTCCCCACGGAGTGGTGGCTCACGTCTGTAATCTCAGTGCTTGGGAGGCTGAGGCAGGAGGATGGCTGTTCAGGGCCAGCCTGGGCTACACAGTAAGTTCAAGGCCAGCTTGAACTACACAGTAAAACTCTGTGTAAAAAATAAAAAATAGAAGTCCTGCAGAGACTCTTCAAGGATGGATTTGGTTGGCTCCCAGAGGTGGTGAGCACAAGGTCTGGGGAGGAGAGAGGAGGTGTCCCAGCCCACATAGCTTGCCCTCCACATGCCTTCAATTTAGCTGCTTGTCAACTGTGTCCTTTATAATAAACTGCCATTGGTACACTTCTCCTGAGTTCTATGAGCCATCCTAAAATTCACCTTTGAAGGAGACCTAAGGAGCCCCCAATCTATGGCATGCTGATGGAAAGTACGCCTGGTGCAGGTTTTGGGCTGGTGTCTGAAGCTGGGAGCAGTCTGGTGGGACCGAGCCGTATGCCAGGCTACATGGACTCCAGCCGGTCACCACCCAACTGAATGGAACCAAACTGGTGAGCAAGCAGGTGGTTTCCAGTTGTCAGAGGACTGGCTGTTGGTGTCGGAAAACATCCCACAGAGTATTATTCATCTCAGCACTGTACGAGTTACACAGACAGAGGTACATCCATACAACTGTAAAGCACAAAGCTGAGAAAAAATATAAAATTCCTGAAATCATAGCTCTTTAAAAGTTATATTGTTTCTCTTAAATGAAAAAAGAGATGCAGAAAATAGAATATAGTAGGCTATCTTTTCTTTTGTTTTCTGGCAGTATAAGAGAGTGAACCCAGGGCCTTTGTACTAAACTACATTTTCAGCTTTGCTTTTCTCTTCTTTTTTTTTTTTTTGGACAGATGTCACGACACTGCTCAATTGCCTAAGCTGTGCTCCAACCTCTGATTCTCCTGCCTCAGACACCCACAGTGCTGGGATTACAGGCACGCACCATCAAGTCCAGCTTACAATTAATTTTATACAAAAAGTTTTCTTAAAAACTCAGATACAAGGCCGGGGATTTAGCTCAGTGGTTCCCCTACCTAACTGGCAAGCACCAAGGACCCAAGTTCAATCCCTGGTACAAAAAAAAAAATTCAGACACAAAGAATAAAATAATTAAGATGTCAAAAATTGCTGGGTGTGTTGATGCATGCTTGTAATCCCAGATAGTTAAGAAACAGAAGCAGGAAGATCTCAAGCTAAAGGCAGTCTGGGCAACTTAGCAAGATTCTCAAAATAAAAAAATAAAAAGGGGTGAGGAGGCAGCTTAGTTGTAGAGTGCCTGTCTAGTATAGGCAAGCCCCTGAGTTCAATTCCCAGTACCACAAAAACAAAGCAAAATCAGAGTACCAAATATCCAACTAAAACTTACCGATGTAAAAAACAAGAAATATGAATGAGGCATGATGGTGCATGCATGTAATCCCAGCACTCTCAGAGTCTTGCCAGGAAGCTTGGCAAGTTCAAAACTAGCCCAGGCAATAGAGGAACTTAGAGAGACCCTGTCTCCAAAACAACCACCAAAACTGCTGTGGATGTAGCATTACGAAAAACCCCTACACTCCATCCTCAGCACTGCAAAAACACACAATCGAAGGGTAAAATTTTTTTAAGAAATCAGTGCCAGGTGTGGTGGCGCACACCTGTAATCCCTGCTTACAGGGAGGCTGAGGCAGGAGGACTGCCATGAACTCAAGGCCTACCTGGAATACATAGCGAGTTCAAGGCCAGCCTAAGCTACATGGTGAGACCCTGTGTCAAAAAATAAAATAATATAAAGTAAAATAAAAGCAAAGAAATCAGAAAGGGCTGAGAATGCAGCTCAGAGGTAGAGGGCTTGCCTAGAATGCCCGAGGTCCTGGGTTCAATCATTACAAAAGAAAAAGCAAAGCACAGGAGAGAGTAATGATGGGTTCCCTTATCTATATGATAAAGAAGAGGAAAACCTGAGCATGATGACCTTACAAGAGAAAAGAAGGACAAGGGGGAAAGAAGGGCTTGTGAACAAGTAGATTTTATTCCAGGAATGAGAGGCAGTTTTAATATTCTAAAGCTATCCACGTAACTCACCACATTCAAAGGGGAGAAAAGCCACATACTCCTCTCATTAGGTTTAGGAAAAGCAACTGACCAATGTTAGCACCCACTCATGAGAAAACTTCTCAGCAAACTAGGAAGAGACAGGAACTTCCTTAAACTGATCTAAAATGGCCCCAAAGCCACAAGTGTTTGAAAGGAGACAGGATTAGGAGGCATTGCAGCTGACTTCCTGTTAGAAGGTAGGTCTGTCTGGAAGAGGTGGGCAAGTGTGGGTGTGGTGGGGAGGGTTCATCTCCCTTCCCTGCTCCTCTTTTCTCTCTGCTTTCTGCTTGCACAAGGTGAGCAGTTCTCCTCCACAGGACCAGACTCTCCCACCCTCCCACCCTCCCACAGCAGCCAGAAGCCAGCCCACCAAGCAAGGCCCCAGACTTCTGAATCAATCTATGAAAAAACTACTAGAAATGGTGAGTTTAACACAAAATCACAGAGGACAAGACTAACATACAAAAAAATGAGTATTTTTATATACAAAAAGCAAAAACTTTCAGGATACAACCTGAAAACAATTCTACTTATAGCAGCACTTTTTAAAGAGTACTCAGGAATAAATTTATTAAAAGATATACAAGCCTCTACATTGAAAACTATGAAACACTCCTGAAGGAAACTAAGGAGGTGCTGCCTTTCAAGCACAAGGACCCAAGTTCGATTCCCGGTACCAAAAAAAAGAAACTAAGGAAGACCTAAATCAATGAAGAGCTGTGAAGACGAGTGTTAGGATGACAGGCCAGGAGTGTAGCACAGCAGTACAATGTCTTTTCTTTTCCTTAATTTCATATCAATCTTGACATTCTTTTAGTTTAAAGCTGGTCTCACTTTCAACTTGCCAGAAACTTCTGGGGCTTCCAAGGACTTCAGGAAACACATGCTTAGAGTCTTAAAGCCTTAAGATTCCAACCTCCTAGAGGAAGTAATCAACAAAAGCCAAAAACAAAAAGAGTTTTTCTTTTCGGTTTTTTGGGGGGAGGGGCACTGGGGCTTGAATTCCAGGTCTCCATGCTAAACTGTCTAAGTTGCCCAGGCTGGTTTTGAACTTGTGATCATCCTATCTCAGACTTTTGAGTAGCTGGGACACAAAACCAATACATCCTCTAAGCAGGATTTCTGCCAAGTTAAAAATAAATTATTATGGACAAATGAGAATACTGCCTAAATTCTTGTTGCCTATCATGTCTTCATAAAATTATTTCCACTAACTGACAGAAAATTCTTCACCATATAAGTATAAATACAAGCATCATTTTTCATAGAAGACCACAATATTGTATAAAAATACTGAAAAGGGTATCTGTTAAGCAGATCAAACATTAAACATCAAAAAAAAAAAAACATTAAGCATCCAAGGGATTAATCATTTGGAATCTCTTATTCAGCAAAGTTGTTACACTATAAAACACTGTAAACAACAGCATGAGCAGTCCATAGGACAAAGAGAAAGTAAAAGCTTCAAAGACATGAATCCACCCCCTAAAAAGCTTTTACATCATGTGTCTAATCACAAGCTAGATAAACACCTTAGAAGTATAACAGAGAGAACTTAAGAACACTCAAAGTGACTCCCACTCAACCCTGATATTGATTTCATAATAAGAAAATCATGTCATACATCAAAAACATCATCCCCACTGTTGATTTAAATTAGATTGAAACCACATATAAAATCAGCTCTAAATTATCCATGTACTGTCACGCAACAGTTCAGTACAACAAATTTAGATCATACCCCAAATTTACTGCTTTTACTAATATATAAATTAATTCACATCTAAAACATTACTCAACAGAAGGAAGTAGGAGAGCCCTGAAGATAGGTAAATCTAGAAATAAGTCAGACTAAATTAAAGTCTGTTACAATCTACAAAAAAATACACAAATGAATAATCAGGAGCTGGACATAATTTAACTAAACCACTGGATTCCATCCAATATTCGAATTTTATTTCCACTACCATCTGTTTTATAGTTCTTATCTTTGTGCTATTTTAATATTTTATAAGATACAAATTCTTTACAATATTCCTTTTATATATTATAAAATAATAATAAAAAGTAGCTGATAATCCACACATACTTTTCTAGTTTTTTTAACAAGACACCAATAAATAACTATCCCAAAATAGAACTTGATTCTTGGCTTGTTTAAACTTTTAGAGCAAAGGGCAGAAAACCTGCAGAGAATACAATGCCTCCTAATCACGACTGTAAGGGGCCAGGAATGTAGCTCATTGGTGCCGCAAGGTCCCAAGTTTGATCCCTGGTACCAAATTTTTTTTTAAATCACTATTTTATACTCTAGCTGGGTATGGTGGTACACACTTAAGACTTCAACTATTGTTAGGCTAAGGCAGGAGGATCACAAGTTTGAGCTCAGCCTAGGCAATAAAGCAAGACCCTGTCTCAAAGTAAAAAATAAAGAAGTTGGAAATGTAATTTACTCCTGAGACCCCGAGTTCAATGCCCAGCACTAAGGGGAAAACAGAATAAAACTATATACAACAGAATATTTATTCTGTCTTAAAAGTAATAAAACTCAGGAAAATGCTACAACATGGACAGACTTTGAAAACATTACAGTTGAGTAAAATAAGGCAGACACAAGTCAGTAAATAAGTCAAGGCATTATGGTAAGTGAAATAAGTCATTCATAAACATTCTATGATTACATATATATGAAGTACCCAGAAAACCAAACTCACCAAGACAAAAGGAAAATCGTAGGGCTGGGCATGGAGGCAGATGCCTATAGTCCCAACTAACAAATGACAGCAATATGAAAAACTATACCAAAGTGATGCTGTTTCCCCAGTCCCACTACTCTCAATGTGTGACTGCACTAGGTAGCAACAGCTGGTTTCCCTTCTCCAGCTTTAGAAAAGCAATGCACCCAAACCAGACAAATAGCATAGGTACTGGAACCACTTCTGGTGCAAAGCAACAAAATAAATGCTAGGTTATATGATTCCATGAGATCTCTGGTAGGTCACACACCTTTATATCCTTATAGAAAGAAATGATTTTCCACAGGTTAGAACAAGTAGAACATAAGAGTAAAAAGAAGCTCCCTTTGCCCCATGGATTGTTATTTTAATAAACACAGTATGATTCTGATGATCTAAAGAAGGCAGCAGCAGGTGTGTTCCTATGCTGAAGGACCAAAGGGCTGAATTAATGAAGTATCCTGGCAGCACAGAGAGGAAGTGGAAGGGCAGAAACCTGCTTCCAGGTCTATGGGAGTAACAGATACCAGGACTGCTGTACTGATAAATGACATCCCTCTTATCTAAGTGGAACAGGTGGGGCAGGCTGCCTCAGTGATTACTAAGAGTGACTGCACTCCCTGATGTCTCCAGAAAGCATTTCCTCTGAACTTCACCTTCTTTTCAATAAAAGTTTAAGTGTCTCTCTATCCAAATTAAGACAAGTTGCCTAGGTTAGCATCAAATTACTTATTCAATTAGCAAGTTTACTTATATTGCTGTGCTTTTCAAAACAGCAAAGTCCTATTTCAAATTATCTCACAGAAATCCAACAGTCTTTTAAAAGGATAAAAAAGAACAGATTTACAGAGGGAGAAGAGAGTAGAGTCAGTCCATGGTCACCCCACTGAGCTAAACGTGAAGCTTCTACAGAAATTCTAGGGCTCTACAGTCTCGTTTTTCTGTTTCTTTGTTTTTTATGCTTTCAGAAACTGAACTCAGGGCCTCACTCACACATGCTAGGCAAACATGTACCAATGAGCTACTTCACCTGCCCTTTTTAATTTTTTATTTTGAGATGGCATCTCGTTAAGTCACTGAATTGATCGAGCTGGGCTGAACTTGAGATCCTCCTGCTTCAGACTCCCAGAGTGCTAGGATCACAGCTGTGCACCACCATACCCAACCAGGCTCCAGTTTTAAGATTTGGGCTTAAGTGAAGAGTCCAAGGCAGAAAAATTAGCACAAGTAAGCAGAAATACATAAAGAAACGAGTTACCAAGGAAAATAAAAGTGAAACTGTAACGTGAGCTAAAGCCAGTAACTTTATCCTATGTAAGACAAACAACATTAATGTTCCTCATTTAGTGGAGAGCCAGTGGGAAGTGTGCACCTTGAAAGCATGATTACAGAACACAGGATTATATGTGCCATGCACGATTACAGCTTAAATGTATCTACTGAAGAGGAAAAAAGGTTTCTGTATATATTTTCCAACCTCATGCAACTATCTAGTTAAACAACTGGCATGCAAACTACTACATATAAAACACTTAAACAGTTACAGATTTAAGAGTAGAAAGATACTTCTATTACTCAAATGCTTAATGTCAATGGTATGTATAAAATTATTAAAATTAACTAAGTTAACTAATTTCACAAACTAGGGAGAAGAGTAACCTGATTGAGATCATGCATATAAAGCAGGAAGCTGAATCTGAACCAAGGTTTCAATGATCCAACCTATGACCTTCCCACCATATCAACTGTAGCTCCCTGCTGAGGCCACTCCAACTACAGCTCCAGGATGGTGCCTCCTGGTGAAAAGGCAAAAATAAAAGGGTGATTTCCAGAGCATAAGTGATATTAAATTTAAAAGAAGGAGGAATCAATCAAAGAAGTTAAATCAGAGGTGTACACATATGTCTCAGAAATGCTATCCAATACTAATTTGAACAAAGTATACTCTAAGGTCTCTTGAGATACAGATTATGAAAGTAAGCTATTTGTGAGAGTAAAACTTAATTAAAAAATGGGAAATACATATATAGTCAGAACAATTTTGTGATGGATAAATGTGTTCATATTTATAAAATTGGCTAAATCATACTTAAAATTATGCTCTCATAACCAAATGCCCAAAAATATACTGGCTGTTATTATGATTAAGAGATTCAAATAAAAAACCTCTGCCAGGGGCCCCAATCCACCGCAGGAAGGAGAACCACGCCTGCTCCGACCCAGCCACCACTGCTCAAATGCTGGGAAGGTAGCCATGCAGGCGCCCCTGAACCCCCATAAGCCCCCCCACCAACACTCTCAGACTTCCTGACTGTGCCAGTCTTTGGACCCACTCTGCAAAGACAGAGGTGATCATCAAGGGTATTTTTCTGAGTTCCCAATTTTGAACATCTTCAAAGAAAGGGCGTGAGAAACCTGTAATAGAACGTTGCAGAGTTCAACCATTCAGAAGGATGGGGAACTCAATCTGGGCCTTGCAGCCCGAGGTCAGTCAGCGTCATGGGGTTCAGCCATCAGCTAACGGAGATCAGGGGTCTTGCATCCTCGCTCTGTCTGAACCATTAAATGGTAAATACACTATATTGAAATTTTGTTCACTCCAGACATGTTCTGGACTGCTTCTTGATTTCAATTTAATTCAAATGATTTAAGGGTGATAGACTAGTGACTACCACAGGTGGTCAGTGTCCAAGTTGTGCTTGATCTTAATGTGTTGCTGATTGTATCAGTTGGGGTAAAGCATTGCCG
>NW_022900937.1:11515128-11517104 GCF_012274545.1 Fukomys damarensis
TAAAGGGCTAAAGGTGTAGAGAAAGTGGGAAGGGTAGGGGAAAGGTAATAAGGGAGAGGAAAAAATATGAGAAACTGAAAAAATGGAAATAAAGTGTTTGTAAATGGGGAGGGGAGAAGGGGGTGAAGGGAGGGCAGGGACAAGGGGAAAAAATGAGAATCAAGACCTATTATGTAAAGGTACAGAATCCCAATGATGAATGTAATTGTGTTGTATACCTAGATTGTACCAATAAATTAAATTTAAAAAAAAAAAAACAAAAAAAACCTCTGCCAGGCATAGAGGCATACATACACCTGTAATCCCAGCACTCAAGGAGCTAAGGCAATTCAAAGCCAGCCAGGACTATATAGTGAGTGTAAAGCCAGCCTGAATTACATAGTGAAAATCTGTCTTTAAAAAACAACAGCAACAAAAAACTTTACCCTTAAATGTGACTATTTTATTAGACTGTTTTATTAACATTAATAAAAGCTTGACGGTAGTTATGTTTTGCTTTGGTTTGGTTTTATTTTTCTGACAGGGTCTCCCTAGGTAATTCATGCTGCCCTTGAACCCACTACTGTAACCCAGGCTGGCCTTGAACTTGGGCAGTGATCCTCCTGCCTCAGCCTCCTAAATGCTGGGATTACAGGCCCATACCACTATGTCCAGATATTTTTAAATTCATTTTTTATCTCAGAAAATGACCCCAGTAACCACCTAGCTGCTCAAACCAGAAAACAGCCTTTTTCTTCTCTTTATGCCTTGGCATGTTAACAAGTCCAATCAATTCTACCTGTAAAATATCTCTCAAATCCACTAAGGCTCCTTCATCATCTCAGGTACCATATTAACCCAAGCCGAAACCACCATGAGGACAAGGACACAGGCCCTGAATAGACTCAGTGAAGCTACTCCCTACCTCCCTAAGAGGTCTGATTCTCAGCCTCATAAAATTCCCATTAAAATCCTTCCATGTCTAAGTAAAAAAGTCAACATGACAAACCCAAGCTCTCAGAAACATGGCTCACACATAACTCTCCAGCCTTATTTTAAGTCCCAGGCCAATAATAATAATAATAACTTTTTTAAACCTCTTTTCCTCACATTTTAAGCACCAGTCATACTGAAATTCCTTCGATTCCAGGAACACGTCACTTTTCATCTCAGTGATCTTTGCCCATGCTACTTCCTATGTTCAAAGCGCATGCATTTCCTCCTCCTCTTTGCCTACCCACGTGCTTCTCTAGTCCCCCTTCCGACATGAGTGACCTGTTATTTCCTAAAGTGACTTTCCTGAGTGAGACAGCACCCTCCTGTGCCCCACAGCACACTTCTGAACACCCTCTCCTTTTTTTTGGTACCGGGGATTGAACTCCAGTCCTTGCACTTGGAAGGCAGGCCACCGAACCGCTGAGCTAAATCCCCAGCCCTGAACACCTTCTCCTAACAATGATCAAAGCTGTGCCCTTCCTAACCCCTGTACCCCTGATCTCCTGAGAGGACACAAACTCCACACCAGCAAGGGCCTGTCTCATGCAGCTACTCTATTCCTCATGACTAAGTGCTAAGCATAAAACAGATATTTAATAAACGTATAGAACAGGGACCAGGAATTTAGCTCAGTGGTTCCACCGCCAGCCTCACAAGCGCAAGGTCCCAAGCTCAATCCCCAGTATATAAATAAATAAACAAACAATCAAACATACTGAACAATGAAGAGTTGAATTAAGAAAGGTGACTTAGTAAATTATGTCACATTAAAACTATAGAAATCTCACAGCTCAAATAAACTTTAAACTAAAGGAAATAAATATTTATTCATTCAATCTACTGAACAGAAATCAAGCTTCTATTTAAGTGAATTACTGGATAAGAGTCTTAGATGGAAGGCCTCAGGATTTAGCTCAGTGGCACTACACCTGCCTCACAAGGGCAAGGTCCTGAGTTTCAATCCCTAGTAGTGCAAAAAAAAAAAAAAAAAAAAAAAACAC
>NW_022900937.1:11517116-11519031 GCF_012274545.1 Fukomys damarensis
AAAAAAGAAGAAGAAGATGGAGGAAGGGGAAGAGGGTAGACAGTCTAAGGGGAGGTAGAAAGAACATGTGTCCTGCACACGCACCAACTCCCCACAACAGACGTCACCGCTGTGCACTGTGCACAGAACACATACTCATAAAACTGTAATTTTTAAAAAGGAGAGTTTCTAAATATAAAACAAATACACAACAACAATTAAAAAAACCTGTCAGACATGGGGGCACACACCAGTAATCCCAACAACTGGAAGGCAGAGGCAGGAAGATCACAAGTTCAAGGCCAGTCTGGTATACGCAAGACCTTCTCTCAAAAAAGCTAAAGGGGGGGGAGCTAAAAGAGGGAAATGCAAATCAAAACTACAATGAAATTTCATCTTACTTCAATTAGAATGTCGATCATTAGGAACACAAAAAACAATAAAGGCTACTGAGGACTAGTGTGGACAGGGATGGAGGACCCCTTTACACTGCTGATGGAAATGTAAATTTGTACAGCCCCTGTGGAAATCAAGATGGAGGTTTGTCTTAAAAATAGAGCTACCGGACCAGTGATTTAGCTCAGTGGTACAGTTACCTGCCTCACAAGCGCAAGGTCCCGAGTTCAATCCCCGATACCAAAAAACAAACAAACAAACCAACAAAAACTAGAGCTACCATCTGATCCAACTATACCATCTGATCAGTGGTACCACTGCTTGGTCTATACACCACACAACTGAAGTCAGCACACTACGGGCTGCCTGTATACCCATAGTTTTTGCAGTGTAATTCACAATAGCCAAGATATGGACCCAGGGTAGATGTCCAAAAACAGATAAATGGATAAAAAAATGTGGCATTTATATACAGTGGAATATTACACAGACACAAGGGACAGTGAAATTCTGTCATTTGCAAGAACATGGATGGATCTGGAGACCAGCATGTTGAGTGAACTAAGTCAGACTTAGATAAATATCAAATGTCCCTCCTAGTATCTAGAAAAGATGACAAGAAAGTAGAAGGGAGACTATTACTAGTCAAGAGGAAGGGAACAAAGGGGGGGATGTCAGGATGAGTACAAGGGAAATGGATATGAGCAGTGTTATACACACTGAAACCCCCAAACTAGGAGGGAAGGCAGGACAAGGGGGTCATGGGTGGGTTAAAATGATCAAAGAATGTTATATGCATGTACAAAGTGAAACCCACTGATCTGTATAAACAATTTAGAAGTGCAAAAAAAGAGAAAGAAAGAAAAAAGCCATGGAAGATGAGAAAAGTAATTTTCAAAATGTACAAAAGGGCTTGGGATGTAGCTCAAGGGGCAGAGCTCCTGCATTCCAGCCCCAGGAATGCAAGAACAACAACAAAACTGAAAATGAACGCTGCTACATAACTCAAGTATTTCTCCCACACCATTAGAACTGAGACTCTTGATTTATATTTTGGAATTTACTAGAGCAAAGTGACTATGACTTAAGGTTTCAGAGATGCACACAAAATTAAATCATAACATTATTCCTACAAACAAATCTCAAAAATACTTGTTAGCCCACAGAAATAAACAAGAAAACAGCATACAGATGTGATTTCAAAAAGGAACTGTATATGTAATTACCAAAGGAATTAAGATATCATACTTCTACCGCGCCTGCCTCAAAAGCACAAGGTCCTGAGTTCAATTCCCGGTACCAAAAATTTAAAAAAGATACCATACTTTTATACAAGACTTACTGATGCCTCATAAAATTATCCAAACAAGTGTATTACAATAAAACCAATAAACTAAGCACATTCAGTCAACAGTTACTGTAAAATAAGTTTAGGTATAATGAAATACGACAAATACATAAATAACATTATCAAATTAAAAACCTTTCTATTATCTCAACCTACATGGAACTAAATCACTTAAAAAAAAAAAAAAAAAAA
>NW_022900937.1:11534707-11539855 GCF_012274545.1 Fukomys damarensis
AAAAAAAAAAAAAAAAAAAAAAAAAGACCCCCAATGCACATGTAATGGGCTAATATGAGATATAAATGAAGTTAAGGGGGAAAGGGGTAAGCGTTTCCACTGTGCTCATGCCTTGAGACTGAACACAGGCCTTTCACAGAGCTGCACTATCCACCTTTCTGTTTTTTATTTTGAGATGGAGTCTCATCTCGAACTTCTAACTCTCCTGTGTCAGCCTAGCAGATTGCTGTGATTACAAGCAGGCACCACCACACACAGCATGTACAAACCTAACTTCTGACAATCACTATCTACGTCACCAACTCTAGACACTCTAGCATTAAAATTCTAATTATGCTAGTGACTGAAGACTGCTTGACAGAATTAAAAAGTCAGAAAAAACTTTCATACTCTTACTTCTATTCCTGCTTCAAAGCAAAAAGACAAAATTCATTTCCCTCTCTTCTAAGTAAGAGATTAGTACTTTAAAAAGATAAAAAAGAATGCTTCATGTTACAATCATGCCTAGAAAGCTAACCTCAGCAGGGCTGGGGATGTAACTCAGTGACAGAGCACTTACTATACCTGCCTAGCGTGCGCAAAGCCCAGGATTCAATCCCCAGCATCACAAGAAAAAGAGGCTAAACTCAAAAGTAATTAATTCTCAGTATAAAATTCACATCTCAGCTGGGCATGTGGCACACACCTGGAATCCCAGCACTGAGGAGGCAGAGGCAGGAGGATCGCCATGAGTTTGAGGCCAGCCTAAACTACATGGCAAGACACTGTCTCAATAAATAAATTAATTTACATCACATGTGTTTGACAAAATTAACATGAACATGAACATGAACAGACTAGCCTCAAACCCCAGGCCTCCCAGGTGCTGGGATTACGGGCATCACCACCATGCCAGCAACTATGGATTCCTCTCATATTCCAATGATTCAAGTACCCAGCTCCCTTTAAAAATGTTAGGAGTCTAATTTCTTTTTTTTGGTACCGGGAATCAAACTCAGATTCTTGTGATTGTGAGGCAGGCAGCGGAACCACTGAGCTAAATCCCTGGCCCCCTAATTTCTGTTTAAAGAGGAATCTGGCTGAATGAAATATACTAGCTCCTAGAACATCCATTATGACAGAGTGGTGTGAAACACACACTAACCACATATGCTACTCTGTATCTGACACAAAGCAGGTAGTAAATTAAATACGATTTCCCTCTGGAAACTTTTCCCCAAATTTTGTTGAGAGAAATTTAACTACCAAAAGGCAACATTTTTCAAATTTTTGTTTTTTACACAACTGAAATTTTATGAGCAGCCATCTCTTTATGTTTCCTGGATTCTTATCTGTGCTTCTCAAAAGCTGCTAATTTGCCTACAGAGTTAAGGTTTCTACTACCCAACACCAAACTAACCCACAAAAATATTACACCATATTAAATAGAACCAAGACTTAAACAATGTAAAATTGCACTTTACAAAAATCACACAGACAAAATTCCTAATGAAATGACACTACGTTGGCAGTACACATACATGACGGTTAAACCAGGAATATGTACTAGTTAGGCAGGTTACAACATGTAATTGAGTAGTATTTATGAATAAGCCAGGCATGGTGGCACATGCCCACAATCCCAGCTTCTCAGAAGGATGAGATGGGAAGATGGCAAGTTTGACATCAGTGTAGGCAACTGAGTGAAATCCTTTCTCAAAATTAAAAATAAATTGGCCAGGGATTTAGCTCCAGTGGTTCCACTGCCTGCCTCACATGTGCAAGGGCCCAAGTTCAACCCCAGTACAAAAAATATAAATAAATAAAATAAAATAAAAATAAATAAGGACTAAGGATAGAGCTCATTGACAGCAATTCTCTAGCATGCTCGAGGACCTGGGTTAAACCCTCAGTATTACCCCCCAAAAAACAAAAATAAACGAATAGTCACTGGTTGGTATATAACATATATATTTACATGAACGTAAGTAAGACAGTAGATTAGGGGGTGGCAAAGCTGGTTGGGGAAGTGGGTGTAACCTGTTAATTACAAGATCCCAGAACATGTGCACAGAACAGTTCCCAAAGCCCTGCACACGGACTTTTCCCAAGAACTCCAGTACATTTCCAATAGGATGGCCTAGATCTGACATCAGCCTGAGGTGTGAGATCCCAGCACCACCTCTCAGGACCCATACGTAGAAGCTCATGGGTTTCCTGAGATTTAGACAGCATAAAAGCACACAGACACCATGAAGAGCTGTTCACAGTGGCTTTCCTCACGATGGCCCACCCTGCTTCCTCTAGGGTGTAGCTTTTCTCTTTTCGCCCTACACTTGCTCTGCAGAGCCAGTTCCTCCAACATTCTTCACTTTTACTTTTTCAAATAAAGTTTGTCACTACTGTTTTGCTCATTTCATTCAATTCTTTGCTTGAGACAAGAAGAACCTAGAATCCAACTCCAGAAGAAGCAAGCAACCTTAAAACCTAGTAACATTTATTTGGCAAGCCACTTTCAGAAGCTACCCAGTAACATAAAAACTGAAAGAAAACAAATTTTCTAATCAATAGAAACATCCTAAATCTCACAATACAATAAATTGGCCAACTGCTATTGGGCTGGATATGGAGTTCAGTGGCAAAAAAATTTGCCTAGCATTCAAAACACCCAGGATTTTACCCCCAGTACCACCAAAAAAAAAAAAAAAAAAAATTCAAAGGAAGCATCAAGCAAGGTAGAGTATACCTATAATCCCAATATTTGGGAGGCTGAGGCAGGAGGATCACTCAAAAGTTCAAGACTAACCTGGGCTGCATAGTATCAAAGCCAGCCTAAACTATACAGTAAGATCCATCTCAAAAAATTTTTTAAAAAGGAAACATTTAGGAAAGAGCCATCTTGTACCAGTGTGCAGAACAGTTTTATCATCAACAGCAGAAACTGAGAAACTTACTGGGAAGTAAAGAGGTCTCAATCTAGGTTACACCAGTAGACTTAAGGACAAATGGGCAGTTTTGGGCTGTTCTGTTTACAATAATAGGGTCAGAATACAGAATCACACAAAGGTGCATCTCCGGTGCTGTTTTTATTTTCTATTTTGAAGATTCCACTAAGTCCCTAAATTGTCCAGGGTAAACTCAAACTTGTGATCTTCCTTCTTTGGCCTCCTAGACTGCTGGAATTACAGGCATGTACCACCACACCCAGCTCAAAAGGAACAGACTTAACAATTACAGCAGCAAGGGCTGGGGATTTAGCTCAGTAGTTCCACCAGCTGCTTCACAAACACAAAGTCCCAAATTTGAACTCTAGTACCAAAAGAAAGAATTTATTTGGGCTGGGGATTTAGCTCAGAGGTTCTGCTGGCTGCCTCACAAATGCAAAGTCCCGAGTTCAATACCCAGTACCAAAAGGAAAAACAAGCCAAAACAATTACAGCACCAAGAAAGAAGTTACATCAAATATCACAAAGATTTCAGATAAGTACCCCAAGCAGATAGAAAAAAATAAAATACTGGGTTTTGAGTCAGTCAGTAGGGTCCTGTTCGAATCTGCGCTGTGTAAGTTAGTGTTTCTGAGCCACGGTTTCCTCAGACACAAAGAGATCTGCTTGTCAGGGTGCTGAATTCAGCAGGCACGCAGTAAACATCACTCTGCCTCCACTCTCCTCTCTTTATGCCTCACCTGTTTCAGAACTGAAGACAGCACACAGGTATTCTGTCTACCAGGAGTTATTTTAGAACAGATAAAACTCACTCAGTGAGAAAGGAAATATTTATTCAGTAGCGTACAACTAGTTACCTAGTTTCTGCTGGCACCAGAAGGCAGAAACACTGAGCATAAAACATATAAAAAGTGGCGGGACACTGTGAACACAGAATCTCTTTAAAGACCTATTAAGATCTCCATCCTAAATTCAAAAACACTGAAATTTGACTGTTTCCTTAAAAACGTTAAGTGGACAATCCATTTTTAAAAGACACTTTTAACATGAGTTCCAAATTCTAGTGGAGACTGAATTTCCAAATGAGGATATTTCCATTGGGGAAAAAAAATGAGTACAAGTTTCTTCTTTGACACAAACTGGGGAACTTCTGCCAGTCAGTCAGTTTACTCACCTTCCAAGTGCATGGAAATCTAGACGTAAAAACTGGTCCTCCTGTGAAACTGCTCTTTTGGCACGCTGGTGTTTTTGGTGTAATGAATCCACATTATAAGATAATCCTTCATAATGTCTAATATATTTGTTTAGAGGGTTTCCATACTGACCTATAAAAAAACAGACAATTTAAATTAGTACCTTTTTTTTGAGACAGGATATTGCCATGTAGCTCAGACTGGCCTCAAACTTAAGATGCTTCTGCTTCAGCCTCCTGAGTGCTGAGGTTACAGATATGCACCACCATGACCGCTCTTAAATTAATATCATCATAAAAGCCCCTTTTAGTTCTAATGAGTCCATAATTATTCAAATATGTATTGAACTGTCTCACTAAGCTCATACTAAATAATATATGAAGTCCTCAAAAGTAATATTTTCTTTTCACATTTGTTTTATCTGGTGGTGCAGTACTGAGAATTTACCCAGCAGGTCTGCATTACTACTCTTTTTTAAATTCTTATTTTGAGACAGTCTCCTAAATTGTCCCTCAGTGTTGAGACTAAAGGTATGGATCACCATGCCTGTTTTTCCCATGCATTACTATAATGGCAATTTCAATTATATACAAGTCTGGGCATTAGCTGTAGGCATCTTAGATACCAGGTTGAGGAAGTTAATTTTTATCATACTTCACTGATAAAAACTATGAGGGAAAGCTGGGAATTTAGCTCAGTAACACCCCATCTGCCTTGCAAGTACAAGGTCCTTCCTGAGTTCGATCCCTGGTACAAAAACAAACAAACAAACAAACAAAAAAGGGGTAGTGATTTTGTTATTTGTTCTTTCTGGATCTACTAAAATAATCTTGGGTGTGGCACACATGCCTGTAATTCTAGCTATTCAGGGGTCTGAGACAGAAGGATCAAAAGTTTGAGAGCAACCTTGGCAATTCAGGGAGTCCCTGTCTCAAAATAAAAATTCTAAAAAGTGATGGAGATGTAGCTCAGTGTCAAAGCACTGGCCTAGCATGCTCAAGGCCCTGGGTTCAATCCCCAGTATCCAAAAA
>NW_022900937.1:11540117-11550226 GCF_012274545.1 Fukomys damarensis
AAAAAAAAAAAAAAAAAAAAAAAAAAAAGAGAGAGAGAGAGGGAGGGAGAAAAAACAAGAAAAATAATTTTAGTTGACAATATGATAAATTAAGCCCATCATGGTGGTGCACTCTTGTAATCCCAGCACTTGGAAGGCTGAGGCAGGAGGATGCCCAAGAGCTCAAGACCAGACTGGATTACAAAGCAAGACCCTGTCTCTCAAAAAAACAAAACAAAACAAGCAATATGATTAAACTGATTTTTGAATGTTAAACAAATCTTGTATTTCTGAGATAAACCTCATTTAATCATATTCTCAGATTCAATTCAACAATAAAATTTTATTGTTTTTTTGGAGTTGTTTTGAGACATATTCTTGCTAATGCTGCCCAGGTGGGCCTCAAATTTGAGATCCTCATACCTCTGCTTCCAAGTAGCTAGGATTACAGATGTGCATCAGCATGCCTAGCTGTTTAGAAATCTTATCTAGCCAGGCATGGTGGTGCATGCCTGAAATCCCAGCACTCGAGAGGCTGAGGCAGGACGATTGGTATGAGTTCGAGACCAGCCTGGGCTACATAGTGAGTTCCAGGTTAGTCTCAACTACACAGTGAGACCCTGTCTCAAAAAACAAAAATAGATAGATAGATAAAATCTTATCTACATTTATGATAAATACCAATTTATAGTTTTCTTGTATTATCTGTAAAGTCTGAGCACCAGGGTAAAAAAATAGGATGAGAGGAGAGATATCTCCTTCAATTTTCTGGACAAGTTTATATGGAATTGGTATTTCCTCTATGACTGTTTGGTAAAATTACCAGTGAAACCATCTTAGCCTAGAGTTTTCTTTGTGGAAAATTTTTAACTACAATTTCAGCTTTGTAAATAGATAAAAAGCTATTCATGGTATGTATTTCTTCTTGGGTGAACTTCAATTCTAAGCATTTAGCATTACAAATGTTCTCTAAGCACTGTGTTAGCAGCAACTCCCGAATTCTGTAATGTTGTGTTTTCATTTTCACTCTGCTCAGCATACTTTCTAATTCCCTTTTGACTTCTTTGATTCATGTGCTATTTAGAAGTCTGTTATTTAAGCCAGGTGTGTGGTGGGGCACACAGGAGGATCTCGAGTTCAAGCCCTGCCTGGTAACTTAGTAAGACCCTGTCTCTAAATAAAAGCTATAAAGGAATGGGATGTAGCTCAGTGCAAAGGGCCTGGGCTCACTCCTCAGTAACAACAAAAAAATTTGTAGTAATCTGTAAGTTTGAAAATGCTCAGGATTTTTCACTACATTTCTTTTTTTCCTTTTTTCTTTTTTTGGTACCGGGCATCGAATTCAGGTCTTTGTGCTTGCAAGGGAGGAGACAAAACCACTGAGCTAAATCCCTAGCCCTACTACATTTCTTTTAATGACTTCTAGTTTAACTCATCTACAGCCAGTAAACATAGTTTGTATGAAATCAATTCTCTTACATACACTGAGATTTCGTGATTTACAATGAAAGGTCTCTCCACAAATTCATATATCACTTATGCTTGACAAGAATGTGCTTTCTGCTGTCCTGAGGAGTAGGGTCTTGGCATGCCCATCTCTCCTTTTACTGGTGGGTGATTTATAAACATCAGTTAGGTCAGGATGGTCAACAGTACTTTTCCAGTCCTCTGTGCCCTTACTGATCTCCACGGTTTTCTATTATCGAGAAGCTCTGAAATCTGTTTACGGTTGAGACTTTGTCTATGTTTCTCCTTTGCCACTTTGTTTTTTGTCTTGTTTTGCCTTATCTTGTCTGAGACAGTCTCGCTACGTAGTTCAGGCTGGCTGCAAACTCACAGCGATACTCTTGCCTCAGGCTCCTTACCACTGGCTGGGATTACAGACACTTGTCACATCTGGCTCTTACGTGCATTACTGAAGCTCTGTTACCATACCCATAAAGACTTATGATCATCATGTCTTTTGGATTAATTCACTCCAGCATTATCAAGTGGCCTTTACCTTTTGTAGTATTTTGTTCTTTAAAATCTACTTTGTGAAGCTGAGGCAGGACCACAAGTTCAAAGCCAGCCTGGGCCCTGTCTCAAAAAAATAAAAAATAATCTACTTTGTGTGACATCAATATAGCCACCCCATGTTATTTTCCCTCTTGACTAGTATAGCGTTTCTCATAGCTTTGCTTTTAACCTATGTGTGTCTTTATATTTAAAATGAATTTCTGAACAAAGGGGTCAAAAATATATACTGAAGGAAAGGCAACCTCTTTGACAAATGGTGCTGGGAAAACTGGCTGTCCACATGCTGAAGATCAAACCTGGACCCATATTTCCCACCGTGCACTAAACTAAAACAAAAATGGATCAAAGATTAAATATTAAAATGGAAACACTGCTGGAAGAAAAGACAGGTAAACTCTTTAAGTCATAGGCATAGGCAGGAACTTTCTGAACAGAATACCAACTGCACAAGAAATAACATCAAGATCCACAAATAGGATTATATCAAATTAAATAACTTATGCATAGCAAAGGAAACAACAAGCAGATTGAAGAGATAACCTACAGAAAAATTCTTGTCAACTACATCTTGGATAGAGTAATATCTACACTATACAAAGAACTCAAAAGAAAAATTAGACCCTCCTAATAAAAGACCCAAGAAAAACTGAGCAACTGAAATGAACAGACACTTCTCAGAAGTACAAATGACCAATAAACTGATGAAAGAATGTTCAACATTGCTGGCCATTAGATAAATGCAAATTAAAACAATGCTACGAGTCCATCTTACTCCAGAAAGAACGGTTATGATCAAGAAATTAAATAATGCTGATGTGGTGGTGCACACCTGTAATCCCAGCACTTGAGAAGCTGAGGCAGGAGAATCACTGTCAAGTGTGAAGACAGCCTGGGCTACATAGCAAGACCCTGTCTCAAGAAAAAAGAAAAGAAAAAAAAAAGAAATCAAATAGTAACAAATGCTGGGGAGAGGTTTCAAGCAGTGTAAACTAACACAACCACTATAGAAGTCAATACGGAGATTCCTCAAAACACTCAAAATATAAATTTCACTTGACCCAGCTACTCCCCTTTAGGTATCAGTACCTTCCCGAAAGAGTGAAAAACATCACATTACACTGATAATGCATAGCGTGTTTACAGCTGGGCAATTCATAATAGCTAAATCCCAGAAGCGGCCTATGTCCTCCATCAACAGAGGAAATGGATTAAGAAAATGTGGTGTTTACATATAACAGAGAACTACTGTGCTATAAAAAGGGTAAATCTCAGCCATTTGTAGGAAAACAGATGCAACTTGGGACCATATATTTTTAAGGGAAATAAATCAGATACACAAGCTTCATATGAAAAACCCAAAGTATACATAAATTAAAAAGCAAAGCAAGAGATAGGTAATAGGAAACAGGAAGAGAGTGGAGGGGAAGGGTGATTTAAAAAGAATTAAGATGTGGGCTGGTGATTTAGCTTAGTGGCACCACATTTGCCTCCCATGCGAAGGTCATGAGTTCAGTACCAAAAAAAAAAAAAAAAAAAAAGAATTAAGATGTGTTCTGTACACATACCAACTCCCTACCATGAATGTAAGCATTATTACTACAAACATGTATTATTAACAATTTAAATTTAAAAAACAAAAAATAATGAGTTTCTAGTAGTTGGGTCTCTCTACCCAATCTGCCAATCACTGCCTATTAAATGATTGCTTAGATCATGTAAATTTAAAGTGGTCCCTGGCTCGGATGTGAGGCCCTGGGTTAGGTCCCCACCAATACCCAAAACATAAGCAAAATGGTTACTATGAGATCAGATTTAACTCTATCTCTCCCTATTAATCTCCCTATTGTTGTCTATTTGTATAATCTTTGTTCCCTTTCTCTGCCTTTTTTTAAACTCATTTTTTAATCTGTTTTATCTATGTCAAGTTATTAGCTGTACATTGTGCGCTACATTAACAGTGGCTGCTTTAGGTTTTCCAGTATCATCTGTAACTTAACCCAGCCTACTTTCCAGTGACACTGTATCACTTGGTATTATAAAGGTTAAGTATCCCAGTTTCAAAATGTAAAATGTTCCAAAAGCCCAAACCAGGTGTGCGTGCGTGCGTGCGTGTGTGTGTGTGTGTGTGTGCGCATTTGCAATTAAATCCAGGGCATCATGCATAAAACCCGTAACATCCTGAACTTCATGACAAGAGGAAAATTCCTCATCTGATCTCCCATGATAAGTCAAAATATACCAGCAAGCTGTGTCTGGTGGCCCTTACCTGGAATTCCAGCATTCGGAGAGGCTGGGGCAGGAGGATCAACAGTACCAGTACAGCCTGAGCAATGAAGCAACTTAGCAAGATCCTCTCACAGCTTAACGCAGAGGCCCCAGGCTCAAACCCCAGGACAAGGAGGGGGAAAAAAGGTACAAGCACTATAAAATGGTATCAAATTAACTATGGGCCACGTATATAGGATGTTTAAAACATAATTTTAAATTTGTGTTTAGGCTTGGATCCATTTTGCGTATGTAAATATCCCAAGATCAGAAAAAAGTCTGAATCTGAAACACTTCTGGTCCCAAGCAACTCTAACAAGGGCCCCTAAACCTATATAAAAACCTGACATTGATAGGGCCAGAGATTTAGCTCAGGGACACCATGTCTGCCTTGAGAGCACAAGGTCTTGAGTTTGATCCCCAGTACCGCAAAAACACCCCAAAAACCTGACATGAATATACTTTCAGTCTCTCCTCCTAGCATGTAGGCTATTGCCACAGTACAGTCTACTTATAACCCCAACATGATACTGTTTGTGTTTTAAATAGACAATTATCTCTTAAGGGGATTTAAATAAGAACAAAACCATACAGAGTTATCACTCCCAGCGCTCTTCATTCCTCTGTGCAGACCCACACTTGGCATCTCCATCTGGTATCCTTCCCTTTCTGCCTGGATGACTTCCTTTAACATTTCTTCCACTGGTGATAAACTTTTCCAGCTTTTTTGTCAGAAAATGACTTTCTTTTGTCTTTGCTTCTGAAAGATATTTTCAATGGGATCAAATGCTAGGTGGATGAGGTTAGCTTTTTGTTGTTGTTGTTAAGTACTTAAAAAGTCGCTCCAGCATGGTTTCATCTGTACCCTCCTGACAATAAACCCACTGCCATTCCTGCTCCTCTGACTACAATGTCTCCTTCTCTATCTTCCTCTTGATTAGTGACTGATGTGCTTTGGTGTAATCTTCATATTTCTTGAGCTCTCGTTTCTGTGAACAACTTGAATCTGTGAGCTTACAGGGTTTTTTTTCATCATTTCTTCAAATTCTCAGAATTATTTTCTCATTTTCCTCACCCTCTTGTCAAGAATTCTAATTATAAACATTTTAGTCTACTCAAAGTTTTCCTATAATCCACTAATGGTTTTTTCATCTTTTTTAAAAATGTCTTTTTTTCTCTTTCATGTTAGGTAACTTCTATGCTATGTCTTCTTTTTCACTAATATTCTTGGAAGATATAATCTGTTTCGAATTCCATCTAGCATATTTCCATCAAAAACATCACTGGGCATGTGTGTGTGTGTGTGTGTGTGTGTGTGTGTGTGTGGTTTTTGTGGGGCTGTTTCTTCTCATTTGGTTTTGGTACTGGGAATTAAATCGAAGATCATCACACTAAGCTAAATCTCCAGGCCTTTTTTATTTTTAGAGACAGGATCTAAGTTGCCAAACTACCCAGGCTAGGCTCTAACTTGAGATCCTCCTGCCTCAGCCTTCCAGATTGCTGGGATTATAGGTTGCACCAACACACCTGGCTAAAACCATCATAGTTTCATAGCCAAGAGTGCTGGCACATGCCCATAATCCTAGCACTCAAGGCTGATGCAGAAAGATCTTCAATTCAAGGCCAATCTGGTCTACATAACCAAGATGCTGTCTCAAAAAATATATATATCCAATCTATTTTCCATGTTCTTTTAGAATAATTTTAGGTTTATATGTTTTTTTTCAATAATTTAGATAAGAGAAAAGATCAAAACATCAAGTCCAGCACGCTGTCACACATCCTGCAAATCCCGGCAGTCGGGAAGGCTGAGGCACGACTGAAGTTCAAACCCAGCCTGAGCAATTTAGTCACTTTGCAAGACCATCTCAAAATAAAATTCTTTTTTTTTTCTTTTTTTGGTGCTGGGGATCAAACTCAGGTCCTTGCACTTTCAAGGCAGGCGGCAGAACCACTGAGCTAAATCCTCAGCAAAATAAAATAAAAATTAAAAAACTTTAAAAGGGCTGGGCTGGAGCTCAGGGTAAAAACCAAAAACAAAACAAGAATGAAGATGCAGTATAAGAAACCCTGACAGTTCCTTCCCTTCAGCAAGCCAAATGCTATATTCCCACTGCATTAATGAACCGGATGCCTCTTGAGTCTGAGGAGCAGCAGCACCTACGGGGCTTTCCAAGCTGCTACTGCTTCCACTTTCTTTTCAGCACCAAAAAAAGCTGCAAGTCAGGGCACAGATGAAGCATTTTGCCATTTCTGAAAATTTGGAACAGTAATTACTGCTGTGCTGGTGAAACAGGAGTGAGAAGCCTGACTATTTACATGGGTGGCAGAGTTATTAAACAAAGTCATCTTTTCTTTGTCCCACACACAAAGGAATTTTATAAAGCAACATAATGTTCACTTCCATTGGCAAAGAACCTGGATAACGATTTTCTGGATCTTTGCAACTGAGACAGGAGGTGATTCATGGGATTTAGTTGGGAAGGCTTAGAACGCTACGCAGGAACACACAGTTACAGAGCACACTTCATTATCATTGTCCTGTACAGAAGGCATCTATGAGTGCTTCAGTATTTATATGATCTCAATAATGTGAAAAACTGATTTAAACTGATACACTCAAGTAATATTTAATAATCTCTCTAATGAAGAGAGAAAAGAGTAAAAATACTGTATAAAAAGCAACCAGAGCCAGTAATACATAATCTCAGCTATTTGGGGTGTTGAAGTTGGAGGATTAAAGACACACAGTGCTTTCTTTAGCATTAGGAACACCCTGTCTCAAACTAATATTAAAAGGGCTGGAGTTGTACCTCAATGTTCCCTATGTTCAATTCCCAATACTGAAAAATAAATGAATAGAAAAATGCACTACCGTGGCAGACCACCATGACCACAGTCAAAGCAGGCTGTAACATGGAGCAGGCATTTCCCCCCATGGAGGCAATAATGTACTAGGGGCTGGACCAAAACCTACATGACTCACAGGAGCATGTTGGATGGTGACACAGGCTGGTACGGCTTCTGCGCCAATGGCTATGGCTGAGATCTAAGTCCTGATCTGTGAAGCTGCAGGGCTCTTAGTGAGATAACACTGCTGCCAAGGTCTGCAGGACCTTGGAGCTCCAATCCACATTCCATCCACAGAGCTGCCCATCCCTTCATTGTTTTAACCATAACCAACCTCTGATCAGTTCCACAAGTGTCTGATCCTTTCTGCAAGCCCTGCCTCTATCAGCTGATATCACCAGAGGCCAGGAGTCCCTCTACCCTATTCTTCTTACCCACGCCTGCATGATCCATAAATACCGATGGACCTGGTTGGTTAGGGTCCTTGCCACGTGCTCAGCTTCATCACCACACATTCAGCGTGCCCCATCCCAGTCCTCTGCTATCTGTTTAAGTCTTGTTTCTGTGTCTCTTTCGCCTTGCGTCACATTGCCTCGTGGGAAACCGAGACTCTCAGCCAGGGACCCGACAGCCTTCCCCGACCACACACATTGGTTCACACCCCTCCCCTCCCCGCATCCGATGACGAAGAGAACCAGTGCTGGAGCTGGCTGATAAAGGCTCAGCACTGCCAATGACTGGCCCAGGCCTGTGCACAGTGATATTATTTTGGTAGCTTGAAACTAGTCGTAGGAGAGTAAACTACAGAAACTGGGAGGAAAGACTAAACAAGACTTACTTTCTTATTTTTCGGAGAACCATTACAATATTGGAAATAACTGATACAATCTTTCAACAAAGCAGCCAAAGCAACGCACACAGACTATTCCCAGGAAAATGTGCAACAGCGAGTACACTGCACAGCTGATCTGTCCCTGACCCTGAGAAGGCACACAAGTCACTTTTGTAAAAATCTCAAAACAAAACAGAACCCTGAAACTTTCACAGAGGCTATATATGATCATAACCCCATGAATGCATAAAAGTAAATAAAACACATAATAACCAGCCACTCACAGGGAACTGAAAGGGGAAAAAAAAAACCCACTGCTCCCAGAGATAGAAAGTGAAAGAAGCATATCACCCCACTGCATCACATGTAGGCAGCGTAAAGCCATACAACAATGACACAACTCTGCACACACACATTACAGCAAAAAACATGAAACAACACACACACACCCACACATGCCCACACAATTTTTTTAATTCAAAAAACATGAAACAACACACACACACACACACACACACACACACACACAAATTTTTTTTAATCTAAAGCTGGGAATTGGAGTATATGCCTGTCATCCCAGCACATGGGAGACTGAGGAAGGACCATTTCAAGTTTGAGTCCACTCTGAGCAACTTTGAGACTTTGTCTCAAAATAAAAAAGGTCTGGGGTGCCAGGGATTTAGCTCAGCTCTGCAGCGCCACCCCTGCCTCACAAGCCCAAGTGTTCCTGAATTTGATCCCTGTAGAGGGGAGGGTTGAGGATATAGGGACGAGAAAAGGTCTTGAGCTCCATCCCCAGTTTAAAAAAATAATTTAATTAAACCCAACTAAGAAGGAAACAAACTGGAAACCCCAGGCAAACTGGAAACAATCTTAGGCAATTTTAAGAAATTCTTATCACTTTTCTTCACTACATCATCACCACTGTGGTCACACAGCAGAAGGTCCTTAATTTTTAAAGATACATTTTGAAATATTTAGCAGTAAAACAACATGAAATCCATTAACTTATATTCAGATAATTCCAGGAAAAAAGAAAAAGGATGAAAATGATGGTTTTAGAATCTATTTCTGGCAGTGGTAGAGATAGAGACTGAATTTCATCTACTTCCATAATGATCAGAAGACTGGACAAGATGATGCAAAGAGAACAAATGAGGTGAAATCTACCACAACTGACCCAACTCACTGCCCAGAAGCATTTTCCAGGACAAAAAAGAACAAGAAGAAAACCAGAGCATGCTGGTCCTATGGTGTAAGACAGAGAGCTGGGGTCAAGGAGGCTGGGCTTTTGGAACATGTGCAACAGAGGGACAAGGAGGCAGCCAAGCAGGAGAGCGAAAGAACTGTAAAGTACACCCCTTAAAGTTTAATCATGATCTGAGATCAGAAAGGGTGACTATCCCTCCACAGGAAATGGGACCACAAGAAGCTCACATGGCTGGGAAGTGCTCACACTCCTGCCACCCAGAGAAGAGAGCCCACCTCGTGATGCTTAGGGCCTAGGGTGCAGCCCTCCAAGAACTCTTTATATAGTGGGGTCAAACAGGCCTCGGACCAGAGGCAGTTCTCAACCTACACTAAGAGAGCTCAAACAGTCTTCCAAACTTGAATAATAATGTGGATTTAACTGACTCCAATTAGTTTAGCTGCCAAAGCAGCATGAAAGCATTCAAAGGGAAGACGAAATTAAACGCCCCAAAATATAAAAATCAGAATGTTCTGTATCCAATCAAAAACTAGCATGCATGTCTAGAGGGAAAACACAAATACATTTTTCTCTCATAACTAGAAAAAAATCAGTCATTAGAGGTAAAAATGTTAAAGATGATGAAATTAGCAAACAGGGTTAAAAACTGGGTATGGTAGTGCATTCTGGGAGGCTGAAGCAGGAGGATCACAAGTTTCAGCCTCACTCACCTGGGCAGTGACTCAGTGAGAGACCGTCTCAAAATAGAATACAAAAAGGTCTAGGGATACAGTTCAGTGTAAAAGCCCTGGGTTCAATCCCCAGTACCAGAAAAAAATTATTTATTTTTATTTATTTAGGGAGCATATTAAAAATACAACTATATGGGCTAGGGATTTAGCCCAGTGGTCCTGCTGCCTGCCTCACAAGTACAAGGTCCTGTGTTTGATCCCCAATACAAAAAAAATTACATAT
>NW_022900937.1:11550386-11561299 GCF_012274545.1 Fukomys damarensis
TATATATATATATATATATTCACCATATATATAAATTATATTAATTTTTATACTTTAAATTAAACCTATAAGTCTAAGTCAACACAACCCAAAGAGAAAAGAAAAATCACATAAAGAAAAACCTTTTGAGAAACAATGTGGAAATAAGGACTGAGATATATAATGGATGTTGGGAAATGGGAACAAAGTGTTCAAATGAGAACAGAGAGGAGGAAAGAAGAAAAGTGAAAATAGAAGGAAAAAATGGAAACAAAGTTTTTGTACATAAGAAGAGGAGGGGGCTTGAGGGCAGGAATGGGATGAAATACAATTTATTTAAAAAATAAAGAGAATGACGTCTGAAAACTAGAGGTCAAAATATTCACCTATTAAAATGAACTGCCAAGCACAGCCGCACACACCTATAATCCCAGAATTCGAGAGGCAGAGGCAGGAGGATTGCCTAGGGTTCAAGGCCAGCCTGAACTGCAGAGAAAGAACTTACCTTTAATAAAACAAAATAAAAATAAATGAACTGTGGCTGGGGAGCACCAAAGAAGCCATAGAGAAAGACGCATGACACACAGCCATACATAAGTCGAACAATGCAGTGGTAGTGTGTGAAGTACTGCCAAACTTACTCAGCACAGGACTCTAAAGTGGAAATACCCTTCACAAGTGAAGGGTAGAGAGAGCTGGAAGCTTCTTCAGATGTGGGAGCTACTATGTATTCATCGAACAGTAGACCTCCATTTCTTGTTACACAAAGCAAATGTTTCAGACAGAAAGAATGAAAACAGGAAAAAAAAAGCATAAAACCACACTGACACAAAGAATAGTGACAGACCAGTACTCCTGGAGAATTGCAAGTCTGAACCTAGCCCAAAAAACCTGTCTCAAAATAATAAATTTTAAAAGGGGCTGAGTTCAATGCAGAGGCAATGGGTTCAATCCTGAGAACCAAGAAAAAAAGGACACAGCTTTAGCACGATCTTATGACTATACAGGATGATGAAAAACCAAATGTATTAAAGTTGAGAGAAAGTAAAAATGTCTTCATTTGGTGTCACTCAGCATGAGCTGGGGTAATTCAGTCAGGATAGTAAGTTTAAAAACAGGTAACACTAGCCAGGAGTGGTGGTGCACGCCTATAATCCCAGCACTCAGGAGGCTGAGGCAGGAGGATCGCTGTGAGCTAGATACCAGCCTGGGATACATAGTGAGTTCCAGGTCAGTCTCAACTATATAGTGAGACCCTGTCTCAAAAATCAAAAAAAAAACAAAAAACAAAAAACAAAAAACAAAAACAAAACAAAAACAAAAACAAAAAAAAAAGGCAACACTGTAATCAGATGAATAAAAATATTAAAAAGAAAATAATTGTAGATTTTGCATGAAAAATCAAAAGGGTTCATGAATCCCCTATAGAGGGTCTACTGGTTAGGGTTCTCCACAGAGAACCGGGAGACAGAAACAGAGATCTGGAGATAGAGATCTAGATACAGGACCAAGTCAGAATTTACTAGATGAAGTGGGCAGTTGACTGGAGGCCAAGCACAGGGAAAAGGGCAGGATGATTTTTATTTTCCTCAGCGAACCTTGCTACTCAAAATTTCACCACTAGCAGCACAGGGATCTCCCAGAAAACTTCTAACAACACAGTTCTGGGCTCCCCCACCAAATCTGTGGATATGATCCTCCGAGTGATCCAGCGGGGGTGGGGGGAGAGAATACGGATGGATGTGCCTTTCCTCTGATGGGATGGTACCCACCACACTGACTGGATCATTGTCTATTTCTCCACTCAGCGCACCAGCTCCTCTGGGACACTCTCACAGATACAACACTTTACCAGCTCCCCAGCTATTTGTTAATCCAGTCAGGTTGACATCTAAAACAGACCTTCACAGAGATCCATCACTATCCCATTAGTAGTCCTGCAAAAAAAAAAGGTAGTCTGATGCCTATTCTGCAACATTTCAGCGGAAGGCTCTGCTTATTCAGCTCTGCTGTTGTGTGAAAGCAGAGAGGAAAAAATAAAAATGAATGCACTTAGCTATGTAGCAAAAACAGGTGGCTGGCTGGAACTGGCCTGTGGATTGGTGTGTGACTCTTCTGCATTATTCAGGAAACTTCTCTAACTTTTCTAACTAGTACATCACCTGAGACATTGGTTTAGGCGGAAGGGGGGGGGCGGGTGTGAATGGGAGCCCCTGTAGTACCTGGCCCTATTAATGTATTATTAAGTGTTTGGATTAGAGCAAGCATGTAGAAACAAAGGCTATGGCTACTGATATAAACCAGGCTTTTTGGGTGAAGAAAAGTTGCAGTGCTTCTTAAACTTCATGCATACAGATCACACTGGGAATTAGGAAGGCAGAGGGTGTGGCATGGGTCACTTGAAGAAGCAAGGCTGGGGGTGGGGGTAGGAGTGGCAGGACACTGCACTGTTAAGTTTTCCCAGAGGTGCCTATGCTGCCAGTGCTGAGCCAGTTTTAACAATAAGTTCTACTGTGTGAAGAAAATGCAAAATGTGTACATGAAAAAGTCTGGTGGAGTGAGGACTGAAACACACATTTCCAGTCAGAGCTAATAGTTAAAGATGAGCCTGTTAACTGAGCATGAGCATTTTTCAGCTTTTTAGATTAAATATTGATTCGAAACTTTGTCTTCTAAATTCTTATAAAATATAGTTATTTAATAATAATGAACTGTTAAAGGATAACTAATTATTAAACGTAAGAGGAATGATTTCATTCATTTTACTCAGAATAAGTTAAAATACTTTGAATTATTTATGAGTTGTCTTTTTTTTTATTATTATTATTCTGGAAAAATTTTATAACCTAGGAAAAAGTAGGTAGAAAGAGTAAATACCCATATACCTACCACACTGAGTCAACACTTTTATTTAAAAAAAAATTTATAGTCAGGGCTAGGGATTTCGTTCAGTGGTTCTGCCTCCTGCCTTGCAAGGCAAGCTCAAGGACCAGAGTTTGATCCACGGCACCAAAATAATAATAATAATAATGAGCCAACAATGTAGCTTAGTGGCACCGTGCCTGCCTGGCAAGCGTAAGGTCTTAAATTCAATCTCTGGTACCAAGAAAAGGGGCAGGGGGGATGAATATGTCCCCTGCTGTTGTGGGGAGTGTTCTACAGATGTCAGGCAGGTCAGGCTGTTTGTACTCTGGCTGGCAGTGCTCAAGTCTTCTAAGTCCTCACTGATTTTCTCACTGCTTGCTCAGAAAGGACTGTTATGATTTCCATCTCTGATTAGAGATTTGTCTATTTCATTCAGTTCTCTCAGCATTTTTCACTGCTCTGAAGTTCTGCTTTCCATGTTCATATTTAGGACTATGTGCTTTTAACTCACACATACTTTATTGATCTGATTGAGAGTGTTCATATTATACATAAAATGTTTTATGTGGTTGATCTCAGCTTCATTCCCACTCTTTAGGGAGTTCTATATTGGTTTTCTGTGTTCATGGTTCCTCAATTGCTACTATTGCTATCAGTTTGTTTTCTTTCAGGATCAAGGTAGGTGCTTTCATATAAAGTATTTTTAATTCCTTCTCTGGTGGGTCTTCCCTGGATTCTTTGCTTTGCATAATTATACCTACAGTGAAATCAGCTCCCCAAAGTCACCAACAGAAATCCTCCCACTCCAACATCACATGGCCTTCTAATTATACCTTGCCCTGCTGCCTGGGTCTGTCAAGCTCTGGTAGGGTGGCTGTGACAGGACCCCTTCCACTCCTCCCTGACACCACAGAGGGGCATGGGCATGTTCTCTTGTTGAATTAAGAAATGTCCGTCATTATCCAACCCAATTTTTATTTTGAAACTGACTCTGCCTGATGTTACTATGGCCACTCTAGTCTTTGAGTAACTGGATGTACTGTATATCTTTTTCCATTCTTTACACTTCTTCCCATCTTTTTTTTTGTTGTTGTTGGTACTAGGGATTGAACTCAGGTCCTTGAGCTTGCAAGGCAGGTGCCAGAACCACTGGGCTAAGTCCCCAGCTCATACTTCTACCCATCTTTGTCTGTTTAATGTAATTGTTAGACAACAAATATTTATATTTTCCTTTGAAGAAAAATAACAAAATGAGTTTTTAATGTATGCATCATCTTTTGGGGTGGGGATAACAGGGATGGAACACAAGACCACTCGCAAGGCAGGCAGTAGAACCACTGAGCTAAATCCCCAGCCCCCAACAAAATGAGTTTTTGCCTTTTATGTTTACTTTTAATATAATTATGGATATGGCTGCGTTTAAAGCTACCAGTCAACTGTTTTCTGTTCCATCTGGTCCTAGTTCCTTTCTCTTCCTCTTTTCCTATGTTCTTTAAGATTTATTATTTTAAAAAGGTTTGTATTTTATCTCCATTTGTTGGTTTATGTGATATACCTATTTGCCTTTTTTAAACTATACTCTCTCATTTAATTCCCACCCATTTAGCTGGTATTCCAGGTGATTTGTACTCTCTACTGTAAATTCTTCAAGTGAACCAGATGATTACAAAGCAAAATTGCACAAAGGGTTCTCAAATTCTATTATACATTATTTTTGGTGATGCTGGGGTTCATCCATGGCCCTGTGCATGCTAGACACCCACTCAACCACTGAGCTCCAACAGTAACCCTTTAACAGCCTCCTTTAACAAAGCTGATGGTAAAGATCCTCGATGTACAGAGATCTTACTTGCTGATCACACTAAGTACACAAATGTTCACTGCTGATAAGAGATCACCAATGTCATGTACCCAGTGTTTTCTCTCAAGAATGGTTCTAAAACATCACACTAAGACTGAAAAATAAAACTTAAAATGAACACGTGACACTTGTTTACTCTATGAAATCCTGGTCTCGGTGCTTATGATGTACCAGTTAGCAGTAGAACCCAGGTTTTCCAAAGAGCCAGGTTCATTCTCATGCTTGCATAGTTTTGTTAGCTGCCTTCTGCTTTTGTAGCCCGATCTTGAAGTCCCTCTACTTTCTCTGAGAGGCAGTCAGGTCATCCTTTTTCTGTGTCCCTTGCTAGTTTCCTGTATTTTCTTCTCATCATTCTGGCAGGCAAGTTCTCGCTGACTCCCACAGGCCATGCCCACCATGGCAGAGCCTAGAAGAGTGACTCAGCGAAGCACCAGCTCCCTCCGGCCCCGTCACCTGCTCGGCAGCAGTCACCACCCATCCAGCTGGAAGCTGGGCCGATGCCTCCACCTGCCTGCCATTTTCAAGAGATTGTTCTAGGTTGTACAATATTTATCTGTAATGTATCACTGCATACTCTCAAATATTATTATTCTACTTCATATAAAGCGTAAGTATACTTTCATTTCTCCTTTCTTCTCCATTGTGCTTACTGTCATACATGTCATAAATGCCACAGTATTTTCAAAAAGTCACTATTTGAAGAGATTTTTTTTTTAATCCTTTATTTCTTTTATTCATTTCCTTTTTTTTTTTTTTTTTTTTTTTTTTTTTTTTTTTTTAAGTAGTACTGGGGACTAAATCCAGGTCCTTGTGCCTTTGCAACTGAGCTATAACTCCAGCCTTGAACTCACTACATAACCTGGCTGGCCACAAACTCACAGTCATACTCCTGACTCAGCCTCCCTAGTGCTGGGATTACAAGCAGGTGCCATAATGCCAGATTTCTCACTTCTTTTCTAGAAATCCAGTGCTTTAAAATTCACAAGGTGAGCATGGTAGTGCATACCTATAATGCCAGAAGGAACATTCAAGACTGGCCTGAACTACACAATGCAACCTAGTCTCAAAAAAAACAAAAATAAGCCAGGCGTAGTGGCACATGCCTGTAATCCCAGCTCTACTCGGGAGGCTGAGGCAGGAGGATTACTGAGACCAGCCTGGGCTACATGGTGAGTTCCAGGTCAGTCTCAACTACCTAATAAATCCCTGTCTCCAAAACACACACACACACACACACACACACACACACACACACAAAACCCAACAAAAATTCACATGAAAATTTGGCTAAATGATAGAAGCATTTATTCTAAAAAGCTTCACATTTTACATCTTTAAACAGAAAAATTTAAAAACTGAAACTCTATGTTTATCTCAAAAAAACTCGTTTTTAACTGACAGCTTACTATATTCAGAAAAATAATCCTGACTAAAATTCTCATTTAATTAGCTATTTAACAGTTAATGCTTATGAATTGGATGTAATTACTAAAAATTATCAAGTATTTGCTATCTCCCAGGCTCTGTCTGACACAAATTTTTTCATTTAACCTACCCTTCCCCACAAAAAACTAGAAGGAACTATGAGTTGATTTTAAAGAAAAGTGAGACTTTACAGATATATAACAAGACCAATGTCATAGAGCAACTAGGAAGCAGTACCAAGGACATCATTTTGGTTTCAATCATTTCAGGATAATCTAACAATTCTATTATCCCCATCATAAACAAAGTCAGTCACTAGTCGTGTTTTGAATGTGAGTACCGAAAAATTTATCAAAATACAGCACATGGAGCAGCCTTTTCAAACTCTAAACTCACATCAACTTTAAGATGTAGACAAACATGTAATGAAATACTAAAGAGAAACATACTTATTATAGGCCAAAAAGTGTATGTGTATACCCTTGATTCCCAGTTAGTAACTGAAATTGGCATGGTCTGCTCCCAGGAGCCCCAGCCAATCTCCAACCTCGGCACTATTTACCTCAGCCAGACACCACAAAATTACCGGTTCCCACATGCAGAGTATGGACCTACTCAACTATAGGTTTGTTCCTATACTTTAGCAACCAGTAAAGGGCTCCAAAAGTAGACAGAACACAATTTTGTCTTCAAATTTCATTGAAATGTGTTAAACATTCACCCATGTCTATCTGAATAGAGTTCAGCTTCTGACTCCACTCACTTTTGTGACACAAAAGCTCTGATAGATCTCTCCTTGATACAGATCTTCCTGATTTCCTGAATGCCAAGTTGCTGTCTACGCCAATTCCTTATCACCTCTTCTAGTCCTGATCCAGTTGTTACTTGCCAGACTCTCCCAGTTCACAGTCTATCAATGCATAAACATAGTATGAAACAAATTAAGAGAAATCAATCAGGCAAAATGACACCAGACTCAAATATGATTTTGTATTCCTTCCATATCAACACATAGATCCCAATCATGAAACTGACCCAAAAATCTACAGATGTTCCCACAAACTGAAGTATTCTACAGTGTGTGACCCTATCCAATCCCTACATTTCTCATGCAATATTCTCTTACCCGAAGTAAAATTCTATTACTTGGAAGTAATACTAGACTCCTCCTCACTTTCATCTTTCTCAAGACTACCCACATATCCTTAGAAACCAGCAGTATACACCATAACTACTCCTTGTGATAAGTGAAAAGTACTAACATTACATGGAGAGCTCTCCAATGCCTCTTTGTCAGAAACTCAACCCAAAAACACTAGGAGAAAAGTTACAACTTTTGCCAAAATTTCCACAAGCCAATCTATCTGCTCCCTTCAGAATCTAGGGTTCCACCCAGACGATCCTGATCAGGGGTGTGGAGTTCAGAAGACTACATGTCTGTGTCCTAGCTGCAAATAAAGTCTGGGAATCAGAATTAGGGAGATGAAACATGTGGCTGAAAATGTGCCAAACAGCAAAATTCAAGGGTCTGGACAGACAAGACTACCACAGACAGGCCCCCTTTTTATTTTTACTCCTACCCTCCCTCTACTCCCAGCCTAGAAGCCAGAGCAATGCTGCTGTCAAGGAAAGTACTATCATGTCTCTCTTCTGCTTTTCAAAGCTTCCAAGGCTGACCAGCACCCTTCTCAGAGGCTGAATCTCCACACCTGATTCCCACCATCTCGCTTGCCTTCCCTTCCTCCATATGCTACAGATGAGTCTCCTAAACTTCCTGGAAATTTTTCCCCAAAAGAGAGGTTTGGGCTAGAGATAAAAATATAGGTGTTAGTGGGGCAAGGTAGGGCATGTCTGACTGAAGCAGGAAGCCTTCCTGTTTAAGCCCATCCTGGGCATCTCAGCAAGACCCTGGCTCAAAAAAAGGCTGGAGGGCCAGGGAGTTAGCTCAGTTGCACTGTGCCTGCCTTGCAAGCACAAGGTCCTGAGTTCAATCCCTGGTACAAAACAAACAAACAAACAAACAAAAAAGCTGGGGATGTAGCTTAGTGTGAAGGCCCAGGTTCAATCCCCAAATTCCCAGTATTACAAAAGGGAGGCGGGGAGGAGAGGATGACATCCTGTATTAGGGATTACTGAAAGCAGATACTAAATATAAGCACAGAAACTACTACTTTCAAAACCTTGTTGTGGGCTGAGGATTTAGCTCAGTGGTGCCATGCCTGCCTTGCAAACACAATGTCAGGTGTGATCCCCTTACAGGGGAAAAAGAAAAACTTGTCATACTAATTAACATGTGATTTGTGTCCCATAATAAGACAATTTTCTTCCTCTACCTTAAATCATTTATAAACACCAAACAGATTCATACAAAATAAAATATAAATAGTAACAACTGCCAGGTACAATGGCCCATGCCTTAATCCCAGCATTTGGCAAGCTGGAGCAAGAAGATAACAAGTTCTACACCAGCCTCTAGGTCATCGTACCCTGTCTCAAAAAACTAAAAAATAAAAAAACAACAAAGAAAAACAAGGGTTGGCACTAAATACAGGCCCGGAGGTTCTCTTATCACTATTTGATGTGAACATCAGGGAAAGTAACAGGAAGGACTCAGGGATGCCAAACTTAACTCTTTAATCTCTTCTGATAAAGAACAGAATCCTCACTAGATATCTTCTCCTGTAAAGACCCTTAACAGAGAAATAGATGTTACCTAAAAATGACAAAAAAAAAAAAAATGCACTTCACCCAGAGCACAGAGTAAAATGTCCCTCATCTGAGAAGGGGATAATGACAGCCTCCAATCAGTAAAGACTAAGCAACTGAAGTCTACCTATGCGCTAGATTATCCTTCCACTGGAACCATTATTGATTTTTGTCCTACTTTAGTATCTTGAGCCAAGTTGGCCCTTATCAGCACCTTTATCATAATGACATAGTAACCTCAAGGCTATGTTCCTGCACAATTGTTTCTACATAAAACAGCCCACTCTGCAGCTTGTTCTGTCAATGTCACCTTTGTCTTACCTACACATAAAAAAGCATACCAAAAGAACTGTACTTTTTCATCCTTAATTGTATTTGCCAGATATCTGGCCTTCACAAGGCATACACTAAATTCATATAGTACCTAATACTTACAAGTCCAATTCAAAATTTACTACTTCCACACTTAAAAAATAATCTTGGGGGGCCGGGGATTTAGCTCAATGGTTCTGCCTCGCAAGCCCAAGGACCCGAATTTAATCCCCAGTACCAAAAAGAAAAAAAAAAACAAAAAATAATAATCACCTTGGGGCCAGAGGTAATGGAATATTCCTGTAATCCCAGCACTTGGGGAGGGTGAGGGAGGAGGATAGCCAAGAGTTTGAGGCCAGTGTGAGCTACATAGTGAGTTCAAGGCCAGCCTTGAATTACCTAGGAAGACCTTGCCTCAAAAAAATAAATAATAATAATCTACATTACACAAGACAATGTCCACAAAGTATTCAGGGATACAACTTTCAAATGGTTTCAAAAAAAAAGGAATATAAGGCCAGAGATTTAGCTTAGTGGTTCTACCGCCTGCTTCACAAGCGCAAGGTGCTGAGTTTGACCACCAGTACCAAAAAAATAAAAATCAAAATATATAGAAACAAGGCAAACATGGCAAAAGATAACTGTTAACAAATTGAGGGCAAAGGCATACAAATGTTAATTTTACTATGCATCCAGCCCACCTTCCAGAAAGTATACAATTTTCATAATAAAAAGTTAGATAAGGGCCAGGGATTTAGCTCAGTGGTGCAGTCAGCTGCCTTGCAAAAGCAAGGTCCCAAATTCAATCCCCAGTACCAAAAAAAAAGGAAAAAATATTTCAAACAACATGGGGAAAAAATTCAACAATACCAAAACAAATGCCTTCATGCAAAAGTACAAAAACAAAAATGGCCTCAAGGTACTAAGTAGAAAACACATAACTAAGTCTCCATATCACTGGAGAGCTTGGAAGGGCACTCTCCGTTTTCAAAATTTTACAACTTTTGGTGGGGATACTGGGGATCAAGTCAAAGGCATTCTACCACTCAGGTACACCCCCAACTACACCCCCTTTTCACTTTCTATTTTCAGACAGGGTCTCGATAAACTGCTCAGGCTGGCTGAAACTTGTGATTCTCCTACCTCAGCCTCCCTAGTGCTGGGATTACAGGTGTGCACCACCATGCCAGGAGAGAAAAGTATTTTTACTTCCTGCAAACTGTCCCGAAGTCACCTGGATACTTTTATTGACTAAAGGAAATCCACCCATTAAATTTTTTTTCACTGATTACAGATGTATACCTCACCTCTATTTCACCACTCTGTGGTATCTGTCCTCAACATTCTAAAGACAAATGTATGCCTATAATCTCAGCACTCTGGGAGGCAGAGGCAGGAGGATAGCAAGTTCCAGCCCAATCTGGGCAACTTAGTAACTTAACCAGAGCTTTCTCAAATCTTAAGATGGAGGTTATAGGTCAGTGTAAAAGCCCTAAGTACAGTGTTCAATCCCTAGTACCTCAGACTTACATACACATACATACACACATCGGGGTCTGGGTGTAGCTCAGTGTTAGAGCCCATGGTTAGATCACATGAGGCTCTAGGTTCAATCACCCCAAAAATACAAAAAAATCCCGCCAAAAAGAATACATATATTATCTATAACAAACTGAAATGATTTTGTGTATCTTATTATGTCCTATAAACTTTCTCCTAATAATAGTAAATGCTTTCTCAGGGCTGGGGATTTAGCAGAGGAACC
>NW_022900937.1:11561424-11572496 GCF_012274545.1 Fukomys damarensis
GCAACAGTTCTGCTGCCTGCCTCACAAGCTCAAGGGCCCAAGTTCAATCCCCAGTACATATAAATAAATAAATAAATACATAAATAAATAAATAAATAAATGTAAATGCTTTCACATGTTTAAAAAAAAAAACTGCCTTAAAGAACTTAACTGATGGACTGGGTATGTATGGCACAGTATACAGCATTTGCCCAATCCCCAGGAATGCACAAAATTTAAAAACTTTAAGCCAGGAGTGGTGGCACATACCTATAATGCCAGCAATCTGGGAAAGTGACACAGGAGGATCACAAATTCAAGCCCAGCCCAAGCAATTTTGCAACTTACCAAAACTCTAACTCAAAATTAAAAATTAAAAAAGGACTAAGGATGTAGCTCAGTATGAAGACCCTGATTTAATACCTAGTAGCCTCCCGCAAATTAAACTGTAAAAATGTATACACACACAAACCCCTTTAAGGACAGTGCCTGGTATATTAGAAGAACCTAACCATTATGATAATTTTTCATATCCCATTGGGAGGTAGCATCTTCCCTGGAACCTAAGTAAAAGCTTCCTTTCTTACTCTGATTCTAAATCTTAAAATCTTTTGTTCCTATGTAAATTAAATATAAGAATAGGGCAGCCAGGCGTGGTGGCATACATCTGTAATTCCAGCACTGCGGGAGCTAAAATAGAAGTTTTCCAAGTTCAGGCCACACATGGGCGATTTAGCAACTTAGAAAGACCCTGTCTCAAAATAAAAAATTTTAAAATGGCTAGAGATGTAGCTCGGTGTGAAAGCCCTGCATTCAATCCCCTGTAATACAGAAATAATAACAAATAAACAAGGCAAAATACAAAGCAAAAATTTTATTAACATTTGGGAGCAAACAGCTTACTAGTGGTAGATCAGTATCGTCATCTCTGTATGAGAGGGCAACAATACTTCATAAACAATTCTTTTCTGTTCCATCCAAAAAAGTTGACTTTATAATCCCAAGAGAAGAAAAACTGCAGAAATGTTTTGACATTACAAATCTTCCTATTTATAGAAAAACTCAATTACAACAAATGAGAGAATGTGCAAAGAATAAGCTAAGGCTGGCACATTTCCATTCCTCAAAAATATTTATCGTTCTTTCTAAGAGACTTTTCACTTGTGGAATTTCAAAATTACTAAGAGGATTTCTCTCCAGCATGAAAGGATGTTCCCTTCCTACTAGGTTCATCAAGTGTACCTTAAATACATTGTTGAGCAACACTTTTTTATTTAATATATATTCACTCTGGTCTTAAAGCATGAAATACTACTAACAAAACTGTCCAGTATGACATAGGTGAGCTTCCAGAAACTATTAATGTCCTAGAGTTCAGCAATATATTTACAGACTTTAATGCATGCCTGGAAAAGCTACCTTAACAGTATGACTTCAAACTCATGCCAGTACCTATTTCTTCACTGGAAACCAGTCATCTTCTAGAAGCAAAATGCCTATATCTAACAGTTACAAGTGAAAGTTTAAAATAGAAGCATATGTCTTCGATTAAATGCATATCTCAACACATCCACTTTTTGAATTAAGTTAGTCTCTAGGAAATAAATATAATAAAGTGAGCTGGCTCAGAAGTGCAAGTATGTAGCTCTTTTAATAAATTACAAACTAAATCACATAGGGCACAAAACATGAATGATTAAAATCTACTGAATGTATTAAATTTCCACCACTCACTTATGAAATACAATTTAGAAGCCCAAAAATGGAGCCATGTACATAATTTGGATTTCTATGGTAATCTGAAACACTTTCATATAATCTCAAATAAGTAGAGATACAAGTATGAACAGTAATCCACATAAAACAATATTGCTTCATCATTTTTCTCCCACTCTCACAAAAGCTCCAGCCACCACTCCATTCATGCTATACATCTAACTACCCACACCCTGCATTTTATTTCAAATCCACTCTTGTTACCTTACTCTGCTCCCGCACCATACCCCAAAACATCTGTCTCTGCATTCAGGATAAAAATCATTGCTCTAGAGCGTGATTTATATCAAAGAAAAAGGATACCCACCACTAAGTGATCAACTGTTCTCCTAGGGATTCTAAAATTACTAGGTGATTCCTGCTATTGTACAGACAAAACTGAATTTTATCATCTACCAGGAAAATTATTATTTTGTAACGCAACAACCCAAAATTAAGTTGTGATTTCTCAACCAATTCTTAAGCACAAATGACAACTTAACACTAGTAACAAACCTGTCCTCTTCTACGCTGGATCAGAATTCCTGACCCAAGGGCCAGGAATGTAGCTCAGTGGTGCTGGCGCCTGCCTAGCAAGCACAAGGTTCTAAATTCGATCCCCAGGAAAGGGGGGGGGTCCCTGACTCTTACTGCTACACTCTGAAGATTCTGATACTACACTATCCCAATGGTGAGAGGGGTGCAGCACTTTCTAATTTATTGCAAAAATATTCCAATTTAACAAATGTCATTACATTTAGCTTCGTATGATGAGGCTATTTCCATAATATAGCCAACAGCCAGTTCTTCAAAGGCTGCTTCACTAGAGCACAATCCCTGCTGTGTTCAGAAGTCCAGTCCACTTACCAAGCAATGTGTTTAACATTTTGTAGTTTGGGGTCAGGGGTTTAGCTCAGTGCTAAAGCACTCACGTAGCATGCAAAAAAGAATCTGGGTTCCATCCCCAACACCACAGAAAAAAAATTAAAGATAATAATTTTGTAGATATATACCTCAGTGGCAGAACACTTGCCTAGCTTGCCCAAGGCCCTACATTCCATCCCTGGCACACATGCACACAAAACATTAATTATAAATCTTAATGTGAAGTAGGCAATATGTTGGGTTCTAAAACATAGAATGAGGACTGGGAATTTAACTCAGTGATTCCATCACTTGCCTTCCAAGTGCAAGGACCCGAGTTCAATCCCTGGTACCAAAAAAAATAAAATAAAATAAATAAAAATTTTTTTAAAAAAAAAAATATATATATATATGGAATGAGAATAAAGTCTCTTCCTAAAATTCTCATTCTGTAAAGATTTAGATCAGTAAATTAATTATAAAGCTGTCTGAAATTAACAGCAGCAGCTATGTGATAGGAAAAATATAGTATAAACACAAGTGACAAGATTTCCTTTTTTAACTACTTGTTGAGTTATATCCTGTCTTTTTTTTTTTTTTTTTAATCGTGAGACAGCTTTTCCATAAATTGCCCAAGATGGGCTTGAACTTTCAATCCTCCCAGAGTGCTGGGATTACTGGCATGTTCCACCACACCCAGCTTTAGTAATATTTATACAGCATTTTAAAGTCTCTGCAGCACTTTTACAAACTATTCCACTTAATTATTAGGGGAAAAAGGTAGTAAATTAGTATCTCATCAACTTAAAAGTAAAGGGTTTTATCTGTATTCTTTTGAAAGCAAAAGCCAAAGTTCGAATGTGTGTGTACACATCTTTCTTGCCATCAATAAAAACAAAGATAAATGGAAATGAAATTTTGTTCCATAATCATGTATGTCCATTTGCTTAAAATGCAAAGATTACATTCATCTAACTTATTTCTGAAACAGGAAATTCATAATTCACATATGAGAATACCAAGCATATTCTTGAATTTAAAAGCTAATTCCAACTTAAGTTAAAAAATAACTGATAGCACATTTTCAAACATAATTTCTCCACTCCACTCCAAATTCTCTAAATTTCTATTATTCAACCAGCTAGAATAATGTTTCCCAAATAACTAGCCACAGATTACTGACATTTTGTGTAAGTTTTAATCAGTAAGCATGTCAACAAGGTAAAAATCTCAGATCCTGACATGCATCTCAACCTATAACCTTGAATCTAGAATCAAAATCTTAAAAGACATTTTCAACTTCAATGACTTGTCTTCAAAGTTTTAATAAAACCACCTTTTCTTCAACGCAAAAGCCTCTAAGAACTAAATTCAACAGAATGCACCCTCAATAAATTCTGTTAACTTCATATTAAACATCTCCCAAATTTTACCATTTTTTTCCACGTCATTGCTTTTTCTATCTTTATTTCTACCATACACTAGTCCAGTTTAATCACCCAGTTCATCAAGCAGGTAATTTATTCCTTATGATATCATATAGCAACTCTTCAACATGGACACCAACCAACATTCCACAATATTCTACCTCATAGCTATCATGGCCTAGAATATAAACAATGAGAGTTCTGGTTATCATGGTCCAGTTAGCATTTTTCCTTATTTCCTGCCATGGACTATTGATGCCAGACAAGTAAATCATCAAGCATCTTACCATTCTATATACCACTCTTTTTTTAACCTCAAAAATTATTCCCCAAATATTTAACTTCCATACAGCTTAATGAATTCGTATTCCACCTACTGCTACAATACATAATTGGGACTACATTCCTTGGCATTTCTGAAAAACTCAGTATTTTTACTTTTCTCAGTCAATACCGTGGCTTCAAGACTCCTATAAGCCATATACACACAATCTCTGCTACCTAAATAGCAATGTTCTCCGGATACACCTCTCACATTGTATAGCTGGATATGTAGTAGTTTCAGAAGGCATTCAGCCAGTAGTGAAGGGAGAGAACATTCCATGAGAACTGTCCGTAAGAGATCACTATTTCATGGCCAGGGATTTAGCTCAGTGGTTCTGCCACCTGCACTGCAAGCACAAGGACCCGAGTTCGATCTCCACTAACAAAAAAAAAAAAAAAAAAAAAAAAAAAAAAAAACATTGATCATTATTTCTACAACCTAGTTAGCTGGGTCAGAACCAGGTCCACTAAAGCACTGCCTTCACGCTGTTGGACAGCAGTGGTGCTGCCCTTGTAGAAATCTAACTGGAGGGGTTACATTAGCACAGTTTTTCCACTTACCATCAACACTGCTTCTTTTTTAGTATAAAAACTGATGGCTAGAAGCTGGGCATGGTGGCGTATACCCATAATCCCAGCACCTGGGAGGCTGAGGGAGGAGGATTGCCACAAGTTCAAGGCCAGCCTGAGCTACACAGCAAGACCCTGTCTCAAAAAAAAAAATGACGGCTGGATTAGTTAGAATTACTACAACTAGACTGTTCTTTCAAAACAAGACTTTTTACAGTCGCTTGGAAAAGGCATTAACAACCAAGGAATAAATCAATTCACACTAAAAAAAAAACCTGAGGCTAAATATCCACACTTGTCACAGATCTGTCCATGTGAAAAGCAGACCAAAGGCAAATTGACTCCTACAATCTGGAGGTCTTCCTTGTGATTCTGAGCTTGGGATTCAGATTTAAAGGCAGTGTTTCTCTGCCCACAGCCTTTCCTATTTAGGATTTACTTCCCCAGTGAGTGTTCACACAGGCCTTTGAGATTTTGTGCCAGCGGCTATAACCAATGACTGCTTTTGCCCTGCTCCCTTATACTCTCTAGGCACACAAACTACACTGTTGATGCTCCACACAGATTGTATTTAAGCTACGCTAGTCCAAAACACACCTCCAAACAGTGGCACCTGCATGCAGTTCCAACCTACTTGGGAGGCCAAAGCAAGAAGATCACTTCAGGCCAGAAATTTGATGGTACCCTGGGCAGCACAGCAAGACTCCATTTAAAAAACAACAACAAAAACACCAACTTCAGCAAAATGTTCTAATTATTATAAGGTAACACAATCAAAGATAAGCTTTAGAGGTGTAGCTCAATGGTACACCACATGCTTAGCATACACAAGGTATCAGGTTCAATTCCCAGCACCAAAGCAAACACAAAAGACAGCAAATTTAATACAAAAGAACACCAGGGCCGGGGATTTAGCTCAGTGGTGCCTCGGCTTGCTTGTAAGTGCAAGGTCCCCAGTTTGATCACCCGTACCCAAAAAAAAAAAGAACACGAGAAGTGTATCACACAGATTTCTAACATAGCTACCTCCTGCATACAAATTATCAGTATAGCTGGGTAGGAAAGAGAGGATCACTGATGAGTTTGAAGCCCAACTGGGCTACACACTGAGCTCAAGGTCAGCCTGACTACATAGTGACCTTATTACCCAGTTTTTTTCGTTTTGTTTTGCAGAATTAGGGATGGAACACAAGGCCTTCAAATTAAGCTATACCCCCAGCCCTTTTTATTGTTTGAGACAATGTCTCACTAAATCATCACCCTGGGTTCAACCTTGGAATCCTTCTGCCTCTGCCTCCCAGAGTGCTAAGATTACAAGTATGCACCACCATATTGCTTTAAGTAGAGACGATTCTTTTCTTAGTTTAGTTTATATTTGTTATAGATATTAAAATTTGGCACTTTCTGGGCCAGGGATTTGGATCAGTGGTTCCACCGCCTCCCTCACAAATAAATGCGAAGGCCCAAGTTCGATGCCCACTACCAAAAAAAAAAAAAAAAATTGGACACTTTCAAATGTATTTATTTAATATCAATCATCAAGTACATTACTTTGAAACTACAGTACTCATGGCAGATCCAGCATATGATCTACTTGTAATTAAATGAGTATTTTATCTGCTGTGGTTACCAAGTACTCCTCAGTTTTTCCCTCCACTATACCCTGTCTCACTTTAACCAGCAAACACATTACTACTGTGTTATCAACCCAACTGTTCAGAAAGTATAAGTAACTTCAACACTAATGCTAAAATGTACTGTATTTTAGACAAAACTGGGCCAGGGATATAATATAGCTCAGTGGTGCCGCCACCTGCCTCACAAGTTCATATCCCCATTACCAAAAAAAAAAACAGGTAAAAGACAAAACTATCTAACTTCCATATCAAAAGACAGATTTATTCCATTTTACATGCAAATGTGTCTCACAGGATTAATCCCCCCCCCAGAAAAAAGTAATAGAAACAATTAAAAGATGCTCAAGTTTTACAAGAAAACCAAGAAACCTAACAAAGAAGGTGGCATACTGTTAAAACTAGAAAGGAGAGCCGGGCGTGGTGGTACACACCTGTAATCCCAGCACTTGGGAGGCTGAGGCTGAGGCAGGAGGATCACTGTGAGTTCCAGGCCAGCCTGAGCTACATAGTGAGTTCCAGGTCAGTCTCAACTACATAGTGAGACCCTGTCTCAAAAACAATCAAAAATAAAATAAAATAAAACAAAACAAAACTAGAAAGGAGAGGGCCAAGGATTTAGCTCAATGGTTCCACCACCTACCTTGCAAGCATGAGGTCCCAAATTCAATTCCTGGTACCAAAAAAAAAAAAAAAAAAAAAACAACAAAACAAAACATGCTAGATATGAGAATGAAAAACACAATCCAATTAGAATTTAGAAAAATTACAAACTACCACGGCATTTCAATAATTTGTAGAAAAAATAAAAAACCACAAAGGTCCCAGAAAAATAATAGGTGTTCAGAATCTTCTTATATCTATATTTATCATCTCCCTACAATGTCAGAAAAGTGTAGTTTATTGTTGCACTCAATCCTATTTCATTTTCTTAATTTCAAAAGCAAAGTTTGCATACCAAAGGAGAAAGGGCAAAGTTGTTTTTTATGTACATAACTCTCAACTAATTTTTTTCTCTAGTTCCCATCCCAATAGAAAATGGTTTCTTATTTGCTCACTGAAACAGAGATGTAATGAGGTTAAAAATCATCCTTTTTTTTTTTCCTTAAAGCACTTCAAATAATACACCTGAGCATACCTTATCTAAAACACTTGGGAACAGCAATACTTCAGATTTTGGAATATTTAAATAGATTTTACAAAATGAGCATTCCTTACCCTAAAATCTGCAACCTTAAATGCTCAAATTTTCCAGATTAGGGATGCTCAACTTGTATTACAAATACATGGTGTTTCAAAATAAGAGGTTAGTGGTCTGTGGTAGAACACTTGCCCAGCACACACGAAGCTCTTTCAGAGGTGGCTGGATCTAGAGTGTGTGACGCTGGGACTGACTCATGGTGCAGTGCTAGGATCAGGGGCACTAGGAATAAAGGCGTGAGTGCTGCCCCCCATAAGTAGATAAAAGGGCAGAACGATGCTGGTAAGGTCCCCTGTTGCTTTTGCTGTCTTTGCCTGAAATGAGTTTCTCTTTTGTGATGCCCCTGTCATATGCCACCCTGCCTCAGAGGCAGCCAACTATAAACTGTAGCCTCCATGAACTGTACGTCAAATAAACCTTTCCTCTTTTAACTTTGGGTGTCAGATATTCTGTCACAGAAATGAGAAAAGCAGCTAAGACAGGAGCCCTGTCTCAAAATTTAAAAATGAGTTGGGGATCTAGCTTTCTGCAAAGGCTCCAGAACCACAAAAAATAAGTCAAGAGTTTAGACACCAGTCCTGTCTCTCTCACACACACCCTTACCTGCTATCAGAAGTCAAAAAAAGTTTAACCTTAAACTTTAAAACTTTCTTTTGCTCAAATTTCCAGAAAGCTTATTTCTGAGGTCTGAATGGTGCAAAACAAAAGCATTCAGACTAGATTTTAAATATTTTTTAAAAAGGTCATATTCCAAAATTCATTTCATGGGTGACTTCACCCAACAAAAACATGATGGGATTAATTTACTGCCACAACTCAAATACCTTTGACTTCTCAAACACATTAAGAAATTTTTAAAAAGAAAGGTTAACTGTCAGTTAAATTTGTGTAAAAAAGTAACAGTCGTGGTGGAGCAACGCCTGTAATCCCAGCACTTGGGAGGCTGAGGCAGGAGGACTGCTGTGAGTTCGAGACCAGCCTGGGCTACATAGTGAGTTCCAGGTCAGTCTCAACTACATAGTGAGACTCTGTCTCAAAAAAAAAAAAAGTAACAGTCAAGGCTGGCGATGTAGCTGCGGTGCTGCGCCTGTCTCACAAGTGCAAGGCCCTAGGTTCAATCCCAGCCAGGTACCAAAAAAAACCCATTCAGCCAGGCCAGGAAACTACTACATGCACCTATAGTCCCAAAACTATAAAGCCTGAAGTGAAAGGACCACTTAGGCCTAGAACTTCAAGACCAGCCTGACAACACAGCTCCAGGAAAAAACAAAACAAAATTCATATACATAAAAATTATCTGAGGGTTTTTTGGCTTTGCTTTTGAGACAGGGTCTCACTATGTAATCCAGACTAACCTTAAACTCGCTATATACCCTAAACTGGCCTCTGGCCCTAGTGCCCATCCTCCTGCCTCAGCCTCCCAAGTGCTGGAATTACAAGTGTGCACCACCACTTCCGGCAGAGAGGTACTTTTGAGGCAAGTTTTTGCTTATTTGAGCTATATCTAATCAAAATAGTTCCAATAAATTTCTAATGTGGTCACAATTAATAAAGAAAAATATTCTATGTGTCTGAGTACATATCTACACAGACACTTTGTAAACCCCAAAAATGTTATGGTATCTTCTTCCACATACAATATAGGATGAGATATATGCCTGAATAGACATCTTTAGGAAAGTTCATGATTCACTTTAATTCCCCCATCTCGCTTCCCACCCCGGTCACATGAAGAGTAAGAAAAATTCACATACAACAGTGATTGACAAACTGGAAAGGGGGAAGCAACTACAAGTTTATTAAATATCTGAGAACAATTTAGACTTTAACGTTAAATCTATATTTCAACTTCTCCTAAATATGTAATTTCTCTCATATGCTGAGACGCTCAATTCCAACATCTCCAGTTATCATCATATAAACACCTTAAAGGGCCGGTAGCTCAGAGGTGCTGCTGCCTGTCTAGCAAGTGCAAGGTCCCGAGTTCGATCCCCAGTACCAAAATAAAATAAAATAAAATAAAATAAACAACTTACAAACGACCATAGAAAGCTCAGGTTAAAAGAGTACAGAGTACAATAAAATTACAAATATATCTACAAACTCAAAAGTTACATTCCTGATAATTCTAAAATGAAAAGTTTTGTGTTTTTCTGAAAAAGTTCTGCTTAACAAGGAACATAAAAAAACTTTTTCAACCAATGTTCAATACAATAAAGACTCCAGAGTTCTGAATTTAGCAACTTTCTGTAAAAAGGGTCTTAACCCACGGATTATGCTAACTTTTCTTCAAACATCTAAGTACATCAGTTTTTCATCCTTTAAAAGATGACACTTTATAAACTACTATTCATCAGTTGTTTCAAGAATCTCTTGTATCCGTCTTACTTATTACTTCACGGAGAACAGTGTATAACTATACTGACTGTAACTCTGAAAGGGCAAACATCCAGTTAAGTGATATGTTTGAAGCCACCTTCAGAACAGAAATGCAAGTTAGATGAAAAGGTCCCTCCCTACATAGGGTCTTCAGCCTTAAACATTTTTAGAAGTAAACATATGTAAGCAGGTTTTCTTCTGAAATCTATATCCAACCAATGAACATGAAGAACTAGAAGAGAAGCCTGCCTACATACCGTAGTGCCACTCTCAAACTAAGAAGAGCACAAGACAGAAAAATGCCGGCCCCGCAGTCGTAAGTCAAAAGGACAAAGAACAGAAGAGGAATGAATGCTACAGGAAACATTCAGCTGTTTTCTAAACCATCAAAATTAGGCTACATATAGACATTCATCCAAAGCATTCCCTAAATTCTCTCAATTTAATGCTTTTAAGCATACTTTAAGGTGTTTGAGTCCACTTCCGGGCAAGTAAGAAAGCTTAACTAAAGCACTTTACCCAAGAACAAAATAATGTAACTGGCCCTAGGATACACTGGAGACAAATTTTTTTTTAAAAAAAAATTGTGTCCAAAACCTAAATCATAAAGAAACTACACTTTTAGCTAACCTGGTCCCATTTTTCAGGGGAAGAGGCACTGCTCTGACAATCTACTCACTGCACCGTGTGTCTACACACCTGGGAGTTAGGGAAACTTGGACGGGTCGCGCCGGACCCTCCTCCTCCACTAAACCACACCACCCGGCGCTCAGATAAAGAACACCCGGACCCGGCTCGCCCTTCTTCCCACAAACCCTTCCCCTGGGCGACAGCGGGCTTCCTGCGAACACAAACACAGCCTCCTCCCGCGCACTCTCCCGAAGCCCCGGACGCTTGGCGCCGGGCAGGGTGGAGAGGAGACGGCGCGGGCCGGACCGC
>NW_022900937.1:11572981-11573286 GCF_012274545.1 Fukomys damarensis
GGGGCGAGCGGCTGAAGGGCTGAGTCCGGAGCCTCCGCGGGAAGCCGGGACCTCCCCCGGCCGGAGAAACGCCAGGCGCCTCCCTCCCGCTCCACTTCGGGGGCCGGTGACGCGCCCGGATCCACCAAAACAGGGACCTCCCTCCCCTTCGCCCGCTTCCTTCCTCCCTTCCCCGCTTTCCTTCCCTCGCTCCTTCCCTCTTCTCGGCCCCCACTCCGGGGCCCCAGAGCTCCGCCCCCTTCCTCACCACGTGATGCGTCGGCGCCCAACCCGTACGCCGAGGCGCGCCCCTGCCACCCTCTCCT
>NW_022900937.1:11573430-11588378 GCF_012274545.1 Fukomys damarensis
GCGGGAGCCTTAGCCGCGGTTAGAGCGGTGAACGCCGAGTCGCCACCTCTGAGGACGGCTCGGCCGGCTAGTCCAGAGCGGGAACGCATGCGGCCGCGTTCTGCTTCCTAACTTCAGGAGCAGCGGAGATTTTTGTTTCTTTTCCTACCACTCGCGGTGCACCACAGCCAGCCGGTAAACAAAAGCTGTTCCCGGGGAACGGAACGCCAAAGTGCAGACCCCGCGGGCAGCAAGGAGGAGAGACCCCAGGCTGATACTGGGGCTCGGGACGCTTGTCGCGCTCGCCGCGGACCAGGCCTCAGCATCGTCAGAGGCCGGCGGTCCTGGACCTGCACCCCTTCTCGGTCCGTCAATTTGCGCCCCACTCCGGCCGAGCTGTCGCTGGCGTCGGGCTCCTCCGGGCTTGTGTGGATGCTTCGTACCCGTATTGCAGGAGGCAGAACTTCTTGATAGCATTCAGATACTCGTTGATTTGGCATCTTGCTTGAGTTGGCTGAGTTCGAGAATATAGGTATTAATGTTGTTGGTACTGTTAATAAATTGAGAGTCCTACAGGAAGCTCAAAAATACAGTCCAAAGTTCCAGAACTGTCAATATTGATAGTGTCTGTTCACTTCTAATGAGATGCATGACACCAGCAAGAAGACGGGAGGGTCTGTTTTGTTTTGTTGGAGATGCAGGGGGAGGGGGAGTTGAGGGTTTCTTTAATGTGATCCAGGTTGGCCTCAAACAGGCTGTGTAGTCCTGGCTGGCCTGGAACTCTGGATCCTCCTGCCTCAGCCTCTGAATGCTGGAATTACAGGCGTGTGCTGCCACTCCGGGCCTTCCCTACTCCAAAGGTCCCACTTAGGACACAGTTACCCGGATATGTCATATTGCATGTCACATGTGCTTTTTAAAGATTCTCTTAATGGAGCTGCTGTCACAAATATTGTTTTTATTTATCTAGCTTTTAGACCACTTCATAACATATTTAATGTTGCACAGTATTTTTTATAATTAATTCCAGTGGTTAGGGGCAATGACTTTCCTCTTCAAGTTCAACTGGAAAAACTCAGAACCATATTTTGTGTTACCAAAGTGAAGACTGCAAATTATACTTAAGATGTCACTTTTGTATGTAAAATGAGGCTCCAAAGTTACAAGTTTGAACCCCTACTTGGTTGAAGTCTTACTTCATTACTGGTAGTTTGCAGGTGTACCAGAAACTAATGTGGGCATGTCATCACATCCACACCATCCGTTACAGGCTGCTTGATTCCAAGGTCTGCCATATATAAACTGTGTTAATCTGGCCAAATTTTCATTTTGGGGGGTCTCCCTATGCTGTTCATGCTGGCCTTGAAGTCTCAGTGATCTTCCTGCCTCAGCCTCCAGAGTGGTGAAATTATAAGCAAGTGTATACCTCCACACCTTGCTTACCCTGCAAACCTTAAGATTTGTTTTGGTTTTTTTATACCGGGGATCGAACTCTGGACCTTGTGCGTGTGAGGAAGGAGGCCGCAACGCTGTGCTAAATCCCCAGCCCAATATTCTTTTATAAAATAAGAATGTTAAATATTTGCCTCCTGCAATTGTTTTGATGATTAAATTCACGTTAGTTAACATAATCGCTATCTTAAGTAGAAATATATAAATATCATTGTCCTTCCATAAACAATCAAACTTCCATTCAAAAGCGGTAATTATATTAACAGCATGTTTAATTTTTTGCGGGGTGGGAGGCTTGTTTGTTAGTTTTTTCCAGTGCTGGGGATGGAATACAGGGCCTCCTCCACTTGTGCTATGCCCCTGAGCTCTACCCCAAGCCTACCCTGGAATTATAGTAATGAGACATGTAGCTAGTAAGCAAATACTGTAGCCATATGTGGTGTATTAGACAATACTACAGAAAAATGTGTGTTGCACAGACTTGAGACAGATCCTGGTAAATGTGGACACAATTACAATTTTGTTGTTGTTTTGGTACCCAGACCTTGCACTTTTGAGGCCGGTCAGAGAAACCACTGAGCTAAATCCCAGGTCCTGACAATTATAATTTTAAATTTCCAGCTCCTTCTAAACCACCTGCTGGACGTCTCACTGTCACGCCTAACTCAATATTTTAACTTCTTGTCCCTGTTAATGACATCACATCATTCTCAGGAACCAGAGATCAGGAGTAGAATCATGTGAGGTCCTTCTTCCCTTATCTACCCATAACCAGTCAACAGAACTTACAGATTCTTTCCTTTAAAAAACCTTTCTTGTACTTGTCTTCCTTCCCTCCCCAACTCTTGTCATCTTGTTCACACCATTATTTCTGGTGCTCATATTGCTGCAGGGGCCTAATGCATCTCCCTTATTCCACTCTGTTACTTCTAGCTCTGTTTTCAAAGCTGGTTCTAATCCACTGCAATGTGATGGCAGTTTCTCGTTCCTAAGAAATTATGCTTACTAGAGGCAATAAAGGTCTGTTGTGCATGGCATAGTGGCACACATCTATCATCCCAGCTACTCAGAAGGCAGAGACAGGAGGCTCCAAGTTCAAAGCCAGCTTGAGCAACTTAATGAGACCCTGTCTCAACATAAAAGTTTCTAGGGTGGGGGATTTAGCTTAGTGGCACCATGCCTGCCTGGCAAGCACAAGGTCCTGAGTTCTATCCCTGGTACAAAAAAATAAAAGTGTCTAAAAGCTGTAGGTATAGCTCAGTAATAGAGCAATCCCAAGGCCCTGGGTTCAATTCCTAGTACTGGGGGAAAAAAAGGAGGGGAATCTGGGCTGGGGATTTAGCTCAGTGGCACTGAGCCTGCCTCAAAAGCTCAAGGTCCTGAGTTCAATCCCCAGTATGGAAAAAAAAAAAAAGGAAGCTGAGCATTATGGTATTCGTCTTTCATCTTAGCCCTCAGAGGCTGAGGCATGAGGATCAAAGAGAGAGGGGATCTGTTAGCTGTCCGTACCATGCACACCTTCATTGCCCATCTTACTCTACCCTCGTCAGTGGCAAACCCATGGTACGCGTGCTACATCACTGACGATTCTCACTCCTTAAACTCTCCTTGATCTCTCCAAGTTTTCCTCCTTTTTGTTTATCTGCTTGGGGTTTTTTTGGTACCGGGGATCAAACTTAGGGTGTTGCACTTGTGAGGCAGGCAGCGGGACCACTAAGCTAAAACCCCAGCCCATTCCTACTTTTAATGGTGCCTTCATCTACATCTCTTCCCTGGGCCATTTTCTTCTCTCTGCCCATTAAATGATTCCTCAGAATCATATCCTTGGCTTTTACTTCTCATCCTTCACTTGTATGATTACTGCTTGCTCCCCTGAGATGTCTACGAGGGCCGTAGACCTGGCTGTCCTTGTTTTGAAGTAAGGCACAACCTTCTAAATACAAGACCTAGTGTAAGGTCAGAGTCCTATGCCTCAGTTTCCTACAGATGGTTGGTATGAGAGTTAATTAAGTTAATAAATGCAAAGCAGTGGGATCAATATATAACATGTGATAAGCATACGATTTTTAGATGTTATTTTACGTATCTAACACTTGCCAGTCACCTCCCTGAAGTTACACAACCACACCAAATTCAACGTGTCCCAAGCTGACCAGACTCCTACATCAACATACCCAAACCTTCTTTCCCACCCAAATTCCCTAAGTTACTGTTACAGAAGCCAGTTAGTCAAAAAGCAAGGTGGTGGTGAGGAAGAACTTTATTATGAACTTTATTATGTTGTTAGCTGATCAAAAGATGACTGAACTATTATTCTAAAAACCATCTGTGAAGAACTTCCATAAGATATTTAAGGAAGTATGTTTTTAGCCACCAGTGAATGGGCAACAGTAATGATTTCTTCTGCAATGGTCCCTTTCTTTGATACACATCCTGATGTTACCTGAAGGTCACCAAATGTTCTGGGTTCTGTAAATCTAAGGAAAAATTATGGCCCGGTGTGGTGGTACTTGCCCATGACCCTAGCACTCTGGGAGGCTGAGGCAGGAGGATCATAAATTCAAGCCCAGCCTGGCAGTTTAGCAATTTAACAAGATCCTGTCTCAGAATAATAAGTGGGCTAGGGATGTAGCTCAGTGTAAAGGCCTGAGCTTCAATTCCTGGTAGCACACACACAGACAGAGAGAGAATAGAGAAAGGAAAGAGAAAGATTATGGATGGGGAGATTATGCTTTTCTAATTCCTTTTTTCCTTTTTCTTGGGATATTAGACAGTAGCAGTTAATAGCTTCATCATTTAAATGTGGATTTTCTTTTTGGGGTGTTGCTGCTGAAGGTTGAACCCAGAGCCTTTGCACTGAACTGCATCCCTAGACCATTATTTATATTTTTATTTTCATACAGGGTCCCAAGTCACTAAATTGCCCAGGCTGGACTCAATCTTGCTGTCTTTCTGCCTCACACATGTTTGGTTTGACTTGTAGTTAAATTTTTTTTTCTAAATTATTCAACAATTTAGAGCATGTACGGTACAACCAAGATTCCAGACTTTTCTGTGGCAACTGAAAGGTCAGGCAGACCTAGATTCTTGCACAACCTCAGGAACTGAGACGACACTGCCCTCTTTGGACTGGGCTTGTTTAGTGTTACTCCGGCCCGCATTATCCCTGTCAGTCCTGAAGTTGTGACCTCTTCAGAACTACATCAAGTTCCAAATAGACCTGGAAGGTTTTTCCTACACTTTTCTGGCTCCGGTAATCTCAATTTGTTTTAGTCGAGGACACCTATTATTTATATCCTTCATCTGCAATTAATTACGTATTACCTTGTGGAAAATTCATATTATTATCCTGACATTAAAAACAACGGGAAAAAAAAAAAAGACAGCAGAGATCGCAAGGTTTTGACACAAAGCAAAAAAAAAGAAAAATACCTTACTGAGTGGCAGTGATAACTACTGTTCATTAACTCAAGTATTTATTCTGTTCCTGCTGTGGGGATTTCCAGATTGCCGAGATTTTCCCAACATGCTGACAGTCACCTTGACAAGAGCTTTTCTTTGTGGTGCTGGGAATTGAACCCGGGGCCTTCACACTAACTACCTCCCCAGCCACTTTTTGTTTTTATTATTATTGTTGCTTTGCGAGACAAGGTCTAATTTGTTGAGTTGCCCAGGCTGAGCTCAAATTTTCAATCCCCCTGCCTCAGCCTCCCAGAGTGCTACCATGCCTGCCTGAAAAATACTTTATAAAGATGATCCCATTCACTCTGTACAATGCTATGAAATAAATATACTATGTTCCATTTTACAGATGTGGAAACCAAGGCATACCAGACTTTTGCATTCTAGTCTTGAATTACTGGATAAATCAATCATTATTATTATTATCACCATGGTCCAAAATCTGCTTCCTAACCCTTTTGTTGTTGTTTGTGTGTGCGTGTGTGTGTGTGTGTGTGTGTGTTGAATTTAGAGCCTGATTCACAGTGTCCCCACTGAGCTATACCCACAGCTTCTTAGCTTTGAAGCTCTAGCTGTTTAAGTATTCTCAGTGCAATCTGAGTCCATGAGCTAACAAAGACAAATTCATGGAAACTGATCTATCAAGGGACTTCTGTTTTAAAAGTGTCACCTTATAAGTTTACAGGTTGATAATTTGCATAAGCAAGTGAATGTCCTCTTTTTATCATTAATATTAAATTATATAGGAAGTGGATTAGTTAGCAAAGCCTCAGGACAGAAGAGCTTCTGTCCAGGGGACCACTACCATAGATGGTGACCAAAGGCCATTGTGACAAGGATTTATGCTTTGGGGTCTTCACCAGACTCCATGCAGACCAGTATTTCCCTTTCCATTACTCTTTCAGAATTACTGTAATTAATTAGACCACACTTTGATTAGATTTCTAGTTTTGGTTTGTTTTTTTTTTATTCTGTACTAAGGTATAGAACCCAGGGGCACTCTACCACTGAGCTAATCCCCAGCCCTTTTCATTTTTTATTTTGAGACAGTCTTGCTAAATTGCCCAAGCTGACCTTGGACTTGTGATCCTTTTGCCTTAGCCTCCTGAATATCTGGGATTACAAGTGTGTGCTTCCATGTCAGGCTCTTTTTGTAGTGCTAAGAATCAAACCCAGGATCCCACACGTTAGGCAAGCACTGTACCACTAAGCTGCACTCCCAGCCCTTACTTCTGAACACTGAAAGAATCTTGTCTTCTCAGGGAACTTCTACAAATAGCTAAGCTAATTCATTTTATACATATTTGGTCATTGAATTCTCTTTGCTTATTCTCAACGTTTCATAGTAGTACAGCCTATGGGCATCATATTTTATTTCATTGTACCTACTTACATTTTTGTCTTCCTAGTTTGAGTGCAGTAACAACAGTAATATGTACGGCCTGGGTCTGTAGCTCAGTGATACAAGGCTTGCTGAGCCCACACAAGGTCCTGGGTTCGATCCCCAGCATTGGCCAGTCATGGCAGCACATGGCGGTTATCCTAGCTAAAACATGAGGATCACTGCAAGTTCAAGGTCAACCTGAACTACAGAGACCTTATTTTGTGTTTGTACCAGAATCAAACGCAGGGCCTTGCGCTTGCCAGGCAGGCGCTGTGGCACTGAGCTACATCCCCAGCCAGAGACCTTGTCTCAGAAAAACAAAATAGGACCGGAGATTTAGCTCAGTGGTTTCCACGGCCTGCCTCATAAGCGCAAGGACCCGCGTTTGATCCCTGGTACCAAGAAAACAAAACAAAACACAGGAAAAAAAATATACTTGAAGAACTCTTTAAAATTGATACATCCTCTGCTATAAATTTGTATTTCATTCACAAAACCACATAGCAAAATTATTGAAACTAATGTTTTCCTCTTGCTTTTCTTTCTTGTACAGAAGGTGAACCCTAAAGAGGAGTACATTGACCTACACAAGCTTATCTGTGAACACTAGACCAGGTTCAGATCCCAGTTCTTGTGGTCTCCGTTCATCACGTTTTCTGCTACAATGAGCTGCCTCCAGGTGACCGTGCTTAAAGTTCTCTTCTGTGCCCCAAAATACCACATCTCGACTATTCAGTCAATAGTAATGGAGGCTTTGTACTGTAAGTATGAGCTAAAAGGGTCATCATTCTTACAAAATGCATATGAACAATTAAAAGCTATACTTTTCAACAACAAAAGTAGTTATTATCTGATATTATTCTAAGTCAGGGTTTCTCAGTGGACTTACCAGTGGAACACTTGAATACGAATGAGTTAGTTAAGGGTGAAAGCTGGGCCTAGTGGTGCACATCTGTAATTCCAGCAGATTGGGAGCCTGAGGCATGAGAATCACAAGTTCAACCCCAGCCTGGACAATTTAGTGACTTAATGAAACCTTGTCTCAAAATAAAAAATAGAAAATGGCCGGGAATGTTGTCCAGTATAAAGGTGGTCCTGGGTTCAATTCCCAGTAATAGAAAAAAAAAAGGGAGGGGGATTAGGGCTTAAAGCCATTCCTACTGAGAGGCTGAGACAGGAGGAGAGAAAATTCAAGTGAAATTTACCAAGATGCTTTCTCAAAATAAAAAATAAACAAAAAACCGTTGGCTGTATAGCTCAGTGCTTTTTGAATTCAACTCTTGTTTCCTACCCCACCTCCCAAAATCACTTAGGGTGCTTTTCCACATTACTGATTCCTTGGCTTTTCAACAATTTCACTGAAGCAGAATTTCTGAGGCTAAACACCAGAAACATGCTGGGGATTTTCTCTTTGTTTTTGTTTTATAGTACCAGGGATTGAACCCCAGGAGCATTGAGCCAAAGCCCCTGCCCCTTTTAGATTTTTTTACTTTGAGACTAGTACCTCGCCAAGTTTCCTCAGCTGGCTTCAAACTTGGGATCCTCTTGTCTCAGCCTCCTGAGTAGCTGGATTATAGGCACGTGCCACTGTGCCCAGCTGTGGCAGAATAACTTCTGAGGAGAGATGTCCTAAGGAAAGAAGGAAGTAGGCATGCTGTATTTGATCCAATAGCAAATTGGTATAAGACTAGGGAGGGGCGGGGATTCTGGGTTGAAGGTGATAGAAGATATTCCCTGAATTCATTTCTGATATAACCTACTTTGGTGCATATCTAGGTGTTTTGTTTTGTTGTTGTTGTTGTTGTTGTTGTTGTTATTTGAGGCAGGGTCTCTCACTTTGTAGCTCAAACTGGCCCTGAACTCACTATGTAACCCAGGCTGGCCTCAAACTCCCCGCAATCCTCTTGCCTCAGTCTCCTGAGCGCTGGGATTACAGGAGTGTGCCACCACCCCTGGCTTAGGTCCACTTTTAAAAAGGACTTTGTAAGTAAAATTGAGAGAAGGATTTTTCTACTACAGTAGCATATTTGGGCTACAATAAAAGAGGAAAAAAAAATGATTTTTTTTTTTTCCATTCACCACCAGGATGGTGGAGCAGCTGCGAAAGCAGCATGGAGTAGAAGCAGCACCTGGTGGAAGCTCACAAGGTTGGATTTGTTTCTGAACAGGTGTGGGACTCCTCATGGGGATGCAGGTTGGAGTTTCTGCATGCATCCGAAGGCCTAGGCCAGGCCCATTTGAGTTCTAAGGAAACCCTTGATTTAACCAAGAATGTTCTCCCACGCATTGAATAGAAAGCTAAAAGAGGTGGATTAAAGGTATATATGCCCCAGGTCCATGAAATCTTCTGCTCAGAGGGAATTGTGATATAACGAACAATAAAGAACCATCAATTCATTTTAACAGTATATCAACATAAGAAAAACAAGATTTTTTTTTTTTACTTTTTTACAATTTTACTGAGGTATAATAGAAGTACAACAAACTTACATATTTAAAGTTTAAACTACTATTTAGTTTTATTTCTGGGGGCTTTGTTTTCGTTTTTTGTTTTGTTTTTTGAAACAAGGTCATGCTATATATTCTAGGGTGGCCTTGGACACGTCGTGATCCTCCTGTCCCAGCCTCCCCAGGGCTGGGATTACGGGTGGGCGCCATCACACTCAGTCATTTTAATATACGTCTATATCATGAAACCACAATTAAGGTAAGAAATACTTCCATCCACCCGCACGTTTCCTAGTGCCTTTTTTAATTTTCATTTTTGTTATTACGTTTTGGCAGCACATTAGGATTGCATTCATGGTGGGGAGTTGGAGCATGTACAGAACACATCTTAATTCTTTTTATTTTCTGTTTCACCTCCCTCCATCCTAGTGCCTTCTGCAATCCATCCCTCCTTAATGTCATCACCAGACAACTACTAATGTGCTGTCACTATAAATTATGTCACCCCAGTTTTTCTCCAGTTACATGTAGTCATGCACCACATAATGACATTTCAGTCAACAGTGGACCACATATATGATGGTTTTCCAGGAAGGTTATAATGGAGCTGGGCTTGGTGGCACATACCTGTGATCCCAGCATTTGGAAGGCTGAGGTTGAGTATCACCGCAAGTTCGAGGCCAGCTATGTCTACACAGTGAGTTTGAAGCCAGCTTAAACTATATAGTGAGAGTTATCACAAAAAACAAAAGATTTCAGTGCAGTAGACTAATTCCTGTCACCTAATGACTTCATAGCTGTAGCCATCAACTCCTAGCACAAAATATTACTCATGTGTTTGTAGTGATAGAAAGCTGAGGCAGGCAGGGATGGGGATTTAGCTCAGTGGTGCATGCCCACTGCATGCCTCGCCAAGTGCAAGGCCCTGAGTTCAATCCCTGATATCAAAAAAAATTAAAAAAAAAAAAAAGCTGAGGCAGGAGAATTTCAAGCTTGTTATTTTGGGGTTTTTGTTTGTTTGTTGGCTTTGGATTTTTTTAAAGCATAGTCTTACTGTATATTCCAGCCTGGCCTTGAACTCACTATGTAGCTCAGGCTGGCCTCAAACTCGAAGTGATTCTCCTGTCTCAGCCTACAGTCATGCACCACCATGACCAGCATGAAGGATTACAATTTTGAGGTCCACCTGGGCAACTTAATGAACCCCTATCTCAAAATAAAAAATGGCTGGGAGTGTAACATAATAGTAGAGAGCCTTGAGTTTGATTCCCTGTGACTTCCTCCTAAAATAAAAACTTTAGCACATATAATGCTTTTTTTAATTTACTGTACTATTTTTCATTATTTTATACTTTTTATTAGTACGCTTCCAGTACAAAAATACAATATATGTACATAACACATTTTAATTCTTTTTATTTCTCCTTCTGCAAGATGTTTGAATTATAGCTTCTGTGGGTTTCTTCAGGATAAGCTGAGAAGAGCCTGGAGAATTTTCAAAATATAGCTACACTTAGTGGCAAGGAGATATGGACTACAGAAGCCACAGGAAAAATGAAGGAATGAAAGGAAAGGGATATATAATATTAGCAAGGCCTGATAGGTGAGGAAAAATCAGGAAGCGAAGGTAAATGGCCAAATGTTCTTTCATGGTAGCTGTAAAATTTGTGATTAGCCCAATGTGGTGGCTAATCCCAGCACGTGGGAGGCTGAGGCAGGAGCATCTCCATGAGTCCCAGGCCAGCCTGGCAACATAGCAAGACCCTGTCTCAAAACAAAAAAATTTACGATCCAACTAAGAAAAACAAAATTTTAAAAATAATTAGGGCTGGGGATGCAGCTCTTCGATAGAGCCTGTGCTTAGCATCTACAAGGCCCTTGGGGGGTTCAGTCCCCAGCACCACAAAAATATAATAAATAAAAGAATGAAGGGGGAGGGGGAGGGGAGAGAAAAGGAAAAATATGAGATGAGAAATAAATGGAAACAAAGCCTTTCAAATAGGGAGGGTTGGAGGGGTTGAAGGGAGGCCAGGGGAATGGGGAAAAACTAAGAACCAAGATCTGTCATGTAAAGGTACAAGATCCCAATGATGAATGTAACTGTACTGTATACCTAAAATGTACCAATAAAAGAATTTAATAGAGAAAAAAAAGAATGATTATTTTATTTTGGGGGGATATATTTTTTATTTCTAAAGCCTAAGATGATAACCATTCTGTTATTTTAATTAGGAGAATACAGCTTAATTCTTTCATATCTCACACTAAAAGATTTTTCCTCATCTGAATTTTTGTAACATTTATTGCCTGAACCACTCACTTAATACTAAATGACTTGTATTCTCAGTGATTATTTCATGTGAATATGTCTTGTTGCCCAAAAACAAATTTCCCTCTCCCAAAGGGGAAAATCAATGTTTTAGACTCACATCCCCCATATCAATAATTATCAGTAACTATATGCTGACTACTACACTTTACTCATGCTTATGAGTCAGACATTGTTTGAAAAATATAAAGGAGACATTCAAATTCTGATTGATACTTGAAGCAATGAAAGGTCAGGGTGTCATTAAACAATAACAGGAATTAGAAGGAACATCTGAAAATTAAACATATAAACAACAACAACAACAACAACAAGATACTGTATAGCTAAGTGTGGTGTTGCATGCCTGTAATCCCTGTGCTCTGGTAGGCTGAATCAGGAGGATTGAAAGTTTAAGCCCAGCCTGGCCAACTTAGTGAGACCTGATCTCAAAATTAAGATGAAAATGAAAAAATAAAGGCTGGGATGTAGCTCAGTGTGAAAGTCCTGGGTTCAATTCTATTACTACCAAAACAAACAAAAACCTCAAAATGTCAGAACACCTGGAAAAAGAAGACACTTCACAGAGAAGAAACAGGTTCTATATAAAGGAGTTATATACCCACCTGGAAGCTGGCATACAATCAACCTCATACCCTCAACATAGAGTAGAAAGGTGAACTAAAGGTCTTTTTTTCACACATGCAAGACCTACAAAAAAATCACTCATGCAGTCATCCTCAGGAAGCTAATTAAGAACATATTGCACCAAGAGGACAGATTATATTTGGTACCAGGGATCGAACTCCAGACTTTGTGTTTGCAAGGTAGGTGGCAGCACCATTGAGCTAAATCCCCAGCCCTGAAAAATAATTTTTAAATTTTGGATAGTATGAAGAGCAGACCAGGCATGGTGCCACACACCAGTAATCCCAGCACTTGGGAGGCTGAGGTAGGAGGATCACTGAATTCTGAATTCAAGGCTATTTGGTACCAGGGATCGAACTCCAGACTTTGTGTTTGCAAGGTAGGTGGCAGCACCATTGAGCTAAATCCCCAGCCCTGAAAAATAATTTTTAAATTTTGGATAGTATGAAGAGCAGACCAGGCATGGTGCCACACACCAGTAATCCCAGCACTTGGGAGGCTGAGGTAGGAGGATCACTGAATTCTGAATTCAAGGCCAGCCTGAATTACATAGACCCTATCTCCACACACACACACACACACACACACACACACACACACACACACACACACACACACACACAGCCAGGCTATGTGCTGCTCAGAATTATTCTATGTTGTATAGAGCAGCAACTGTCAGACTGTGCCATTTCATAAAGCAACAGTCTGATCTAAATTAGTCTATTTGAGTCCAAGTGCCAAAATAGAATGACTACACCTTGTTTGTATAAGCAAACAACCACCCTGTCTTTCCAAGAAAAGCACAAGGTACAAACTAATGTATTCATGGCAATAGCATATTAACTTAGAAATTACATCAGGAGTATATGGACATGGGAACATCAGAAAAAAATGGATAGTAGCCAGATGTAATGGCACACATCTGTAATCTCAGCATTCTGGGAAGTTGAAGCAGGAGGATGGAAAGTCTGAGCCCAGCCTGGACAATTTAGTAATGCAGCACAGAAGAAATTTTTTAAAGTGCCAAGGACCTTGGGTTTAATTTTCAGCACTCCCCCCAAGAAAGACACATGCATTTATCAAACACACCAGATGCAGCTGGGTATGGTGGTGCATACCTCTAACACCAGCAGGCTAGGAGTTGAGGCAGATGCACCACAAGTTCAAGCCCAGTTGAGCCACTTAGCAAAGCTGTCTCAAAATCAGAAATAGCTGGCCATGTAGCTCAGTGTGAAAGCCCTGGCTTCAATCCCTAGTACCAGGGGGCAACAGGGGGATACCCAATGCAACTCCTACCCTGGGCTTTATAAAAGGAGGGGCACTAGACACACAGGTATCACTAATCGCATCCTCTGGTCACCTGTTGCCACAGCCTTGCCCAGGAAAACTGGCAGGCACAGCACCTCCATCTGTGTGCTCCTGAGGCTTAGCTCAGCATGGCTCTCTTTCTGTGACACGTGAAAGCTGCACTTTAGAAATGGGCTCAGGCACAGACTCAGATTTGCCCTTTCTCCTGACAGCTCCAGGCTCTGTCTGCAAATCCTTATCTGTCCTCTGGCAGAGACTGTGCCTGTTTATCAACCCTGTGCCTCTTCTCTCTCTCTCTGCAGCCTCTTTTAAAGTGTGCCACTTTTAAGTCTTTCTTAGCCCTCCATATCCTACCTATTCCTGTGTGAAGTGTAATGTGTGGATTTCATGTTATAGATATTCATAATTAAGACTGCAATGAGGTAAAAGAACTAGGAGTGCTTCAGTCCAAACAGCAAGTGAAATCGAGAGTATTCGGTGAGTTAAAGCCGATGAAATCGTGTCATTTGTAAATTTACGTTAGTTAACTCTAACATTAGGGTCTTTTTTTTCTTTTTGGGTCTCGGGAATCAAACTCAGGGCCTCACCCTTGCCAGGCAGACGCTGCACTAAGCTACATCACTGGCAATGGCATAGGTTGCTCACAACAGTAACCTTTTAATTTGAATGTGGTTTACCCTACCTCATCGTTTTGCTAAAGATACATATAAGCAAAGGAAGACATTTGTTGGTTTATTGTTCTCTGATCTTCTCCTTAGATACAAGTCTCTAACACCCTTAAAAATATGTATTTTTGAAAAATTGATTAATACTTTGTTGCTAGGAATTGGATCCAGGCCCTTATGTTTGCCTGTATACCTGAGTCACAATACATCCAGCCCCAATCACAGTGTGCACATTTTCATGAATTCAAATAACTACATACATCCTCATCACTGTTCATCTTGGCTTATGTAATGGCCAATAACTACATTCCTCTAAAAGAAAATTGGGTTCTGCTTCTACTATGAACTGTTAAATCTATGAAGGTGAGCCAAGTGTGGTGACACACACGCGGGAGGCAGAGGCAGGAGGATTGCCATAAATTCGAGGCCAGCCTGGGCTACATAGTGAAACCCTGTATCAAAGGGGGGGGTGATGGGCCATTATTTGAGAAGTCTGTTCCTTGGCTTTTGGCTCTACTGGCCTATATATGATTCAGGCATTCATTCAGTTTATTCAAATAATACACCTTTACAGAACTTCAAACATGTGAGGCAACACACTAAATACTAATATTCTCAATTGTACCGCATGGCTTTCAATGCTGTATATTGTGCTTGATTTAGCTGTATTTATGCATTTAGCGGAACCGGGGATTGAACCCAGGGGACACTGTATATCTTCAGCCCCTTTTACACTGAGACAAGGTGTCATTTAATTGTCCAGACTGGTCTCCAACTTGTGATCCTCCTACCTCGCCTCTTAAAAGCTGGGATTACAGACGTGCACCACCACGCCCGGCTTGCCTAGCCTGAAGAGGAGTGAATGCCAATTAGAAAAAGTCACATTTTTCAGGATCAGGCTCTTCTCACTCCATCTCCATGCAAAGTGAAGCCAAGTTCACATACCGTCAAAGGCTTGGTTAATTCAATCACAGCCAATTTATTGTTATTGGCCCAAACCACACACTGTCTTCTGCCGCAGAAGCCCAAGTCCCCTACCCACGACGCCTGCGTCCAGGGGCAGGTGGGTGGCAGGGCTAGCAGAGGGTGGCGCTCGCGCAGCGCAGCCCCAACTACCGCGAGCAGATCCCGTCTTGCAGGCCAGGAAGACATGTCTCCACAGGCACCTCCGACCCCCACGCCAACCACGCCACCCACGAGCGACCCCGCAGCCCTGGGGACCGCCTGGAAAGCGATCACGGACAGCTTGCTGCTTAGATCTCCACTTTCAGCCGTCGGGAGGGGGGAAATCTCC
>NW_022900937.1:11589190-11590391 GCF_012274545.1 Fukomys damarensis
GCCGGGACTGCGCCTCTGTGCCGCCTGGAAGAGGAGGACGACGCCGCTCCGGGGCCCGCGGCCGCCAAGGAGCGCTTCCCGGGGCAGTCTGTGTATCACATCAAATGGATCCAGTGGAAGGAAGAGAACACACCCATCATCACCCAGAACGAGAACGGGCCCTGCCCTTTGCTGGCCATCCTCAATGTTTTGCTTCTCGCCTGGAAGGTACATTCTGCAGTTTCCCACTTCCTACAGCTTCTGGGGAGGGGCGACACGGGGTGTAGAAGCTGCCTCTTGTCATCTGCTGGCTTGCTTTCTTCATGCATCAGTCCCTTTTTCTTCCTGTGTGAAAATCATTCCAGAACCCCCCCTTGTTGAAAAGATATCCGTGTGTGTGTGTGTGTGTTTATGTTCGCAGATATTTGCATATATACATGTAGCTATATAGTATTTATGAACAAGTAGGACTTAATTATAAACCCTATAATTAAGATATATTTTCTGTATTTTATCACATGTACAAAAACAGTGAAGAATTGGAGAAAGTGGTCTTCAGAAGTTAACCATCAATACGTGATATCATGGAGTGAGTTTTTTTGGGTACCTGGGATTGAACTCAGGACCTTGCACTTGTGAGGCAGGCGGGGCACCACTGAGCTAAATCCCCAGCCCTGGAGTAAGTTTTGATGGTTATATTCAGTCTGCTTTCCATCTAATGCTTCTCCAGTTGGTTACTTAAGAGAATAATGATAAGGAAGTTGGGGCCCTTTAGACAAATTCCATTTAAGGAAAAACATTGGTCTGAGACCCAATTATCATACCTTGTAGATTTTCATTGATTTTTTTTGAAGGGGCCAGGGTCTCCTTTTGTAGTGAAAGCTGGCCTTGGACTCAGAATCCTCCTGCCTCAGTCTCCTGGGTGCCAGGATTACAGGTATGTGCCATCATGCCCAGCTAACTTCTAAATTTTTGAAGATTATACTTTCATTTTATGTATAATTTTTATTTTCATCCTATCTTTGACTCTGCGTAAGAGTTGGTATTGTTACCAGTAACTATGCGACAGAATGTGATAAGGGAGCTAAAATTATTGACAACTACAATAAGAAAAGGTATATTTAGGGCCAGGGATTTAGCTCAGCTCAGTGATGCAGCGCCTGCCTCACAAATGCAAGGTCCTGAATTCAGTTCCCAGAGCTGCAAAAAAAAAAAAAAAAAA
>NW_022900937.1:11590638-11621494 GCF_012274545.1 Fukomys damarensis
TTTTTTTTTTTTTTTGAGACATGGTCTCACTATGTAGTTGAGACTGACCTGGAACTCAGTATGTAGCCCAGGCTGGTCTGGAACTCACAGCAATCCTGCCTCAGCTCCCGAGTGCTGGGATTACAGGTGTGCGCCACCACGCCTGGCATGCCTTATTTAAATTTTCAATTTTGGAATGCCAAGAAGGTGTGTCCCACAGCATCTATCTTATTTTGAAACTGATAATTGTATCTATAGATTAAATGTTCTGTAGGGGAAAATAGCTTGCTTATTCTGAGCAGTTAGGAACAAAATCAATAAGAAAATGCTATTTATTACATGTCTTCCTGTTGCTAGCAAGGGCAAAAAAAAAGATGGACACTGCCCCCGCATTTTAAGCAAAAAGTAGGATTAGAGACATTACTATTATCTGTATAATGGTCTCAGATTTTTGGAGTGGAAACAGGTGTCTGCTCTTGAAGAGGTATCATGATGTTTGGGATTGCTGTACTGATTTCCTTGACATTATTAAAGAATAATAAATAATACTAGGTTACATAAAGTGAATGGAAATGCATTAGATACCTAAAAGGGGAAATTTTTCTTTGTTCTGGCATAGTCCCAGAAAGTTTTATGGAATTTGTGGGTCTTGAAGCAAGCTTTTAAGAAAAAGAATTTAGAATAACAGGGAAATTTTAATTCCTGAGGGAGAGGAGTATAAACTAAAGTAATGAAAATAGAATGAATATTTTTGTCTATGTTTATGTGTGTTTATTAGATGACAAGCAGTCAGTTCATATAGAGAACAATAAAAAACAATGATGGAGGCCCTTAAACAGCGAATTATATTTGATTCTATTAGCCAGAGACCCCAGTTTCTTTTGTAGGAAGGAATGACTTAGTTTCCTTCAGGCTTTTCTGTCTTCTTAATGTCCATACTGTAAAACTTTGGAGGAAGGAGGAAGTACCCTGTGCCCACTGTGCTTCAGGATAGATGAGCATTGAACTGATCCTGACAGATTTGACTAGCATGGTCACATGTTGGGGTTGTCTGTCTGTCTGTAGGGGACTAGGAATGCACAGGTGAGCACAGTGTGAATCTGCCCTAAACGTAGCTCACATTATAGTGAGGAGGCAGACATTATCAACTAATTGCAGAGCAGTGTGAGATGCTGTAATGTGCTATGGAAGTACAGGGAGAAGGGTAATTGGGGATGAGAAGTACCAGCAGAAGCTTTCATAGGACCTGTGAGCCAGGTCTGCAGATGAGTGAGAGAAGGCCTTCTGGGTCGGGGTATATTCAGAGATGCTGAAGCAGAAAAGGGTTTGTTCTATTTGGGACCTCCAATTTTGGCTGAAATATAGAGGAAGAAGGAAAGAAAATGAGAATAACGGGAAATAAAATTGATGGTTTTGATTAGACTGAATGAGCAGTTATACTAATGAATTTTGAAGTTTATTTTGTCAGTCTGTGGTTCTCACCCTTTTTTCTGCCTCATAAGTTTGTAGTACTGGGGATTGAATCCAGAACTGAGTTACACTGCATCTCCAGCCTTTTTTAAAGAAATGTTTGGGCTGGGGATTTAGTTCAGTGACACTGTGCCTGCCTCACAAGCACAAAGTCCTGAGTTCGATACCTGGTAATGAAAAATTTTTTTTTTAATTTTTGAGACAGGGTCTTGCTACATTACTGAGGCTCAGATCAGTCTTGCAGTCCTGCCTCAGCCTTTCAGAGTACTGGGATTTCAAGTGGGCACTCATGGCTTCCTCTAGCTTTAATGCCCACAAAAATCAGTTACTATTAATCATTAATGGCTGGGAGTAGGATCACATGCCAGTAATCCCACCCAGCACTTGGGAGGCTGAGGCAGGACAATTGCTGTGAGTTGAAGGTCTGTCTGGGCTACATAAGATGCTGTCTTAAAAAGAAAAAAAATGGGGGGGCTGGGTATTTAGTTCAGTGGTGCTGCCGTCTGCCTTGTGAGCACAAGGACCCAAGTTTGATCCCTGGTAACAAAAAAAAAAAAAAAAAAAAATTTTTTTTAAAGTAATCATTAATGATTGATAGGATGGTGGATGTAAATATAATCATTTTAGATAGGAAATTTAATGCCAAAGTTTAGTTGTGTCAAGTTGCGAAGAAACATAGATTAGGTCTTAGGAAAGAGATCAAAATTATAGAGAAAAATTAAATTGGGGGATTATTATAAAGATGTAAGAACAATAATGAAAAAACTAAATTAATTCTCCATAGTGAGTAGTAAGGTATAGTTCTAGCCTTTTTCTGTTCCAACGTTGCTGAAGAATTACAAATTGCCAACAAAAACATTTTGCCTATCCCATTGCCTCTTTCCCCACTCTGTTGTTCACCCCATTCTCCAGTAGACAGAAGAAGGAGTAAAGGTGGAAGAATCTTTTGAGCAAGAAAGTAAAAATGAAACCAGCATAGCACAATTTGAAATGTGGAATGGAATAAAAAGTAGAAGTAGAACAATGTCATGCAAGTCAGGGAGAGAGACTAATTTTAAAAATTGATTAGTTAACCATTGTCAAATGCAACAGCATCAAGGAGCAGATTGAATAGGAAAGATTTTGCCAAAAGACAAGTATGGCAACAAGGTTGCTGAAAAGTCAGGATAATCTAGAATACTCAGAATAGGTGTGACAGTTTTCTTCACAAGAAAGAACAATCTCATTTTCTGAAGGAATGGAACAAAGAAACTACAGAGACAGTCATAGTAAGATAGACAAGTGGAAATTGAGCCCTCATTATTTTCCATTTTTGCAGAATAATTACTGAAATCATCAGAAGAGAAAGTATCAAGGGAGTGAATTTTTGTTGTTGTTTTTGAGATAGAGTCTCCTCACTATGTTCTTCAGGCTGACCTTGAATTCACGATGTAGCCTAGGCTGGCCTCAAACTTTTGGAGATCCTCCTGCCTCAGCCTTCCTAAGTGCTAAGGTTACAGGCATGTGCTGCTATGCCCAGCTTCAAGGGGATAGATTTAATGAGATAACTAACTACATTGCGTGTTAGAGAATTCTTAATCTCTGGAGATTATGCCTAGGAATTTGAGACAAAACAGAAAGACTCCTGTTATTAGCAATGGGTAGCTGAAATAGTCTTTTAAATGGTTTTAGTACAATATATCACCCCAGACCCACACCTCACAGTTCTCTTATACCAGGAAATGGTAGCAGGAAGAATGGCTGATTGGTGCTAACTTGGCCTGGCCTTTTCTAAGGTTGATTTGTGGAGACTCAGTAAAATCAGAGTTGCAGGTGAACTGGCTGGCCACCTCCTTTGGAGAAGAATGAAGTCATGAGAAATAAGATGAGAGGAATCGAGTGATGAGAGAGACAAAGTGCAGTGATCTAGATCACAGAGACAGTTACAGTTATCAGGTGGGGTAAGTACTGAGTTTTAACTATTCGTTCAGTCCTACAGATTATAATTCCTGATCTGTTCAATAAGTTTATAGAGACTTCATGAGATTAATACAAGTTACCTTTGGCCTCAATTATAAGAAGTGCTCAAAGTGGTGGCTTTTAGCCTCCGGACATTTATTAGTACAGAGAACTGCTGCTTGGGTAACCTTGGTCATTGAGATGGCTACACAGGCATTTTCAGTTTCTTCTCTAGGGGCAGGCAGTGTAGTGGGTTTTCTGTGATATACGACATCCTCTAGGGTCCCCCGTATGAGGGTAACACCATCTGTTAAGAATCATACTATTTTTCTTTTCCTGAAGTGTGCATACATTTTTTTGGTTCTCGCCTCTCCCAACCCCCATTGTGTTTTGTTTATTGCTCAGTCCACAGTATTCCGGATAAAAATCCCAAGTAGAGTTATAGGACTTTAGGAGCCCACAATACCTGAGAAATATGACCAGGTTTATAGAATGAGTATTTTAACAGGGCCTGAGCTAACATGGGGGGCAGCACTAAAACCCTATATTTAGTACTTTTTGTAATTTTTTGTAAATTGTATTTGAGGCTATTTAAGTATGTTTATAAGTCAACAAGTAGGTGTAGTGATACACACCTATACTCCCAGCACTCAGGAAGCTGAGGCAGGGAGATTGCCCTGAGTTCTAAGCCAGCCTACGCTGCACAGTGAGTTCAAGACCAGCCTGAATTACAAAGCAAGACCCTGTCTCAAAAAATAAAACAAAACAATCAACAAGTTGACCTGGTGTGACAGGCCACTGAAATCCCAGCACTCTGGGAGACTGAGGCAGGAAGATTACAAGTTCCAGTCTACCCTGAACAATTTAGTGAAACCTTGTCTCAAAATGAAAAATAAAAAAGGTCTGGGATTGTAGCTCAGTGGGAAGACCCTGGGCTCAATTCTCACTACTGGGAAGAAAAACATAGTTGACAAATCAGAAGGTATATAAAATATAAATTTTAGTTTCTGATGCTAAAGCTTTACATTGATGAGCACTGGGCAGTTTGGTTGGTTATGTCACTTTTGAGTATCACTAAGCATTTAAGAGTTTCTGCCTTAATATTGTAGCTATACAAAAGTATTTAAGAAGTCACTACTTTGCTACACTTTTGCTTTTTGGGTGCGGGGAAAGAATGTTTCAGATTCTGAGACCAAGATAATATACATATAAAAAAACTTACACGGAACCAAAATGTCCATTGTGACAGAGGACATAAAATATTGTAGTATCTAATCAGTGTGTTGGCATTAGAAGAATGAATGTAGTGTTCTAATTAGGAATGCTGGAAATATATAGCCTCCTGAAACCTTTTGGTAGGACGTTCTTTTCTCCATATTCTTTTTGTAGTGCTAAGGATTGGATTTAGGGCTTTTTCTCTGAGCTATGTCCCCAGGCTTTTTATTTATTTATTTTGGTACAGGGAATCAAATTTAGGACCTGTGCTTTTGCCAGTCAGGCACAGTGCCACTGAGCTAAATCCACAGCTTTATTTTTTATTTTGAGAGAGTCAGTAAATTGTTGATAAGTTGCTGAACTGGCCAGCATGGGCTGAAACGTGGAATCCTCCTGCATCAGCTTTTCAGACTGCTAGGATTATAGGTGTGCACGAACATGCCCAGTTTGTTTTCTTTCTTTGCTTATTAGGAGCTGAGGCTATCTCTTGCTGTAGGTCAAAGGAAGAATGCCAAGATCCTGAAGCAAGATCTTTTGTGTTAGACTGGTTTTTTCACTCATCAGTCTAGAAACTGTAAGATGAGGATTGATAGGTTGGATTCTGTAAAATGTTTAAACAGCTTAAAATTTAAAAACAAAAGAAAAGAAAAATACATTCTTATATGCACATCAAAAACAAAAAAGCCACCATAAACTAAATCAAAACATACTATAAACTGAAAAATACAATATTTGCCAGATTATTTATTAAAGGGCTAACATGGTTTTTTTTCCCCTCTTGAGCTGGTCTTGCCTTATAATCCAGGCTGGCCAAGAACTCACAGTTCCTAGCTCAGCCTCCCCAAATGCTGGGGTTATTGATCAATTTCTTATGTCTTTTTGGCAGATACTTTTTGCTTCTCACTAAGATTTGTTTTTTTTTGTTTGTTTGTTTTTTTAACCCTGAGTTATAGGAACATTGCAGTCACACTAATTTTTTCATGTTCCTTTTCCTAAAGTAACCATTAAAAGCCTTTTGAGGTTTTTCAAGTGTGTTTATTATACAGAGAAAAAACAAATTGGTAAACTGGAGTTTTAATCTTAGTCTCTGCCTACTCTGCTTTAAATATAGATATTGTAAGATGAGATTAAAGACTTCACACATTGGTAGATTTTGTTTACACAGAAGATTTAAGGAACATTTCTGGGGCTTTCATTCCCACTCTCCCAAGCATTGGAACTGGTGGTGTATCTGGTTGTGAGAGAAAATGTATGGGAGTGTCTGATAATGCAGTAGTGATACTGTCGTGCATGGATGCCCTCCTGTCAGCAATAGATATGTTCACTTTCTTCTCTGCCTTTGATATGAGCAACACTCCTCTCTCCCTACCTTGTCTGTTGAGGCCCAGGTGAAGATATTTGGGTACAGGTGGTATCAACAGTCTTAGGCTTGGAATAATAATAGTTAATTATTCAAATTTTTTCCTGTAGTACTGGGGATTGAACCTAGGGCTTCTCAAGCTTACCACTGAGCCATAACCCTAGCCCTTTTGTATTTTGAGACAGGCTCTTGTTATGTTCTCCAGGCTGGCCTTGAGCTTGCCTTAGCCTCCTGAGTAGCTGGGATTACAGGTATACACCACTGTACCCTACTGAACTGTACTGTTTTTAAGTACAGTAATTATTCTTAATAATAAATAATATATATGAGAAACTAAAATATAAAGCATGATGCATAATAGCTACTAATAGATAAATTTTGTTTGATGGATCCAGAATTAAAGGCATATTGAGAGGATCCTCGAATTTTTGAGTTCTATGAAAAAAGGGGGAAAGGCTACATTTCTTCTCTTTGATTCCCATTAATAATACTTCTAATATTCTCAAAAGAAATAATTTCTTTGCAGTTTCAACTAACAGCATGAATGATATATATATTCATTGCTGAACACATTAGTGTACATATATCTGTACTGTGTATTCAAAAGTAGTAAAATTTGAAATGAGAAATTGGGATCAAAAATTTAGCTCAGTGGCACTGCACCTGGCTCATAAGTGCAAAGGTCCTGAGTTCAGTCCCTGATACCAAAAACAACAAAAAAGAAATAAGAGGGCCGGGGATTTAGCTTAGTGGTTCTGCTGCTTGCCTCACAAGCACAAGGTCCCGAGTTCCATCTCCGGTACCAATCAATCAATCAATCAATAAATAAATAAATAAAATTATTTAGCTGGTCCATTTTGCCATTGGCACAGTATTTGCATATAACCTGTGCACAGCTTCCTGTATATTTTGCATTCGCTCTAGATTCCTTGTAATACCTAATACATTGTAAATGTTATGTAAATAGTTGTTACACTGGATTGTTTAAAGAAGAATAACAAGAAAAAAAGCTTGTACATGTTCAGTACAAATGCCATTTCCCCCCTGATATTTTCTGATTTGATTGATTGAATCTACAGATGTGGAACCTGTGCATATGGAAAGCCAACTGTAATGAAAAAAATACACTGAGTACAAGACTCAAATAGTATGAATTAAAAATGTTATCTCTGGCCAGGTGTGGTAGCACGTGCCTACTATAATCTTAGGACTCTGGGAGTCTGAGGCTGGAGGATTAAGAGGTCACACCCAGACCTTGCCTCAAAACAAAACAAAGCAAATTATCACCTGAGTTCTAGCTCAGCTTGCTATTTGAGTATCAAACAAAACACTGCAGTTCCAAAGTGGATGCCATTTTTTCTATAAACTTATCTTCAGTTGCCAATTCCATAATTTTTATATTCAATGGATAATAACTTTTAGTCTCCTGAGATTTAGAATAAAAACCTTTACTCTTTTCCTATCATTCTCCACTGTTTACTGTCTTTAAATGCTGTCTTTAAAATATTTCAGATTTTTATTTATTTATTTATTTGCTCTGCAGGGGATCAAACCTAGGGCCTATAGTATCACAGAGCTGCACCCCGAATCCTCAAGTGATATTTTATACAATATTTTATTGAATGAGTGTTTTGCTTTTTTTTCATAAATTTCTAAGTACTGGTTTTTGAAAATTAATTTTTTATAAGTACATATTTATAGTACATAATGTTTATATTCCTTATAGGGGGCTTGGTGCATGGACACTGATACATCCTAATTCCTTTTCATCTCTTTCCCTTCCCTTCCCCGCTTCTGATCCCCTTCCCTTTTGAGAAAGAGCTGTCCTTTTGGATATCTTTTCTTCATGGTTGTTACTGAGGATCACACTCAGGACCTTGAGTTTGGGAGGCAAGCATGGTGCCACTGAGCTAAATACCTGGCCCTGGATATCTTTTATTTTGCTCTTTATTTGTATTTTGGGTTTCTTATATAAGAGAAACCATGCAGTATTTAAGCAGCTGTATCAGAAACCTATAAATACTGTTATAATGGAAAAGGTAATTGGGTTTGGTGTTGAGTTCAATTCATATTATGACCCTGTTAGTTAACTCTGAGCAGTTTTTTTAAAACCTAGCCAGGCATGGTAGTGCACACTTGTAATCCCGGCACTCAGGAGGCTGAGGCAGGAATGCCAAGTGTTTGAGGCCAGCCTGGGCTACACAGGGAGTTCAAGGTCAGCCTGAACTACATAGTGAGACCCTATAAAAAAACAAAAAACCTTAGTTTTATATCTCAAGTATTTCCCCAACTTTAAAATTGTATCAGAGCAAGGTGTGGTGGTGCACAAGTGTAATTCCAGCACTCTGGGAAGCTGAGACAAGAAGATCACAAGTTCAAGACCAGCCTGGGCAATTTAGTGAGACCCTGTCTCAAAATAAAACATACAAATGGCTGTGGATTTAGCTTGGTGGGAAGACCCTGGGTTCAATCTCCAGTAATGAAAAAAGAGAAGAAAGAAACAGAGCATTGACAGCATCTCAGGTACATCTTGCGTACCCTTTTCCAAATATAACACCCTCCCTTTCCCCTGTGGGTAGTCATATCCTAATTTTCATAATATCTATTTCCTATTCTTCTTTATACTTTTATTACATGTGTGTAGCTCTTAACAGTATATAATTTAATTTTGTCAGGCATTTTGTGTGTGTGAGTGTGTGTGTGCATGTGTGCATGTGTGCACACTATTAGGGACTGAACCCAGGAGTGATCTTTCTCTAAGCTGTATCCCAGCTAAGTTGCTCAGGGTGGCCTCAAACTTATAATTCCCTGCCTCAGCCTCCCAGGTGGCAGGAATCACAGGCGTGTGACAGTATGCCTGCACCAGTTTTTAAGCTTTACATTATAAATAGGAATCATATAGGTGAATTCATTGTGTGGTAGTGCTTTAATACTGTATCCATTTTAACACATTTAATAATTAAATGGCCAGAGTGGACTAAAATAATGGAATATCTACCATGTTTGGTACTTGTTCCTGCTCCTGCTCTTCAACCAAATTGTCTGTCATGCAGGACACTGGTGCCTGATGACAATGATGACTGGTGAAAGATACAGCACTTGACTTTGAAAATAGATTTCTCAATATCTGTATATCTTTTATCACCCTGATATTCTTAAATGTTAATGTGCATGTATAGTACTTACATGTAGTAGATATATATATAAACATATATGAATACTTAGGTTTCTGACTTCAAAAAATAACTTGAGTCATCTGACACATTGGATTTTATAGACATAATACTTTCTTTTTCAGGTGAAACTTCCACCAATGATGGAAATCATAACTGCTGAACAGCTGATGGAATACTTAGGTTAGTGTTGAAGCGTGAGTGATTTTATATTTCTTTCAAGATAAACAAAAAAGCTGATGTATTATCCTGTCTCTCCTCTGAAGTGATATTTTGTTAATTTAACGTGTTTATAAGAATGTTAGTGTTCTTGGGTGTTATATCCTTCTCCTAAGCAGCAATGAAATTCTATAATATAAATAAGGAGACTGGATATGTCCAGAAAACAAGGTGCATATTAATTCCTGTAGACCACAAAAAGGGAGAAGACACAGACACTCTGACATTGCATGTGGCTGGTATTTAAAAATATTAAGTGGACTTGAATTGAAGGTGAAAGTGGAGAGCTGAGGATGTAACTCAGTCGTTGAGTGCTTGCCTCCCTTGTACAGGCCCTGGGTTTGATCTCCAGCACCATAAAATAAATAAAAAATGAAAAAGTGATTTGGGGCAGTGCTCTCAAAAGTTTGTTTCATGGACTATGCCAATTTATGAAATATTAATTATTGGTCTGCAGTGGGGTAGTAACCTACTCCAGGCTGTAAAACATTTATATTTACATTAATTAGTAAATACATTGTTTAATTCATTTGCAGTGTTTTTCATGGCAAAAACATTGTTTTTTCTATACTGGGAATTGAACCCAGGGCCTTGGCACTAAGCACATCCCTAGTCCTTTTTAAATTTTTTTCTTTTAATTTTGAGACAGGGTCTTGGTTAATTGCCCAGCAGACTGGGCTCAAATTTGGGATTCTTCTGCTTCAGCCTCCCACAGTACTGGAATTACAGGCAAATAGTACCATGCCTGGAAGAATCTTCTTGATGATGGAAACAATGTGTTAAACTAAGAATTTATATATTCATTCTATTACCAAATAGGAAATCTTGTTTCTATCATTCAAACCATCTGATTTTATTTGTAAGATATAGGCTTAGTGAATTGGGATTGCAGCTTTGGAAATGCCTTTTCTTTATGTGATTCATATTATTTAATCTTCACTCCTTGTCCGTGGGCCTTATACTTATGGATAGATGACTGTGAATATCTAGAAATGTCCAAATAGACTTTCTTTTTTATCCTTTCTTAATTAGTTTAGTGTGTCAGGTGATCCCTGACCAGTTATCAGGGGATGCCCAGTCGTCTGACTAAGGGTGAGGAGAGGATGAAAGAACAATATACAAGGAATAAAGAGATGAATGATACCAAGTTTGATACCAAAAAAAAAAAAAGAATGAATGATAGAGTGGGGCATGGTGGTGCACACCTGTAATCCCAGCACTCTGGAGGCTGAGGCAGGAGGATCACTGTGAGTTTGAGGCCAGGCTGGGCTACATAGTGAGTTTAAGACCAGTCTAAACTACAGTGGAAGACCCTGTGTTAAAACCCACCCCAAAATCAGGTTTTTCTTTCTTCAGACCTTGGGACTGAACCTAGGGTGCTCTATTTAAGTGAGCTATATCCCCAGCCCTTTTTATCTTTTGTTTTGTGACAGGGTTTTTCTTGCTAAGTTGCCTAGGCTGGGCTCTTAACTCACAGACCTCCTGTCTCAGCCTCCCAGAACCCTGGATAAATTACCAGTTTTGGGGTTTTTTTTTGTGGGGGAGGGTTTTGGTGTTTTGAGACAGGGTCTCACTATGTAGTTGAAACTGACCTGGAACTCCCTATGTAGCCCAGGCTGGTCTTGAACTCACAGTGATCCTCCAGAGTGCTGGGATTACAGGTGTGCGCCACCACGCCCAGCTGCCCGTTTTTTAAAAGCAAAAACATTTTGACTTTTGGGAGTTACATACTTTTAGAATAATGATAATACCATTGTTGGGAGGTAATTAGGATGACAGTTGTATTTGTAATAGCATTATAAGTTGGTATAAGCTTTGGGAGCTTTATATGTAGTGACATAGAAGATGTTCACATATACTGTAAAATGAAAGATAGAATTCAAAAGTATTATAGTGTGCATGAGCCGATATCAGTAAACAGTTAACATTGATTTTTCTGGGCAGATTTGAGGGGTCAGTTTTCTGTCACCTGTTGCTACAGTGTTTAAAAACTTAATTACAAGCAGAAAAAAATAATATTTAAAAAGGCAATTTCACAATTTTTTTTTTACAGGCGATTATATGCTTGATGCGAAGCCAAAAGAAATTTCAGAAATTCAGCGTTTAAATTACGAACAGGTAATAAATACAATTTTTATTACGTTAAAATAAAATAAATAAGTGTTGTGTTAATGAATGTGTATATTTTCTCTGTGAGTGGTTTAAAAAGGTTTTCCTCTGGGAGGAAAAAGGGACTTGAGACAGGGTCTTGCTATGTACTCCATACTGGCCTTGAATTCACTGTGTAGCCCAGGCTGGTCTAGAACTCAGGCAGCAATTGATCCTGCTGCACCCTCCCTTAAGAGCTGGGCCACCACACCCTGCTAAACTTTTTCTAGAAAGGACTTAATAGTAAATATTTTAGTCTTTGCAAGTCACATGTAATTAGTCTCTGTTGCTTTTTTTTTTTAGCAGCCCTTTGCAAATGTAAAGAACATTCTTAACTCACAGGCAGTTGGGCTCACAGGCCAAACCTTTTTTTTTTTTTTTTTTTTTTTTTTTTTTTTGGCACTGGGGATTAAGCTTGGGTCCTTGCACTTGCAAGGCAGGCAGCGGAACCACTGAGCTAAATCTCTAGTCCCCAAACATTTTTTTTTGAAACAAGGTCTTGCTCTATAATCCAGGCTGGCCTTGAACTGGAACTGATGACAGTCCTCCTGCCTCAATCTCCCGAGTACTGGGATTTTATAGGCATTTGCCACCACACCCAGCAAAGCCAAACTTCCTGAATTCCTGTTTTCTATGAATACTAATGCTGAATAGGATAATACGCTATATAGGATAATAATATATATGAGTATATGAGTAGCTACCATTCTACAGATCTGTATTGAATGATAACTTAGTATTTGTCTTGAAAACTAACTTTCAGATGAGTTTGTTAAATTATATTTTTCAGGGGTTTTTTTGTGGTACTGATTTGAATCCAGGTGCTTCCTGCACATACTAGGCATGCTCTCTGTTACTTAGCTGTATTACCAACCTGCAAGTTGTATCTAGGAGAAAGCTGAGGAAGTGATGTTCTGGTACATAATTAGGACAAATTTTGCTGGGCTATAGTTGTGATGTGTCCACATTTCTTGGCATATTCTTTAAAGATCCTGCTCTCTAATACGAGTATCACAAGGCCCAAAATTATTGGAGCTGGGAGAAAGTAAGCAGAGCTTCGTCTTCTTTAAGTTCCTTTATTCAAGAAATTAACTTCTAGTGGAAGAAATCATTGTCCAGGGGAAAAGTGATCTCTTCTCTTTCTTTGTCCCTCCCTCCCCCCTACCCTCTCCCTTCCTTCCTTCTCTCTTTTTTTTTTTTTTGATACCAGGGATCCAACTTTGGTCCTTGTGCTTACTAGGTAGGCAGCAGAACCTCTGAGTTAAATCCCCGGCTCCTCCCTCCCTCCCTTCCTCCCTCCCTTCCTTCTTTCCTTCTTTCTTTCTTCAGCTGTTCTAGGGTCAGTGAATTCACTGCAAAGTCAAGCGTGGAAGGAGCAGAGAATTCTGTGTGCCTGTTCTCCCCACAGTTACATCCTCCCCAGCTATTAATATTCCACATCAGTTGGGAGATGCCCCAAATGCACCAGCCTCCACTGACACATCATTGTCATACATAGTCCATAGTTTGCCTTAGGGTTCATTCTTGCTGTTGTACATCCTACAGATAAATGTATCATGACAGGTATGGACCACATCACACTTAGTAATTTCACTGCTCCCCAGATCCCATGTGCTTGGCCTATTTATCCCTACCCCTCCCTAATCCCTGGTAAACACTCACCTTTCTTTATTTTTTCTGGAATTGTACAGCGTGCAGCTTTAGTTCTCTTAGTTTCCTGCATGTTTTTCATGGCTTGATAGCTCATTTCTATTTTTTAAATTGTAAAAATCACATAATGTGAAATAATTTACTACTAATTTTTTTCCCCGGTACTGGAGATTGAAGACAAGAGCACTTTACCATGAACTCTGTGCCCAGCCCTTTTATTTTTTATTTGGAGACAGAGTCTTGCTAAATTTTCCAGGCTGGCCTAAAATCTGTGATCCTCCTGTTGCAGGCTGCCAAGTACCTAGGATGACAGGCATGTGCTTCCATATCTGGCTGCTTAATCTGTTTTGTTATGTACTGGAGATTGAACCTGGAGCCTTCATAATGAGTTATGTCTCCAGACCCTTTTTATTTTTTTATTTTGGGATAGAATCTCACTAAGCTGTCCAGGCTAGGCTCCCTTGCAGTCCTCCTGTCTCAGCTTTCCAGAGTCCTGGGATTATAGACATGCACCTAGCTTTCTTAATCAACTTTAATTGTGCCATTTCCTAGTGTTAACTATATTCACGGTGTCATTTAGCAGAGCTCTAGAACTTCTTCATGTTGTAAAATAAAATCTTATACCCATCAAACGACTTTTCCCTTATTCCTCTCAAGCCCATGGACACTACCACTTTCTACTTTGTTTTTGTGATTTTGACTGCTCTGGATAACCCATAAAATGAGAAGCATGATGTATTTGTGCTTCTGTGACTAGCGTATTTCATTTAGTGTTCCATCATCAAAGTTCATATTGTAGCATGCAATAGAATTTCTCTTTTTTGTGCTCGATTCAGCAGCACATATATTAAAATTAGATTTCTCTGTTTTAATGCCGAATAATATTCTACTGTATGTGCATACATTTGCTTTGCGTAGTCATATGTCAGTGGGCATTTGGACCACTTCCACTTCCGTCCCCACCCCCATCAGGATTTTACCGTGTAGATCCAGCTGATCTTAAACTTGTAATCCAGTCTGTCTGCCTCAGCCTCTGAGCGCTGGTATTGCAGGCATGCCTGGATAGCCGCTTCTTGACTATTGTGCATCATGTAATGAATACCATTGTACAGGTAACTTTTCAAGACCTTTCCCTCTGTTATTTTTTTGGATTTACACCCAGAAGTGGGAGGCCTTTCTCTTTGGCATTAGAAACTTTCGGCTTCAGAGTTCTTAGTCCTACATCTCTGCCACTCTATGCAACTTCATTCTGCTGTTTTTCTTAATACTTCATGTTTTCTTAATACTTACTTATACATTTACAGGTTTCTCCCAGTTATGTAAGAACAAAGACTTTGTTTTATTCACTATTATATCTCTGGAACTCAGATGGGTGCTTGGCACATTGTAGATTCTTAATGATAAAAATCTGTTGAAGAGGTGAATAAATTGGATAACAGTTTAAGCTCTCAGGCTCAAACCATCCTCCACCTCAGCTTCCTGAGGTTCTGGGACTGCAGGATTGTGCCACCACACCTGGCGGCTTTGGTTGCTTCTATTTTGATTTCCTGAGCTGACCCTTCCCCCTTTATCTTCAGAATATGAGTGATGCTATGGCGATTCTGCACAAACTGCAAACAGGCCTGGATGTGAACGTGAAGTTTACTGGCGTCCGGGTGTTTGAGTACACACCAGAATGTGTAGTGTTTGACCTGCTCGACATTCCTCTGTATCACGGGTGGCTGGTGGATCCTCAGGTGAGTAAGAAGATTTAAGTTAAATAAACACGAATGCAAGAACGTATACTAGTTTAACAAATTAAGCTAAATTTACACTTACTCATTCTTTGTGTTCTTTGACCTGGAATTAGCCAAACCATGAAGTTAAGGGCAGTCTTCAGTCTCCCAAGTCTGCCCAAGCTTTCTGACCCCAACTGCAAGGAGTTAGGATACAACTAGAAAGTTAGATGAAGACTGCGCAGGAAATCACACTCACTCTGCACATCAACTGCCAGTTCAGAAGCTTCCTAAAACTACCTTTAATAATGCGCTTAGAAATCTCCCAGAACCCAGTGAAGCCTCTTATACTCTCCATTGCAGTTTATCATAGGAAAAAGATAACAGGCTATGATTAACTAAGAATCGGGAGAGTTCCACATGGGAAGCTTCTGTATGCCTGAAGGCATGTTGCCTTCTTGGAATTGGTGTGTGCACAAAGGTTGCCAGCTCTAGAACTCGTTTAGCCTTCAGTGTTCAGCTTGTTTGTTTTTTGTTTTATATTGGGCATGAGACCTGGTGCCTTCACAGTAAGCTACATCCCCAGCCCTTTTTATTTTTATTTTGAGACATGGTCTTTCTAAGTTGCTAAATTACTCAGGCTGGGCTCCAATTTACAATCCTACTTTAACCTTCCAGAGTGCTAGAGATTACAGGTGAAGACCATCATACCTGACTACTACATAGCATTTGAATCACTCCCAAATCCGCACCTCTCTGCCTGTACATTTCTAAACACACAGTGTGCCTTGGGTGTTTCCTAGTCTAGCATTACAGATTTTGCCTGTTGGCAGAAACCTAGGGCCCTGGCCTGAACTAGATGACACATTCAAAGATTATTAATGGAAGTTTAAAGAAGAGGCTTTATTTATAAAGGGAAAGAAGGAAGGGATGGTGAAGGATCCCATAGTTAGTGATAGCCAGAACTACTGCTGCTCTTAACTCTGAAGAGACAAGGCAAGTGAGTAGTTAGTGGAACCCAGCAAGACCAGCTGCTAGAGTGTGGAGCTGCACCAGGAGCTGTAGCCAGCAAGGAGGAAGGAGAGCAGCACCTTCTCAGATTCCATTCTCTGATCTCTGCATGGTGGCCAGGTCTCACTGATAGCAAGAATAGGAATTCCAGTTGCTCCAAGACACCAAGGCGTGCCTCTTCCCATAGAGTGGATAATGGATTAGAAAAGTGGAAAGAGACAATTCCATGGTGGTGCACGCCTGTAATCCCAGCACTCAGGAGGCTGAGGCAGGAGGATCTCCCTGAGTTCGTGAGTTTCAGGTCAGTCTCAACTACATAGTGAGACCCTGTCTCAAAAAAAAAAAAAGTTTATTTTGATAGCACATGCCTGCCTGTAATGCCAGCACTTGGGAGGCTGGGGCAGGAAGATTGCAGTGAGTTGAAAGCCAGCCTGGGCTACCTAGTGAGTTCAGGTTCAGGGTCAGCCTGAGCTACAGAGAGAGACCCTGCCTCAAAAAACAAAAAACAAAAACAAAAACGTTTATTTTGAGACAGGGTCTCACTAAATTGCCCAGTCTTGCTGCAAATTTGTGATCATCCTGCCTCAGTAGCTACGATTAGAAGTGTACATCCCACCTGTGTCCCTTCTCCTGTTTTTAATTGGGTTATTAGCCTTTTCGTTATTGAGTTCCACAAGTTGTTAGTGTATTGTTCATATAAGTCTTTTATCAGATCCATAATTTGTTTTTGTTTTTTGGTACCAGGGATCAAACTCAGGTCCTTCCACTTGCAAGGCAGGTGGCAGAACCACTGAACTACATCCCTGGCCTTTAGATCCATAATTTGGAGCCAGGCACATTGGCACACACCTGTAATCCTAGCACTGAGACCAAGGCAGGAGGATCTCTGTGAGCTCCAGGCCAGCCTGGGCTACATAGTGAGTTCAAGGCTGACCTGAACTGCATAGTGAGATCCTGTCTCCAAAAGAAAAGGCTATATAATTTGTAAATGTTTTATCCTACTCTGTGTGTTGCGTTTTCATTTTCTTTATGACATCTCTAGTAGCACAAGTTTTTAATTTTGATAACATCTCATTCTGTCTTTTTTTCTTTTGTTTCTTGACGCTTTTGGAGTCAGGCTTTGCTTGACCAAAAGTTGAAAAGATTTACACCAGTGTTTTATTCTAAGATCTTTATAGTTTAATGCTTAGATTTAGGAATATGATCCACTCTGGGTTATGTCTTGGATGTATATGGTTTCACAGGAGAGTCACAATAACATTTGTTGAAAAGATTGTTCTTTTGCTGTTGAATTGTCTTGGTATTCAGAGTAGTGTTTGCAAAATAGCCCCTTCCTTTTTATTTCCAGTAAAGCTTCTATTGTGACTAATAAGATATAAAGTCTTACTTGGATTTTATGGTATGCTGCAGGTCTGGACTCTGCCTGTCTGTGCAGCTTCCCTCGTGCACTTCTCAGCCCTCTCCCTGCTTTCCAGCAACACCAGAAGCCTTTCTCTCTCCATGTGTCTCACTCATTCTTGTCTTGTGTTGGTTGCCCACTCTGGAAAACTGTTCTCTTGTCCTAACATTCTCATTTTTGGTTTTTCACATTTTTGGTTCTTTGTTTTTCAGGCTTTAGATCAAATGTCTTGTGAGGACTCCATGACCATCTTGTTGAAATTAGTTTCTTTCCTTTCCCTATTTTCTTTCCCATGATCTTACTTGATTTTCTTTACCATTTAGTATTAACGGTAGTTATTATTTCTGCCTTTACTTTACTGCCATCTCCCCCTAGAGTATATGAGGACTGGAAAGTTATATCTCAGTATTGAGAACTATACCTGATATGTAGTAGATTTGATGTAGATTCAACTTTTTTTTTTTTTTTTTTGGATACTGGGAATTGAACTCAGAACCTTGTGCTTGCCAGATAGGTGCCACTGAGCTAAATCCCTAGCCCTTGATGTAGATCCAATTCTTGATATGAATAAGGTGATAGCTTGGGAAATTTAACCCTAAATTCTTAAAAATTTAACTCAGGACCAGGCATGGTGGCTATTCAAATTTAATTAAAAGGGCTGGGGATTTAGCAGTGGTGCTGCCACCTGTCTCAAAGTGCAAGGCCCTGAGTTCTATCCCTGGTACCAAAAAAAAAATTTTTTTTTCGATTCCAAGTTGTACTAGCCATATTGTAGTTGTTTAGTAGCCATATGTAGGCTAGGATGTCATTTGGTGGTAGATTAGTAGAAACAGAAGAGATAATTTAAAAAGAAATCAAGGACACAAATATTGAACTGATGGGACAGAATAATTAATTCAGATATATGAATAATACAAAGAAAAAGTGGTGTGTGCCTAAGTTGGGTACAGCAGGATGAGCACTGCATGATCTCACGCATATATGGTCTCATAAACAGAGCAAGCAGCGGTTACGAGAGAGCAGGGGTGCTAGGAAGGGAAGATGGGGACACATTGGGTTTGTACTACAGCAAGGAGCCAGAAGCTCTGGCATACTGTTGCACTGTGTAGGTAGCACAATGACTGGACATCTCAAAGCTGGGAGGAAGGAGTATGGAAGTTTTTGTCATGAAAAGAAGGTAAGTATCTCAGGAGATAAATATGTTTAACTGATTTAAACATTTTGCAGTATATGCACGTGTTGAATATTACATGCTACCCCATTAATATGTGCAACTGCTATGTATTAGTTAAAAATAAATTTTAAAAAAGAAAAACATGTAAATATACTAAGCGTAACTGAGATTGAATACTCTATATGAAAAGAATGATTTAGGGCTGGGCTGCTCAGTGGTAGAGCACTTGACTAGTACATGCAGTACCCTGGGTTTGTTGTCCTGCCACACACAAGAAAGGCAACAAAGACAGTGATTCTGAGGCTGATTTAAAGTAGACTGTAGAGAATATAGTTACACAGAAAGATTGTGAGAAGGAAGAGAGATGCCATATAGTTACTAATTAAAAGATAACTAGTATAATTATACCAATACTAGAAAGAATACTAATACTAGAAAGTCAAAAAGCATTACAAACAGATCGGGGATTTAACTCAGTGGTTCTGCTGCCTGCCTCGCAAGCACAAGGTCCAGAGTTTGATCCCCGGTACAAAAATAAAAACATTGCAGTTGAATGTTTCATTTCCCAAAAAGATAGTAATTTTAAATGTGTATATGTCGAGACTCACAGTAGATGCCCTCATAAACTCTTAATTTTTTGTTTTTTCAGTACCAGGGATCAAACTCGGGACCTTGCACTTCTGAGGCAGGTGCGATACCACTGAGCTAAACCCCCACAATAGACTCTTAACTCCTTGGATCCACAGAAACTGCTACAACAAATAAAGATCAGTTTTTGACAACGAAAAAGATAGATTGTGTACATCTAACAATATAACCTAAAACTATATAGGCACACCAGGTGCAGTGGAACTCAGCTGTAATCCTACCTACTACTCAGAAGGCTGAGGGAGGAGGATTAAAGTTGAAAGCCAGCCTGGGATACTTAAACTTGACAAAACCCTTTCTCAAAATAAAAATGTTTAAAAGGCTGAAAATGGAGCTCATATGAAGGCCCTGGGTTGAATCCCCAGTACCCCAAAAAGAGTAAAAGGAAGGAAGGAGGGAGGGGAAAAAGTAGGTTAGTTAATCAGTCTGGGGTGTATAAATAAGTCATCGAACAAATATATAGACAGTCATATTATCTATGAAGGGAAGGGAGGAGGGGAGGCAGGAGGGTAGACTGGTTATTCAGTTGAATATATGTATATGTGTATATATATATGTATGTTGTCATACATATTATCTATACATAGTCATACCTTTAAAAAGGCAAAAATTAACAGAATTAGATTCTCAATACAAGATTTTAATTACCTTTTCTCTGTAATAAAAAATATACATTCCTTTATTGTGTTTATTGGTACTGTTTAAGTATGCAGTACAGTTAAATTCACCATTGGGATCTTATACCTTTACATGACGGATCTTGGTTCTCATTTTTTCCCCATACCCCTGCTCTCCCTTCTCTCCCTCCACCCTCCCTATTTACAGAGACTTTGTTTCCATTTTTTCCTTTTATCATATTTTTTCTTTTCTCTTATTTCCTTTCCCCTACCCTTCCCACTTCTCCTATACATTTAGCCCTTTGTTTTCTATTTCACATTATCAGTTATACAATTTGAATCTTATTTACACTTTAGTTTTTCACACCAGAGAAACTTTTCAGTATTTACACGTATCTTATTTTACTTATGAGTGTGGCCTCAATATGCATCCATTTTCCTATGAATGACTGTATTTTCTCATTCTTTATGGCTGAATAGTACTCCATTGGATAGAAAAACCACATCTTCTTTATCTAGTCACCAGGTGATGGGCAGTTGGGCTGTTTCCAAGTTTTAGCTATTATAAACGGTGCTGCTATAAACATGGGTACGCATATATCACTGTGGTATGATTCTTCTAATTCTTTTGGAAAGATACCCAGCAGAGGGATGGCTGGGTCAAATGGAACTTCTAATCCTAGTTGTTTATCTCCGTATTGATTACCACAGTGGTTGCACCAGTCTGCACTCCCACCAACAATGGAGAAATATTCCTTTCTCCTCACAACCCTCCAGCATTTTGTTATTGGTTGACTTCTTGATAGCAGCCATTCTTTCTGGGGTGAGGTGGAATCTCAGTGTTGTTTTCATCTGCATCTCTCAAATGACCAGTGATGTTGAACATGTTTTCATATATTTATTTGCTGCTTTTATTTCTTTGTCTGAAAAATGTCTGTTCATTTCACATGCCCATTTCTTTATACTTGGGAGGTCTAATTTTTTTAATAGTCGTTTGTCTGAGGAGCAAGCTGGTAAAAATTTTTCCCCACATTGTAGGTTTTCTCTTAGTTCTGTTGGTAGTTTCTTTTGCAGTGCAGAAGCTTTTTAATAAGATGAGATCCCAGTGGTTGACACTTTGTGCTGGTTTCCGTGCTACTGAGGATTTGTTCATAAAGTTTTTCCCTATGCTAATGTCTTTGAGACTTCTAACTTACCTTCCAGCACGTTTAATGTTTCTGTTTTAATATTTAGAACTTTGAAGGCCAGGGATTTAGCTCAGTGGTTCAGCCTCCTGCCTCTCAAGAAAAAGGATCTGAGTTCGATCTCCAGTACCAAAAAAAAAAGGGGGGGGGAAACTATTTAGATCTTGAATTTTAGTTTAGTGCATAGTGAAAGATAAGGGTCTAGTTTTAATCTTTGGCAGGTTGAAATTCAGTTTTTCCAAAACAACTTATTGAAGAGGCTGTCTTTCCTCCACTGAGGATGGTTGGCTTCTTTGTCAAAGATGAGGTAGCTGAGTACATCTGGAGTTATTTCTTTTCTCTATCTCTCTTTTTTTTTTTTCTTTTTGGTTTTTTGAGACAGGGTCTCAGTATATAGTTGAGACTGACCTGGAACTCACTGTGTAGCCCAGGCTGGTCTTGAACTCACAGCGATTCTCTTGCCTCAGCCTCCCCAGTGCTGGGATTACAGGCGTGCACCACCACGCCCAGCGGTCTGGACTTATTTCTGTATCTTCCAATCTATTCCACTGATCCCCAGGTCTTTTTCTTTGCTAGTACCATGCTGTTTTTATCACAGTGGCTTTATAGTATAGTTTCAAGTTGGGGATTGTGATACCCCCTGCCTTGTGTCTGTTGCCTAGAATGGCTTTTGTTATTCTGGGTCTCTCTGATTCCAAATGAATTTTTGCATTGTTTTCTCTAGTTCTAAGAAATAAACTGTTGGATTTTCAGTAGGGATTGCATTGAATCTGTATAGCAGTTTTAGAAGTATGTCCATTGCCACTATATTAATTCTTCCTACCAAGGAACAAGGGTAGTTTTTTCATTTTCTTATATCCTCTTCAGTCTCTTTTTTCCAGAGTGCTGTAGTTTTCAGTGTAGAGATCTTTTGTCTCCTTTGTTAGATTGAATCCTAGATATTTCATTTTTTTGGATGCTATGGTGAAAGGGATTGTTTCCCTATTTGCCTCAGTGAGGCTGTTATTTGTGTACAAAAATGCTATTGATTTTTGAGTATTTTATGTTTTATCTAGCTACTCTACTGTGTCTGTCAATCAAGTCTAGAAATCTTTTGGCGGAGTTCTTTGGGTCTTCAATGTAGAGTATCATATCATCAGCAAATAATGAGTTTCACTTCCTTTCCTATCTTTATTGCTTTTATTTCTTTCTCTTGTCTAATTGCTGTAGCTAATGTTTCCAAAACTATATTGAAGAGGAGTGGTGACAGTGGACATCCTTGTCTCGTTCCTGATTTTAGGGTTTCAGTTTTTAACCATTTAGTATGATGTTGACTGTTGGTTGTTCATAGATAGCCTTTATCAAGTGGAGACAAAGACCATCTATTCCAATTTTCTGTAGTATATTTATCATGATTGGGTGTTGAATTTTGTCAAATGCTTTTTCTGCATCTATTGAGGTGATCATATGGTTTTTGTCTTTGACTCTGTTAATATAGTGTATTACATTTATTGATTTATGTATGTAGAACCATCCTTGCATCCCTGGAATAAATCTGACTTTGTCAGTGTGTATGATCTTCTTGATGACCCTCTGTATTCTGTTTGCCAGTATCTTATCGAGGATGTTTGCATCTATGTTCATTAAGGAGATTGGCCTATAGTTCTCTTTTTTGGTCAGGTCTTTCCCTGGTTTTGGAATCAAAGTACTACTTGCTTCCAGGAATGAATTTGGAAGTATTGCTTCTCTTTTAATTTCATTGAAAAGTTTAAAGAACATTGGCAGTAGTTCTTCTTTAAATGTCTTGTAGAATTCAGCAGTGCATCTGTTACAATGATGGTTGTTTTGTAGCCCAATTATTTTCCCCCATGCTTGGTGATGAGCTGTGTGAGGGCCAAAGTTTGTCTTCTTTCCTTGGTGCTTAACCACATGCATGCTTGCCTCTTTTCCTTGTGAGGAAAACTCAAATATAGCAAGGTCTTATTGAGCCTCCTACATTGTCCCTGTATATTCCCAGTTGTGAGAGTTAAAAACAAAGGCAGATACTATTGTAAACAATTTTAGAGACCAAGACTTGGATTTTGACACACACACACACATGTCTGCTTTTTTTTTTTTTTTTTTTTTTGGTACCGGGGATTGAACTCAGGTCCTTGTGCTTGTGAAGCGGGCAGTGGAACCATTGAGCTAAATCCCTGGCACCATTTCACCTTTGTAGATCCTTTACCATGTCATTGTTATATGGAAGACTTGCCAGACGAATAACTAAATCTGTGCATGCATCTCAGAAGTCACCCTAAAATGACAGTGTTAATGTCTCTGAGCTCTGGAATTAATTTCCCTGATACAGCCTTCCGATATTTAGTAGACCCTTTATGGATTAATCTTAACTAAAATGGAGGTTTTTCATTTATCTAATCAGATCTTTGTACGTAACTTCTAATTTATGGTTATTTACTCTCAAATGACAGAACACTGGCTCTTCTTTCCCCCCTGTACTGGGGATCAAACCTAGGGCCTTTTGTGTGCTAGGCAAGAGGTCTAGCATTGAGTTCTCTACTGTTGAGCTATTATCCCCAGACATTTTTCAAAATTTCATTATTAGTGTTTTTACTGTTTTTTTGTTTGTTTTGTTTTTTGGCGACAGTCTTGCTATGTTGTCCAGGCTGATCTTGAACTCACCTTGTAACTCAGACTGGCCTCGAACTCATGATCCTCCTGCCTTAGCCTCCCAAGTGCTGGGATTACAGGTGTGAGCCATCATGGCTGGCTGAAATTTTATTTTGCAACACGATCTCACCAAATTGCCCATGCTGGCCTTGAACTTGAAATTCTCCTGCCTTAGTCTCCCAGGCAGCTGAGAGTTGTCTAAATGACTTGTAAAATTCAGCAGTGAAGCCATCAGGACCTGAGCTTTTCTTAATTGGTAAACTTCTAATTACATTTTCAATTTCACTGATTGTAATTGGGGTGTTTAGAATTTTTTTTTAATCTTCTTTGTTCAGCTTTGGTAATGTCTATCAAGAAATCTGTCCATTTCTTGTGTTTTCCATTTTATTAGCATATAGGTTCTTGAAGTAGGTATTGATGAGCCTTTGGATTTCTGCTGGACCTGTTGTGACTTCACCTTTTTCATTCCTTATTGCATTGATCTGGCCTTTTCTTTCCTTTTTTTGACAAGGTTGGCTAAAGGTTTATGGATTTTATTTATTCTTTCAAAAAACCAACTCTTCGATTCATTGATTTTTTTTTTTTGTATCATTCTCTTAGTTTCCATTGCATTGATTTCTGCTCTGATTTTTATAATTTCTTCCCTTGTACAAGCTTTGGGTTTTCTTGCTCTTCTTTTTCTAGGAGCCTAAGATTCATCATTAGGTTGTTTGAGCTCACTCTGTTTTCCTAGTGTGGGGTGTGGGCATTCACTGCTATGAATTTTCCATGTAGAACTGTTTTCATTGTGTCCCATAGTTTCCTGTATGGTGTATTAGCATTATCATTTATTTGTAAAAACTGACTAATTTCTTCATTAATTTCCTCTGTGACCCATTGATTGTTCAGGAGAGTGTTGCTCAATTTCCATGTGTTTATGAAGTCCTTACAGTTTCTTATGCAATTGATATCCAGCTTAATTGCATTATGGTCTGATAATATACGTGGGATGACTTCTATTCCTTTACATTTATTTAAACAAATGTTCTGGGGCCGGGGATTTAGCTCAGCGGTTCGGTGGCCTGCCTTGTAAGCGCAAGGACCCGAGTTCAATCCCCGGTACCAAAAAAAAAGTAAACATGTTCTGTGGGCTACTATGTGGTCTATTTTGGAGAATGATCCATGTGCAGCGTAAAAGAAGGTATATTCTGATTTTGTGGGGTGGAACACTGTCGACATCTATTAAGTCCATTTGTTCAAAAGCTTGGTTCAGTCCTAGTATTTTGTTGTTGATTTTTTTGTCTAGATGATCTATTTGTGATAGTGAGGTATTTAGGTCCCCCACTACAATTGTATTAGTGCTTATTTGGTTTTTCATGTCCTTTAATATTTGTTTTGTATAGTTGGAGGCATTAATATCTATGATTGCCATCTCTTCCTCTTGGATTGTTCCCTTTACAAGGATGTAGTGGTTTTCTTTGTCTCTCTTAATCAGTTTTGGTTTGAAATTTACTTTGCGAATAAGATAGCTACCCCTGCTTTTTTCTGGGCTCTTGTTGCACGGAGAATTGTTTTCCATCCTTTCACTTTCACCCTATGAGTTTCTTTTTGAACTAGGTATGTTTCTTGTATACAACATATTGTTGGATTTTTGCTTCTTAATCCATCCTTCCAGTCTATTTCTTTTGATTGGTGAATTGAGGCTATTGACATTGATGGTTATAACTGATATGTATTGACTTATCATTCATGTTATTGTTGATTCTTTTTTATCTTTCTCCCTCTCCCTTTAAATTCTTGCCTATTGGATTTGCTCTGTTGGACCTCATGGAGTTCTGACCTTCATTATCTTTTTCTAGGATATTGTTTAGAATTGTCTGTAGTGCTGGTTTGGTATTCATGAAGTTTCTCAGGTGTTCTTTGTCATGGAAGTATCTTATTTCCCCATCCATTTTAAGAGAGTTTTGCAGGATACATCAGTCTAGGTTAGAGGTTGTTTTCTTTTAGGGCTTGAAATACCTAACTTCAAGCTCTCCTTGACCTGAGGGTTTATGTTGATGTGATTCTGCTGTGATTCTGAGTGGCTTTCCTTTGCATGTGATTTATTTCTTTTTTCTAAGTGCTTTCAGTATTTTGTTCTGCGTTGGGTTTCCGGGATTTTGACTATTATATGTCTAGGTGTAGATTTTTTTTTTTTTATCATGGCTAATTGGAGTGTTATATGCCTCATTTATCTGTATGTCAAATTCTTCCCCTCTGGGAAGTTTTCTGTCATTAATTCTGTGAACAGTTTTTTTATGTCATTTGTACTTTCTGCTGCTACTTCATGGATTCCTATCAGTCTTATATTATTCTTCTTTGCATCATCTAGGAATTGTTGGATCGATTTCTCATGATCCCTTACTGTTTTTAAGATATCTCTCTTTTCATGTTGTCTGATTGCAATCCTATCTTCTATATCTGAAATTTTTTATCTTCACAATTGTTCATTCTGCTACGAATGCTTTCAGTAGAGTTTTTAATCTTCTGGGTATGGGTATCTGTTTGAATCTGTTTCATGGATTCCATTTCTTTCCTATGCTGGGCATTCATGGCTTCTATCTTGGTCCTGAGCTCATCTATTTTTTTGTCTGTTTCTGTTCTAGAGTCTCTAATCATGTCTTTGATTGTGCTCACCCTCCCTGTAGATAGTCTGGGAAATGATTTCTGCTTTGAATTTTTCTAGAGCCTGATTGATCTGTTTTGTTACTTCCTGTGCTATGAGTTTAGGGTGTCCTGGTGGTTGATTGTCAGACTTTCCACCTTGTTTCCCCCAAAGAATTTACCATTGATGAACTGGAAGTCTGCATTTGTGCCTTGCTTAGGTATTTTCTCATTTTTTCTGTTGTTGGGCTGTCCTTGATTTAATTCCTGGGTTAGTACTTTGATCTTCCTGATATAGCTGCTATTTAGGTTTTGAGTCTCTAATGAGTCATAGACACTCTCATTTTCATAATATCAGAAAGGAGAACTCATTAAATCAATCACAACCCTTTAGCCCAATTGATACAATCAGCAACATAATAGCATCAAGCACGGCTTAGAAATTGACCATTTTTGGTAGTTAATCTGTCAGTTTTAACCATGTGAATTAAATCAAAATTGAAGTCCAGCCCAAAATATGTTTATAGTAAATAATTTTTCAATATAACAACTTTACCCTTCAGGGTGGGGACTTAGAAGGAGTTGGGAAGAGAGGAATAGATAGGCAGAAGAATAGGAGGAGGTTTCAAGTGAAGCCAGAGGACACAGGATGATCACGCAAACTCTAGGAAACTGTTGAAGACAAGAGGGAAAGACAGAGTGTGAGGACAAAGACAAGAATAGAACAATTTCACAGTAATAGGGAAGCTATAAACTGTACTCACTTTCCTTTGAAAGTAATTGCAATCGAGCGAAGGAAAAAGAGAGAAGAAAAAGAAGAAATCCAAATTAGGGCAGAAACAGGAACAAAAGGGATGTGAAAAATAATGCGGGGGAGCAAGAGACTGAGCAGGAAAAAGAAGAAAGAAAAAAGAATTTTAAGAATGAGAATATATAGAATTTTTAAAATAAAAATTAAAAATAAGAGGAAAAAAATTTGAAGAGCCTCTTTCAGGGTATCCCTCTCCCTCTCCCTCTCCCTTTCTCTCTCCCTGTCCTTGTCCCTGTCCCTCTCCTGGGGTCTTTGCACTGAGCTACATCCCCAGCCCTTTTTAAACGTGTTTCCAGACAGGTTATCAATACATTTGGCCAAGCTAGACTTAAATTAGCCATCTTCCCCGCTCAGCCACCCAGAGAGCTGAGAATGCAGTTATAAGCTACCATACCCAGCACTGCTAGCAATGTTAATAAAGAACAGCCAATGCTGGGCATAGTGCACGATAATTTCCGCACTCAGGAAGCTGAGGCAGGAGGATCACTGAAAGTCTGAGGCCACCCTGGCCTACTTAATGAGTTCAAGGTCAGACTAAACTGCATAGTGAGATCCTGTCTCAAAAAATTTAAATAGTCGGGCATAGTGGCACACACCCATAATCTCAGCACTCAGGAGGTCAAGGCAGGAGGATTATGATGAGTTTGAGGTCTGGTCTGCCTAGGCTGCATAGTGAATTCAAGGTGCAGGAGATCCTGTCTAAAACATAAATACATACATACATATATACATACATCATACAAACATGCATGCATACAGCAAGTGTTCAAATCGGAAGCAGCTATATAATAAGTAACATTGAAGGGCTGGAGGTTTAGCTCAATGGTCTTCCTGCCTCACAAGTGCAAGGACCTGAGTTCAATTCCTGGTACCAAAAAAATAAATAACATTGAAGACAACATGATGGCACATGTCTGTGATCCTAGCACTTGGGAGACTGAGGCAGGATGATCACTGTGAGTTCAAGTTTAGCCCCACCTATATAGTCAGTTCAAGGGCAGCCTAAACTGCATAGTGTGACCCTGTCTCAGAAAGAAAGAGTGAGACAGAGAGAGAATTGACAAAGGTAAGTCTTTGCAAATTATTTTTAAATGATAGAAAATGAAATTTTAAAGATATTTATGTAACATAAGTTCCTAGGAATAAATTTGACAGAAAATGGAGACCCGTGTAAATGGAAAAATATGCTATATTCTTAGCTTTCAAGATCAGAATTATAAAGATTTCATTTTCCCGAAAGTAAGTTGTAATATCAATACTGTTCAAAGCAAAATCCTGACAAATTTGTTGGGATCCGTGGAATGTGACAGGTTGTTCCTGTAATTTATGTGGAGATGGAAAGGGCCAGAATAAAAGTGAGATACTCTTTCTAGGGAGAAGGAGGGTTGAAACAGTCTTGTATACATTCTAGGCTGACTTCAGACTTGCAGCGTAGCCAGGACTTTTGCATTTCCAGTCCTTTTTAGGTTTAGAGATGTGGTCTAATTAAGTCAATGAGTTGCTCAACCTGGCCTCAAACTTGGAATTCTCTTGCCTCAGTCTCCTGTATGATAAGATTACAAGTGTGCCTCCATGTCCAGCAAGCCAGTATACTCTTGAAGCAGAACAAGTAGGGAGGACATGCTTCTCTAAATATGAAACATTTTAAATATTTTAAAGCATTAGACCAATAACAGAAAATAGAAACCTAAAAAGACTATGCTGATACAGACAAATAAGGCTCTATAGAGGAAGGAAGAAAAGTTCTTTGAATAAAAGTTGTGAAGACAATTAGATAGCTATGTTCCTGATGCTCTATAGAGGAAGGAAGAAAAGTTCTTTGAATAAAAGTTGTGAAGACAATTAGATAGCTATGGTGGAAAAAAAGGAAATTATTTGTTATAATTTACACCATAAAATTCTGTTCTGTGTACACTAAAGTTTAACTGTAAAATATATAAATGCAAAAGCTTGAGACTGTCTCCTAACTGTAAAATAGGAATTTCTGAAACAATACATATGCATCCATTAACCATAAAAGTAACATTAGTAAAGAAGACTACCTTAAAATTGAAGACTTGAGGGGCTAGGGATTTAGTTCAGTGGTTCTGGCAGCTGCTTCGCAAGCACAAGGACCCGAGTTGGATCCCCAGTACCAAAAAAAAAAAAAAATTGAAGACTTGTGTTTATCTAATGATATACTATCAGCACATGTCTATAATCCCAGCAATCAGGAAGCTAAGACAGGAGAAGTGTAGCAAGTTCAAGGCCAATCTACACTACAAAGCAAGACTCTGTCTCAAAAAGACAAAGCAAAAAAAATTTTTTTGTTTTAAAGAATAAGGACATTTCAAAGAGGATGTTAAAAAAGCAAGCCACAGAGTACATGATGCTGTTTGTAACAGAAGATCAATATCTAGAAAGTATAAAGAACTCCCACAAATAATTTTTTTTAAAGATCCACAACCCAGTAAAAAGAAAGGGTAAATAATTTGAATGCCCGGTGTGGTGACACATGCCTGTCATCCCAGCACTTGGGAAGCTGAGGCAGGAGGATCACCATGAGTTTAAGGCCATGATGGGCTGCATAGAAAGTTCAAGGCCAGCCTGAACTACACACCAAGACCTTGTTTCAGAGAACCAAACAATAGAAATAATAACCTTAAATAGTTCATATAATCTCATTTCTTCATTTTTTGCATAATTGAAATACAGCTGTGTGCACTGTGAACAAAATTGAAAACTGTTAGATGCTGATCTTAGTGCTGATTTCTTTTATAAATAATACTTTTGTGTTTAGTATTGTGTTAGAATAAAATCATGAAGAGTAATGTGTATTGCTTTCGTTATTGTTTGTGCTCTTCTCTCGCTGTCCTCAGACTGACGACATTGTGAAGGCGGTGGGGAATTGCAGCTACAACCAGCTGGTGGAGAAGATCATCTGCTGTAAGCAGTCGGACGATAGCCAGCTGGCCAGTGAAGGTGGGTCTGTGCTGCCGCTGCCCTTTTCACTCAGCAGAACTACTTATCTCAAAATTTAATAGCTTTACAGGTGGGGATTTAGCTCTGTAGTGCTGCTCCCTGCCCTGTGCAAGCACAAGGACCTGAGTTCGATCCCTGATACCTCCCCCCAAAATTATTTTTAATAGCTTTCCTGATTTTTACAAGTAAGGATACTTACAGGAATTTAAAAAGGAAATACTCATAAAAATGCCAGTGGAAGATTTGTTCTGGAACCCTATTCATTTGACTTGTAAAACAAGGCCTGAATGTTAATAACAGCCTTTGAAGTCATTGATATGGCACTGGTATGGTCATTTACTGAGAAGTTACTGATACTTACTTTAACAAACATTATTTTTATTTTGGATTTTATTTTTCTCCTCAGTACTTAGTTGACAGAAATGAGTATCAGGTGATAAAGCATTCTCTTTTTAGTTGGCCTCAGTGTTAAGTTTCAGTGCAGTACAATACATGAAGGACCTTTTCTGGGTCAGAGTACACCTCTGGCCGGACACAGTGGTGCACACTTATAATCCCAGCATTTAGGAGGCTGAGACAGAAGGATTAGTGCCACTTTGAGGCCATCTTGGTCTCTATTGTGAGTTCAAGGCCATCCTGAACTACAAAGTGAGACCCTGTCTTGAAAAATAAAAACAAACTAACAAATTAGCATATGGCACTGAACACTTGTAACTAACTGAAAATACAAAATTTAAAGCAAAAGCAGTTTAATAATTTTTCAATCATGTTCAGTCAACAGTGAGAGAAGATTTGCCCTTGGAGTACTACAAAGAGACAGAACGTTTAGATGTGCCTTCCCCACCATTTGCTCCACTTTTCTTAAAAACACATAAATATTAGCCAGGCGTGGTAGTGCACGCCTGTAATCCCA
>NW_022900937.1:11621646-11694957 GCF_012274545.1 Fukomys damarensis
ACACACACACACACACACACACACACACACACACACTAAGGCTGCTGTCCTCTTGCTTTGAAGGATAAACAAAAGAAGGAGAAATCAGGAAAAACAGGATGAATTTCATCATTCTGTCTCATACATACAATTCTTTTACATAAAGTGTAAGAAAAATTGGTTACAATTACCACATTTAAAAAGTGACTACTAGGCCAGGGATTTAGCTCAGCGGTTCGGTGGCCTGCCTTGCAAGAGCAAGGACCGGAGTTCAATCCCTGGTACCACAAAAAAAAAAAAAAAGATTAACTACTGGAATATATCAGAGCATACAAAAGATGTGTACATAAATCCCTTATTATTACTATTTTCCTGAAGTTTAACACATTTATACAAAAGAGGCAAGTAAGAAATCACACGGTTGTTTTGTTTTGTTTTTCTTGGTACTGAAGATCAAACTTGGGACCCTGTGCTCCTGCAGTATTTTAATTGAGGTTTTATCTTTGTCTTCTTTGCAGAAAACACATACACGTACATTTAATTTTTTTTTTTGTGGTACTGGGGATTGAACTCAGGGCCTTTTCCCTGAGCTACTTCCTTAGCCCTTTTTCTTTTTTCTTTTTTTTGGCACTGGGAATCAAACAGCTCCCTGCACTTGCAAAGCAGGTGCTGGAACCACTGAGCTAAATCCCCAGCCTATCCTAGCCCTTTTTAATTTTTTGTCTTGAGACAGGGTCTAAAGTTGTCCAGGCTGCCCTTGGACTTGTGATCCTCCTGCCTAAGCTTCGCAGAAGGATGGAATTACAATTGTGTGCGACCACACTGGCCTCCATACCAGGGACATTCGTCATTGATTTGAATGACAGTTCTTTTGCTATAACTTAAGACAGCAAAGTTTAAATTTTAGGAAGGAAAGAAAGAAAAACTTTTTTTAATTTTTGAAGCAAAGTCTTAGTTTTATAGTTTAGGCAGGCTCTGAACTCACTATGTAGCTCACGCTGGCCTCAAATTCACAGTGATCCTCCTCTCTCACCCTCCTATGTGCTGAGATTGCAGGCATGGGCCATCACACCTGACAAGAAAAACATTTATAAACATTTTTTTTCCAGGCTGGGCATGGTGCACACATCTGTAATCCCATCACTTGCTTGGCTGAGGTCAGAAATCACCATGAGTTTACACAGTTTCCATTAGCAGATTTGAAAGATGAATCTCTAACTTAGGGCCATGCTATAATAGGAAAAGTCTTATATTAATTGGCCTTCTACACATGTGGAACACAATGTAAATAAAGGAATAATTTTAAAATTTTGAAATATTCTTCCATCTAATATTATGCATTGGTTCCATAGGCTTTGTAGCTGAGCAGTTTCTAAACAATACAGCCACTCAACTGACATACCATGGATTGTGTGAACTAACTTCAACCGTTCAGGAAGGAGAACTCTGTGTGTTCTTTCGGAATAATCATTTTAGCACCATGACCAAGTACAAGGTATGATTTAAAAAAATAGCTATTTAATTGTTATTTAAATAGCTATTTAATTGTTATTCTGAATCAAAGCTTAATTTAGAGATGTATTTAATCTGGTTAAAGTTAAAGATTTTAGTATAATGTTTCTCAACCATCAAATTATGAAGGTAACTGTTAAGTACTTCTTTAGAAGGGGATAACTAGCAGTTGAAGCATTATCTCAGATCAGGCTTTATTTTTCAATTCTGAACTTTTTTTTTCACAGACTACATTAAGAAGTACTTACTATTTTCTGAGAGCAAAAAAGTACCTAGAGATAGAACTAGGATGACTTTTAATGATGGCTGTTTATATTTGAACACTAAAGGAAATTAGAAGAATTAAGATTGGCATTAAACTGAACATAATAGTATGTGCTACACTATCATTCATTGTGAAGCCTGAGGCAGAAGGATGTTGAATTTCAGGCCAGCCTAAACAACATAGTAAGACTTAGTATTTAAAGAAAAAAAAAAGAAAAGGAGCCAGGTGTGGTAGTGTATGCCTGTAATCCCAGCATACAGAAGGCCGAGACAGGAAGATCATGAGTTCAAAGCCAGCATGACCCCATCTCAAACAAAAAAGTTTAAAATTGAAAAAGTACTTTTATAATAGTATTTGCTGTACCAGTCTTACTTTAGACTCTTCCTATAGTAGTATCTGTGGCTCTGCCAAAAAATAAAAAATACTGATTTACCCTTTTATGTTATCTTTTGCATCTGTCCCTTTGGTGTTTGAATGTGCCCTGGTTCCTTGTATCTAACTTTTTTGTTTGTTTTTCTTTTTTTTTTTTTTGGTACTGGGGATCAAACTGTAGACTTTGTACTTATGAAGTAGGCTGCAGCACCACTGAGCTAAATCCTCAGCCCTGTTGTATCTAACTTCTGAGGTGGATGGCTGCTCCCAGCCACATCCCTCCTGTAGCACCTAGTGCCTGGAGGGTAGAGTGCAGGATATGCTCTGCTGCTCGCCTGTGCCAACATGCTGCATGCACAATGTTGTCTTCTCACATAAAATCCTCCATCCCCACACACTCTACACTTTCTCGTTTCTATGCCTTTACTGCTGTTGTTCTTGCTCTTTAATCCCTGTTTGCAGAGATCTCATTCCTTTTTGCTGATCCTAGTATGTGCAAGGCCCTGGGTTTGAGCACAGCCCGCCTCCACTCCCATCTTTTAAGAAGCACTTCAAATATGAGGTTGGCAGTAAAGCTACCCCTTCTCTACTTAAACCAATGATTCTCAACTCAGTTTATGTATTAGAACTTCCTGGGGGACTTTTAAAAAATTGCCAGTGCCCAGAACATACCATTAGTTCATTTAAATCAGAGTCTCTGGAGGAGGGACCTGAGCATCATTTATTTTGGTTTTGGTTTGGAGGTTTTGTCTTCTTTTGCAGGGAGGGTTGCTTTTTTGGTGCTGGAGATTGAATTTAGGGCCATGTGCTAGGCAGGCTCTCTACTGCTGAGCTGCATCCCCAGAGGATGGTAATCATTAAGTGAATGTGCCAGTTGTGTGATTTTTCTGTATTATAGGCATAGGGAAAGTATCTAGCTTGTCATTTTAGGTTCAGGGCTTTATTAAGGGACAACAACAAAGAATACAAGAACAAAAGAGTTCAGCGATATGATGGTATTAAGGGTATAATGATGTTGTCCAAAGTTACAAAACACCTTTATTCTCTATTGTTATAGACAAAATAATGGGAACAACATCATAGTAGCCAGTCACTAAGGAAAATGCCATTGTTTATTATGGAGACTACCAAATTAAAATAGTAATACTGTTGTTTTTGTGATTTATGTATAAGTTGTTGTGTTGTGTTTTGATCATGCCAGGGATTAAAAGCAGAGTCTCACACATTAGGCAAGTGTTCTACCATTGAGCAATGCCACTATTGCCAGTAACACAATTTTTTACATTTTTGTCTTAGAAAAATCACAGAGTTACAGAACAGCAGTGAAACATTTAATAATTTTAACATTATGCTGTTTTCACTTCTTTTTATATTTTTGTTGCTTATTGTTCTGTATACATCACTAGACAAGAATGTTTTCATTTCAAATCACAGTATTATTTCACATCTAATAAGATGAGCTAAAATTGTTAGTATCATCTAATACTTGGGCTGTAGACACATTTCTGCAATTTTATAGATGGTATGTTCAAGCCAGGATCAAACCAAGAATCATGCCTTGCATTTAGTAGAGTGACTTTCTGTTGACATGATCCCAATCTAGTTTTTTCCAGGGATCCTGTAGCCCTTTGGGCTATTTACTTATGCCTTATTATAATCCTCTTGGCTATTTTTCCTGTTTTTGTTGTACTGTCCGTCTTTTCAGTCTTTTGAGCTTTGGATAATACATTGCTTTACTGCTTGCTGGCAGAGTACCCAGTGAGTGCATTCTTGACGGGGCAGAGACACTTCCTCTTCATTGACCCAGAACTGATCTACAGCAGAATTGGTTCTGTTAATTTTGGCCTTGGATGTAGGACTAAAAGCTCTACAGGAATGCTTTAAATATTCTAGACCAAGGCCGGGGATTTGGCTCAGTGGTTCTGCCGCCTGCCTCGCAAGCACAAGCACATGAGTTCGATCCCTGGTACCAAAAAAAAAAAAAATTCTAGACCAAGGACTGGGGATGTCGCCTCAGCACTAGATCAGCACTGGATTGCCTTGGACACAGGAGGTGCTAGGTATAATCTTAACACCAAAACAAACAAAACACTAAACTAAAACAAGAGCCAGACATAAGCTGCATCTTAGGAGGCTGAAGCAACAGGATCACTTTACCCAACCGTTGGTGACTAGCATAAGCAGTGTAGCAAGACATTGTCTCAAAAAAAAACAAAACAAAACTGTGCATGGTGGTACACTGCTATTAGTCCCTGCACCTGAGGAGCTAAAGCAGGAGGAGCTTGGTGAGTTCAAGGCCAGCCTGAGTAATGTGAGAGACTGTCTCAAAAAAGTAAAATTAAAATCCCCTTTCAGGAATTTTACTTGACAAGAGGCAATCTAGGACAGAATGGAGGATTGTTCCTTTGTTCTATTAAATTTTTTTTAACATTAAACTTTCTCCCACAATTTCCTGGGCTTAGGCTGTTTATATTTCCTTAGAAAGTTGGGCCTGAAGGAATCTTTGCTAAAATAAGGATAAAGGTAACTTAGTGTATTGGTATATACCTATAATCCCAGCACTTTGGAAAGCTGAGACAGCAAAATCTTAAGTTTGAGCCCTTCTTTGTCAACTTAGTGACCAAAATTTGGGGGACAGGGTTGAGACAGGTTCTTGTTATGTAATTCAGGCTGGCCTCAAACTCATAGTGATCTTCTGCATCAGTCTTTGAGTCCTGGGATTACAGATGTGCACTGCCATGCTGGGCATTTAAAAAAAAAAAAAAAAAAAAAAAGCTCTTTTAAGGGCTAGAAATAAAGTTCAGTGCAAAGGCCTGTGGGTTTAATCTCCACCAAAAAAAATTTTTAAAGAGAGGAAGAAACATAAAACATAAATAATAAAAAAATAGCTGCTTTTTCAAACAAGATAAGACTACTTTAATACTACATTACATTTCATACTGCCTTCTAGTATTTACTTTTCAAAAACCCAGAGTTTTTAGAGGCATTTTGTGATTCATAATTAATGAACATTTTAGTTCCCATCTTTCTATCCCTGTGAACTCTTTGGAACATCTATAGTATAAATATATTTCATTCTACAGAATTTAAGATACATTTTCTTTTATTATTATTTTTTGAGTCGAACTCAGGGCTCATGCTGGCCAGGCAGGCATTGTACGGCTGAGGCACATCCTCCCAGCCCTAAGATACACTTTCAACCAACAATAAATTTAATATCTGGATAGTGGTGTCTATAATTAAGGGGCTTTTAAAAAAGGGACAACAACAATAATAATAACAAACTGCCAATCTGTAATAAACTGGACAATAAGACGGACAGTACAACAAAAACAGGAAAAATAGCCAAGAGGATTATAACAAGGCATAAGTAAATAGCCCAAAGGGCTACAGGATCCCTGGAAAACACTAGATTGGGATCATGTCAACAGAAAGTCACTTTGTATATATTTCTTCATTCATGATTTCCATAAAGGGTCTTTATATTTTCTGCACCGACAATCACTTATGTGTCATTATCATCTCAGGACCTGGACCAGCAAGGAAGGTCCATGATGGCAGGATAAAAAACGATTGCCTAGGAAAGGTCGTCTTCACTTTCTTTACTGGGTGTACTAGTTTTCATAGGAATTTATTAAACATGAAAAATATTTTGTCACCTAAAGTTTTTAGAACACTAGAGATGTGTGAGCTGTGGGCTTCTGTTTGACCAGAGCAAGGGTGTATTTGGTTCTAGTCGATTAGACATCTCCAGTACTGCATCTCTTCTAACTCCCTTATAGATTCTGGATAGAGGCGGGAACATGAGGTTAGACTTTTTGGTGACCCTCTGTACACCAAAGCATTGAGAAGTGTGTACACATTTCTGAAAGCTAAACCTAAACGAAACATTCTGTGTATTAACTTTATGATTCTACCTTCATAGACTTTGGATAAAGCCTTCTGCTACTGTAACATCACAATGGATGTATTAATTAAATTGACCTGTTTTTTTCCTGAATAATAACTGCCAAGCAACCTCATACTTACCAACTAGTGTAATAACTATGATTTTGATCACAGGTGCTGTTTTCTCTGATAGCAGATACTGACTTCCTTTTGTTAGAGCATCCTCATATCATTCCTAGTTTTGTGGTTCACCATTCCTAAACTCTAAATAAATACTTCTGTTTCTTCCTTCTGTAGGAAAGCAATGTGCTCTAGCCCTATGAGTTATTACCTCCATGAATCCTTCATTAAACTTTGCATCAGGCCAGGGATTTAGTTCAGTGGCACCAGGCCTGCTTCACAAGGGCAAGGTCCTGAGTTCTATCCCCACTCCCACCCCCACCCCCGTACCAAAAAAAACCAAAAACAAAAATTACATCCCTCATCTGCCCACTGACAACAAATAAGTATACCCCCTTTCTATACTGTATGCAGTTATCTTGCCAAATCCATTTTGAGTTCATGATTCTATAAAGATCTGTGTGGCACTGTTCAGACCCACGCCTGTGCACAATCTAGACAGGAACTGGAAAGTGTAACAGTACTCCTGTCATTCACATGGTCATTACTGGTGGGTTCTTGTCTTACTTAATTTTATATTTGAGGCCTAGTTAGTTAGTTTTATATTTGAGGCCATTTTATTTATTTATTTTTAATAATTGCTGTTCTAAACTTTTTATTTTATTTTATTGGTCTTTTGAGACAAAATCTCACTGTTTAGTTTAGGCTGGCCTTGGACTCCTTGCTATGTAGCCCAGGCTGGCCTCAAACTCATGACAATCCTCCTGCCTCAGCCTCCTGAGTGCTGGGATTTCAGGCCTGTGCCACCATGCCTGGCACCCATTTTATTTTTTGATCTTTCTTTTCCACTTTGTCAGTGTCTTCTTGCTCTTGACTAAGATAACTACTGACTGAACTAAGCCCCTTAGCTTCTGGATGCTTGGTTCCTTTTGGGAAATTTGAGAAGCTTCCTTCCATGGGATGCCCTCTGGATCCTCCTTTGCCTATCAGCCTTTGCCAATGCCATAACTGCTTTCCTTTTTCTTGGCTTTAAGTGACTGACACCTCTCTGGATTATACTCAAGCCTAAGGTTTTGGGGGTTGGTTTTATTTGCTTTTTTACTTTACATTTAGGGATTAAAAGTGAGCAGTATTGGACCAGGGATTTAGCTCAGTGGTTTCCGAGTTCCATCTCTAGTACAATAAATGAATGAATGAATGAATGATCGATTCATCCCAAAAGACACTATAGTATTTAATCTATTTATTATGTTGTACAGATCTGGCTGGTAAGAATAATTCATATACTATAAACATACAAATCAAAGTTTACCATAAGTATTTGCAGTTTTTGAAAAATTTAACATTCCTTTTGTATTTCTTATTAAGGGTCAGTTGTATTTGTTGGTAACAGACCAAGGGTTTCTGACTGAAGAGAAGGTTGTTTGGGAAAGCCTGCATAATGTAGATGGTGATGGAAACTTCTGTGACTCAGAATTTCATCTGAGGCCTCCTTCAGATCCTGAAACTGTATACAAAGGACAACAGGATCAGATAGATCAGGTAAATTTGTTTAAAATATTCATTATTTTCAAATGTTCAAAACTTTTGAACTAAAGATTCACTCATTAATGTATTTGTGAAGTTTCCCTGGCACGTCCTAAACAGGTAAATGGTCATCCTGTGTCTAGGTTATGCAGCTTGGTTGAGAGGTCATGGTAAGAAGTTCGAATTTTATTCTATCAGCCGTAGAAAATCTGTGCTGAGTGTTAAATATGGAAGTGGGATGATCTGCTTTACCTTTTTAAAAGACTGCTATGTGGAGGATACATACATGAGAAGGACACAGTTATAAGGAGAATCTGAACAAGAAGTGCTGATGGAATTAGCTGTGGCTGATGGAGATGGGGAGATGAGCACGTGTCTGATACATATTTTGACTAGTCAGAAAAAAAAGAAAAGAGGAAGTCCGGATAAACACAGTGGGTGAAGAGCATGTGCATCTTCTAACATTAGAGTCCAAGGTAAGGAGGGACAGATACTCATAGCAGGGCTGACTAGGGACAGAACTGAGACAGATGAGATTTTGCCTTCTATGTGGGTGGGCTACAGTCTTTATTACTCAGAGTATGGTAATGATATGAATTCTTCCCTGAATGAGGCATAAATACAGTAATGTTAAACAATTGGTATATATTTTGTTAATAACAATTTAGTTGCATCTAGGCTGTTCATTTAGCCCATTTTCAATGAGCAGTTGTATTCCTGTAACTATATCCTAGGGCTACAAAGAATTGTTCAAAAGTCTCCTCTAAGACTGAAAGCAAACTCTAACCTGTGAACCTCTCTAAAGTTAAAACAGCAAATTGGATCCTTCTAAGATATAATGGTATAGGATGAACATTCTCATTCCTAAAGGGAGGACCAAAGCAAGATCAAAACCCAGCAGGGCAGACGTTAAGTCCTGTAGCTCCATGTCGTGCACTCAGAGGACATGGTGACACTTTGTGAGCTCTGAAGAGTTTGGGCTGCTGGACATGGTGGCACACTCCTATAATCCCAACACTCGGGAAGCTGAGACAAGAGATTGTTTTGCGTTCAAGGCCAGCCTGGGCTACATTGTGAGTTCAAGACTAGTCTGAACTACATAGTAAGACCCTGTCTCAAAAAAAAAAAGGGGGGCTGGGGCAGCCCCATCCCTATGGCCTTGCTGGTCACAGCCCGCATGGCCTTTCTCTTGAGCTGGTTTCACCTGCTTCCGCAGCTTTCATCAACACATTCCATATTCTCTAGCATCCCAGTCTCCACTACAGCTTTGGCTCTGCTCTCATAGTTTCACGCATCTTTTAGAAGCTCCTAGAAGGAGCTCTAACCCTGTGACACATAGCATGGTCTCTTGGGGCTTTCTTTGAAATATGGGCAGAAGCCTGGTGAATGGTGCCCAGGTCTGCTGTCAGTACAAACAATATTCTGGTCACCTGGGCTGGGGATTTAGCTTAGTGGGGCCACCACCTGCCTCGCAAGTGCAAGATCCCAAGTTCAATCCCTGGTACAAAAAAAAAAAAAATCTGGGCCCCTCGGAGCACAGAAGCTTCCGTGTCTGGGGAGCCAGATTCCAGGAAACATTTCCCTGAGTATCCCTGAGGAAGCAGGGTACCCAGTGACTTTTTCTCAAAGAAAAGTCAGAGGACCCTTGAGCCTGTGATCCCTGGAGTCTTGCTAATTCCTGAATGCCCTTAAGGTCTCTTTTGTCTTGTTCTGGTACAAAGCACTTATTTTATTTTATTTCACTTATTTTATTTATTTCACTTATTTATTTTTATTTATTTCAGGGTGGCCTTGAACTCACTATGTAGCCCAGGATGGTGTGAATTCACAAGGGTCCTCCTACCGCAGCCTCCGTAGTGCTGAGATTACACGCATGTGATACCACACCCAGCTCAAAATACTTATTTTTTAAATGGTGTGATTCTCTTCAGCAGCTACACCTTCTTTAGCTTCAGTGTTATATCTGCTTTTCTGGCCTAACTAAAAATGTTTCAGGTTTTTCTGCTCATGATTCTCACTATAAATACAAAAAACTAAAAAGCAGCCAGGAAACAGGACTTCCTTGAAAATTCCTCCTCAGGCTCAGTGGCACACCACATTTAACCTCAAAGTACAGTAAAGTCTCAGGATATAGGCAAAATGTAGACAAGTTCTTTACCAGAATGTACCGTTAAATGGATTCTAGTCCAGTTCTCAGTAGAGTCTTCGTCCCCATCTAAATCCTCCCAAACCTGTCTGGTTTCACTGTCTGCATTCCTGACAGAATCCTGGACTTCTGAGCTTGCACCAGAATCACCCATCAAGCTCTGCTTTCAACATCCTAAACTTTCTCTAGCCTGCTGTTTCAAACATTTCTAGACTCTTAAAAACTATTTCCAAAGGCTTTTGGCACACCCGGTCAGGTATAGACAGTCACAGCAGTGACCATTTCTGGTTCCAAAATCTATATTAACTTTTTGTCACTGGGACAAAATGCCAGGCATGCACAACTCAGAGGAGGAGAAGGGTTTTGGCCCGTGCTTTCAGAGGCTTCAGTGCTTCCAAGGCAGAGACATCATGGCAGAAGGGCAGCTAAGAAGCAGACAGGCTCGGGACAGGAAATAGTCCCCAGGGTCTCAGCCCCTAACCCTCTCCCTCCAGCTAGGCTCCCTGTCCCAAGAGCCCTTTCTGCCATGAAGGTTAACCCACTGATGGGTTAGGAGTCTGCCTGGAGTCTGCCCATCCAGTCAAGTTCACAGACCAGAAGAGGCAGAAGTGAAGGAGTGCAGAGTCAAACTTCTCTCAGCACTAACTCCTAAAAAGTAGGTTCTAAGTTAGAGAATAGGACCAAGATGCACTGCTTTTTCTCATAGGAAATATCTGGCTGTGTATATGAGAGACGGGGAAGGTGGCTAAGTGATGAGTTTATATGAGGCGTGACTGTTGGCTTTAAAAATCATCTCTTGGAAAAATACTGATTGAGGAAATGAAATGTCGCAATTTTTAAAAAATACAAAGGCGTTTTATGGCATTAAATGGAAAAGATTATATTGGTATAGTATGTTTTTGAGTTTGTGTGTGAATGAACAAAAGTCCTGAGGACTTGGTATGCAGCTCCCTGGCTCCATACCTGCCTGGCAAGTGCAAGATCCTGAGTTCATTTCCTGGTTTTTAAAAAAAAAAAAAAAAAAAAAAAAAAAAAAAAAAAAAAAAAACAGGGGATGTAGCTCAGCGGTTCTGTGCCTGTCTGGCAAGTGCAAGGTCCTGAGTTCAATTCCTAGCACCCCCCCGCAAGAAAAACCTTGCATATTTAGTTAACAGCAGTTGTCTGTATGATAATATTGTGGTGATTTAAACTTTCTTATTTATGGCTTCTTCATTTGTCTGAACTTCCTATAGGTGTGTGTTTCTCTTATAAGTAGGAAAAGTAAGTTTTTTTAAAGCTTTATTGAATACCTTTACTCCTTTTAGAATTTCACATGTTTCAAAAATATTTAGAAACAATGACAGCATCACTGAAAAAAATTCATAGCTACCCAAAGCAAATACTGAGAAATACAAGTTTTGTTTTAATATTTAAGCTCAGATATGTTTTTTCAAAGCCATGCTCAAAGCTTTATAGCTAGAACAACTGTGTTTTCACTCATTAATTCTTGGGTAAAATCTCCGAGCTAAAGATGGTGAAAATTTAATTCCTTAGGACTATCTTATGGCATTATCACTACAACAAGAACAGCAGAATCAAGAGATCAATTGGGAAGAAATCCCAGAAGGAATCAGTGATTTGGAGCTAGCAAAGAAACTCCAAGAAGAAGAAGACAGACGAGCTTCTCAGTTCTACCAGGAACAGGAACAAGCAGTGGCAGCAGCTGCTGTGTCTCCACAGGCCCAGGTAAAGCTGGTGTGGTGATCTTAAATATGATGGGTTCTTTAGCAATAAAGAAAATTCTGCTTGGGATTAAAAAAAAATTTAAGTTAGGTATTGACTCTTTTTTTTTTTTTTCTTTTTTATTGAAGTTATTGGTACAATCTAGGTATACAAATACAGTTACATTCATCATTGGGATTCTGTACCTTTACATATTAGGTCTTGATTCTCATTTTTCCCCTTGTCCCTGCCCTCCCTTCATCCCCTGCTCCCCTCCCCATTTACAAACACTTTATTTCCATTTTTTCAGTTTCTCATATTTTTTTCCTCTCCCTTATTACCTTTCCCCCACCCTTCCCACTTTCCTTACACCTTTAGCCCTTTACTTCCTAGTTCACATTATTAATTGTCTCATTAGGATCCTGTGTACTATTATAGTTTTTCACACCAAAGAAACTATTCGGTATTTCAGTTAAAGAAATCTCTGTATGAACATTAAAAATAGGAAATCCTAAAATAAAACTAAAAAGGAAAGTAAAAGAGAAAAGGCAATGATGTAACATCAAAATAATCCTTAATTCTGGAGATGAAAATGGGTCCCTTAACATATTTAAATTGCTTCTCGCTCTTATAGTCTTATCTTATTCTTTTTTCATTATTTAGAGAATACTTTATTAGTTTCTGTAATCAAACCCATGTAGATATGACCTTACATATTTAGAACGATGTGTTACCCCTGTACACATGGAAAAAAAAAATAAAATAAAATAAATTAACATTTCTAGACCAATATGGTTGTCCATTTCTGTACAATGCCAAGTCAACACAGTAAATTGGGATGACTTTTTCCAAAGTTGGCAGCACCGTTAAAGTTTCCCAAAATTCAATTTATATATGTGTGTGTGTGTGTGTGTATGTGTGTGTGTGTGTATATATAAAGACTAATAATAGTATGTTATGCATCGATATCGATAGCAGCAACAGCTTTTCCAGGTTCTCCTTGCCCCAAGGGTTTGTGTTGAAAAGTCTGCTGTGATTCTGATGGGCTTTCCTTTGTATGTGATTTGTTTCTTTTCTCTTACTGCTTGTAGTATTTTGTTCTTCTGTTGGGTTTCTGGGATCTTATTATATGTCTAGGTGTAGATTTTTTCTGATTGTAGCTAGTTGGGGTCCTGTATGCCTCAGTTATCTGAATGTCAAATTCTTCCCCTCTGGGAAGTTTTCTGTCATTAATTCTGCAAACAGCTTTTTTAAGTCATTTGTATGTTCTCCTGCTACTTCATGGATTCCTATCAGTCTTATGTTATTCTTCTTTGCATCATCTAGGAGTTGTTGGATCGATTTCTCCTGATCTCTTACTGTTTTTAAGAGACCTCTCTTTTCATGATCACTGACTGCAATCTTAGCTTCTATATCTGACAGCCTGTCTTCGCATTCTTTTATTCTGTTGCGTACACTTTCAATTGAGTGTTTAATCTCCTGGATATCTGTTTGAATCTGTTTTATGGATTCCCTGTCTTTCCTATGTTGGGCATTTATTTTTTCCATTTCTTTCTTATGCTGGGCCTTCATGGCTTCTATCATGGTCCTGAGCTCATCTATTTTTCTGTCAGTTTCTGCTCTAGAGTCTCAAATCACGACTTCCATTTTGCTCACTATCTCTATGGTTATCTGGGAAATTATTTCTGTTTTGGATTTTTCTAGAGCCTGATTGATCTGTTTTGTTAATTCCTGTGCTTTGAGTTCAGGGTGTCCTGGTGGTTCACTGTTGGCCTTTTCATCCTCATTTGCCCTACTGTTTGCCATTGGTGAACTGGAAGTCTGTCCTTGTGTCTTGCTTAAGTGTTTTCTCATTTTAATTTTTGTTGTCGGACTGTCCTTGGTTTAATCTCTGGATTATCACCCAAATCTTCCTGATATAGTTGCGCCCTAGCTTCTGTGTCTCTAACGACCCACGGACATTCTCATCTTCATAACATCAGAGAAAACAGCTCATCAAATCAATGGCAATGTTTTACCCCAACTGATACAATCAGCAACACATTAGATCAAGCACAACTTGGACACTGACCACCTGTGGTAGTCACTAGTCTATCACCCTTAAATCATTTGAATTAAATTGAAATCAAGAAGCAGTCCAGAACATGTCTGCAGTGAACAAACTTTTCAATATAGTATATTAACCATTTAATGGCTCAGACAGAGCGAGGATGCAAGACCCCTGATCTCAGTTAGCTGATTGCTGAACCCCATGACGCTGACTGACCTCGGGCTGCAAGGCCCAGATTCAGTTCCCCATCCTTCTGAATGGTTGAACTCCGCAATGTTCTATTACAGGTTTCCCCCGCCCTTTCTTTAAAGATGTTCAAAGTTGGGAACTCAGAAAAATACCCTTGATGATGACCACCTCTGTCTTTGCAGAGTGGGTCCAAAGACTTGCACAGTCAGGAGGTCTGAGAGTGAGGGGGGGGGCTTATGGGCGTTACCTTCCCGGCGCTCGAGCAATGGCTGCTGGGTCGGGAGCAGGCGTGGTTCTCCGGTATTGACTCTTTTTATGTTCTGTATATCTGCAAAGAAAGTAAGCTAATTTAAACATGCTAGAGACAGTCTGAGATACCACTGGAAAGAACACAGACTTCAGAGCCAGCTGTAGATTTGCATTGGCTGCTTCTGTTTCTCCTTCCTCCTTGCCATACTTTGGACAAAGCCCTCCACCCCTTGTAGCCTCACTTTTTGTGTGTGTAAAATAGGAGATAATACTTAACTCAGGTTTCTGGAGAAGAACAAACGACACTTAGCCCAGTGCGGACATTCATAAGTATTCAGCAAAGTCAGCACCTTTCCCAAGTTCGCGTCCCCTCAGCTAACGTTTCATGCACTATTTCTTAAATTAGAGGCTGATGTGTGATTTATTTTTAGACATTGCATTTATTTAAAATAATGAATGCATTCATTATTTAACATCTTTCCAGAATGGTAGAGGTTATTATACAAATGCCCTTTAATATAATAAATTTAGCACCAGGTGTGATGGCGCATGCCTGTAATCCTAGCACTCCCGAGGCTGAGGCAGGAGGGTTACCACAAGTTCAAGGCCAGCCTGGGCTACAGAATGAGTTGAATGCCAGCCTGAACTACATCGCAATAGCAAAACCTTCTCTCCCCCACCCCCAAAAAGAAACTTTACCAATAGCTTCTTTTTCCCTTACTGATGTCTTTCACTGCTTTGGGTTTTCATGAGTGACTTGTTATTAAATTTTACCTAAGACTAGTTGAAGTAATTTCTTCCTGTGTATTTTTCCTAAAGCAGGACCAGCTGGCACAAGCCTCTCCATCAGTTGGAAGACAATCTGTGATTAGTGACCGTAAACGCAAGGAACCTCGAGAAAAAGAAAAGGAAAAGGAAAAAAGCAGCTGCATCATTTTATAACAAGTATTGGGTTCTGATGGAACCAACTACAGTGTGTGTCTTAGAAACAAAACCATAAGAGGGAAGGAAGAACAACGACAAATACCGTCTGTGCCTGATTTCCCAATGGATTTTGTTCCTGTTTTTCAGGGGAAAGGTTGTTACTTTGTTACAATCAGACTTTTTAAGTCACACAACACTTTATGAGCTGGAGTTTCATGTTACAAGTTGGAAATGCTGTGTGTTGTCATTCATGAAAATTTCTGCACTTGTAGCCAAATAAGAAAATCACAGCAAATTTTTGTGTCACAGTGACATTCATAACTCATATCAGTTAGTAAGCTATTTTATCTTCTGTTCTAACAATAAATGGAGGTGATTAATTTAGTCAGATTTCTTCCAGAAATTTAAATATTAGCACAATAGTTTCTGAAATTTTTATAATGTTAAATTATGATCTAATCCATGAGAAACCAGGGGTTTAATATAGGGATTAAAAACAGACAAAAAAAATAGGAAAAAATAATTCTTAATTGTATATTGGACTAGTTCAGCCCTTGAACAGCTTTACCTTTCTTTAGTAATGTACATTTTAGATATTATCTTGAGAACTAAGAATGGAGCTTCGATTTCATTTAGATAGAAAAAGTAAAGATTTGTATTTTTTTCCAGTAGCAAAAATTTACATAACACTAATACTTCTAACCTGTCCACATGAGATCTTAATGACTTTTTAGTGTTGTGAAATTTTGAGGAACTCTGAAATCTTCAAATAGGTAATCTGGACCCTAATGACTATTAATAATGCGGTGAGTAGGGCTGGGGATGTAGCTCAGTGGTGCTGCGCCTGCCCTGCAAGCACGAGGTCCTGATTTCCATCCCTGGTACCAAAAAAATAATAATAATGCAATGAGTGAGTTCAGGAGGAAACCACAGTGGATGCGAGGACTTGTACGTGTGTGGAGGGAGAAAAGCAGATAGTTGAGTGTCTACCTTTTTCTAGAATTACCTTTTGAACCTTAAATTTTAAATCATGTTCATTGCTAGAAAATTAAGCATACTTACTAAAGCCAATAAAAAAAGCACATTTCTAAGAGAAAGTTAGAGATAATCTCAGAGTACAGTGAAAGACAATAAAAAATCTGAGCGTAGATGAGAGTTTGGAAGAATTTATGTAAAAGCAATCAGATTTTTTAACTTATGAGAACCAAATAAATCTAAAACATAGTGTTTATAGGATTCAGAAAGAATATTTATTTAACTTTATTATGAGGCAACACATATTTTCCTGTATTTCTAAATATAGTTTTGGAAACTATCCTTAATAGTCCTTTTTATATACTTTATATTTCAAATTTGTTTTAGTCATTTTGAAAAGACTGTTGCTGCTCTAATTACTTGTGTGCTTTACATTCTAAGCCTCAGAAAATTTGTTTATTTAAGAACATCATAATCTGATCTGAGCATCTTTCTTGTGGTCTGGGATGACAAAGACTACAAAAAATACATAATCTAGCTTTTTTTAAGCTATGTTATTAACTTTCTGTGTGATCTAAACCCAGTTATGAGTCTGTATGTAAAAAGTAAGGTTTATTTATAGAAGGAATTTAAAAATCTAGGGCCAATTTATACCCTTCTATGTTGCATTCAGTTTATGTTACATAATTTATTTCTTCAAATTTCCTATGCTAGTATGATAAACAGTCAGAGAACCTGTTTGGGGTATAAAAATCAGACATGAAATACTTGGTGCGTCTCTTATTATAGCCTAGAGTACGTGCTGTGTCACTTTAGGCTCCAGTGCTTCCCTCCCAGGTTCACTCTCCGCAGCGCCCCTCATTTGGAGGCAGAAATAAGCCTCAAGCTTTGTTCTTCCCAGAACAAGTAGTAGTGACGCTGTAATAACAAACCCAGTGTAATAACAAACACAGGACCAGGGTGTAGCTCAGTGGGGAAAAACAAAAACACGATACCTTGACTAAAGCACATCTGAGGTATATTTTTTCCAAAAATATGTTCTCATCTATTTGTCCCATTAATAATATATGTAAAGTTATTCTTTGGTTATTTCCTGTCTTCTTTCTTTGTTCCAAAGATAACACTGCCATTCTGCATTCCCTCTAGAAAAAGGAGGAAACAAACACTCAAAACCGGCAGAGCTGCTATCAGATAAGTAGATGTTAATGTATAGTTATGAGGAAAAACTAAACAATGCATTTTGTTAATTCAGTCTTTTTCTATGTAATATTTCCAAGGCAGACTTTATTACATTCCTAGAATTCAATTTGATATACCAAGAATAATAATGATGTTTGCTTACTGTGGGGGAAATTAAATATTCAATTCTATTAAAACAAACTAACTTCTCAGAGATACTGCTTTCTTGTCTGTGAAGGTTATAAAGAATTTAGAGCTAGAGCCGGGCGTGGTGGTGCACGCCTGTAATCCCAGCACGTAGAGATCCTCCTGCCTCAGCCTCCCGAGTTTGAGACCAGCCTGGGCTACATACATAGTGAGTTCCAGGTCAGTCTCAACTACATAGTGAGACTCTGTCTTAAAAAAACAAAAACAAAACAACAAAAAAACCCCAAGAACTTAGAGCTGTTGTGTCTTTATTTCCTCATACTTTTGTTTTAGGTAACAAATTACATATTCAGCCATTTTATTGCTGGTTTGGGTACATAGGAATTTGATAAGGATATTTAAAAATGGTTCTTTTTCCACATTTTCTAGTGCTTGAATTTGTTACACACTGCTAGCACGTTAAGAATTTAAACATAATTTTGATTTTTAAGATTTGTAGGCTATATTGCAGACTCCTTTGAATCAACCAGCTCACTGTTAGAACCACAGAAGAGGCAGACAGCCACGGATCAGTTACCATGCTTTCCTCGCACATGCACCTGTCCTGGCAGCCTGTTAGCAGTAGGAAAGCATTCTTCACTCAGTCTGTGACTTACAGTGGTTCCTCAGTTTGTAGGAGCATTGATTGTGTGTGCTTCTGAAGCAAGGCCCATGACTTCCATAGAGTCTTGAAACAATCAGAACTTTGTTCAAATTTTAAGAACCACCATTTTAAAAATACACACACAAGGGCTGGGGATTTAATTTAGCTCAGTGGTTCCAGTGCCTGTCTCGCAAGCCCAAGGACCCGAGTTCGATCCCTGGTACCAAAAAATAAAAAAATTTTAAAAACCACAAAGGCACTGAGATGTAGCTCCGTGGAGAGTAGGTGCCTAGTGTGCACAGCACAGGGGTTTGATTCCCCAAAACCACACGTGTGTACATGCTCACTGAGCAGTGGTGTGGGCAGCTACAGGGACGTCTTCCGTGTTTCAAGGTCAGAGGCTCAGGTTCAGGACTGACTTGTGGGATATGTCTTGTTTTTCTGATTTCTTGCATGAGACTGTTTGGTTTTGGTGGTTGTTTGCTTGTTTATTTTTGTGAGAGAGGGTCTCACTATGTCGCCCAGCTGGCCTTGAACTCTGTTCTGTCCTCAGCCTGCCAAGTGCTGGGATTCTTGGCGTCTGCCACTGTGCCTGGCCCATAGGATGTTTTGGATTCTTAATTTGGGCTTCCTAATTTGGCTTAACTAAGCAAATTAAATCAAAGATTAATTAACTGAACCCAACATTAACCATTTTCACTTACAAAGATCCTTCTTAGCAGTTTGTTTTTAGTGAATCTAAACTCATTCTCTGAAGAGACAGGAGATCTTGGGAGGAACTTGGGAGGACTGGGAGGTAAATGCTCACTGAAAGCATACTTGTGATCCCTGCATTAATGCTGGATAAAGCTGCTTTTGTAAAATCCTGTGGGAGAAAAATTAAGAATTTCCAGAACTGTCCTCAAACAATGTCATTTAAGTGTGTTGAAAAACCAAATTGATTACATCTTGTTTAACTTTCTTATTTGTTGTGTCAGTCTTAAGCATACAATTTATTTAGAGGGTTACCAGATACCGAACTCAGGACCTTGCACTTGCGAGGCAGGCAGTGGCACCCCTGAGCTAAATCCCTGTCCCTTAAGCATACAATTTAAAATATAACTGAAAACTTACTAATATTTGGCAGAATAACAGGAAAGCATTAAAGATTTCCTCACAGCAATCCTCCTGCCTCAGCCCCCTAAGTGCTGGGATTAAGGCGTGCGCCATCATGCCCGGCTTAGATTATTTTTTTTTAACAATACTGGGGATTAAACCCAGGGCCTTCTCACTGAGCTATATCCTCATTCCTTTGTAATATTTTATCTTGAGACAGAGTAATCACCAGAGTTTGAGGCCAGCCTGGGCTATACAATGAGTTCGAGGCTAACCTGAACTACATAGCAAGACCCTGTTTCAAAAAAAAAAAAAAAAAGTCTTAATAAATAATAGTCTGTGATTGGAATTTTAAGGAACTGGACGTGTGGAAAAATGAATTATTTTGTGTTTAAAAACCTTTCTTTCCCTGGGGAAACTTCCATTCCTCAGTATACTCTTACATAAAAGATGCTTTCTTTTTATTGTTTTGCACTCCTGAACAAAAGGCATAGTATAAACACAAAAAGTATTGCTTCAGTTATCACAAATATTAGACATTTATTGTGTGCAGACTTTTTTCCCAGTGACTTGCTAGTTTTTTTATTTATTTATTTTTATTTGTTTTGCTTTTTTGAGACAGGGTCTCACTATGTAGTTGAGACTGACTTGGAACTCACTACGCAGCCCAGGCTGGTCTCGAACTCACAGCGATCCTCCTGCCTCAGCCTCCTGAGTGCTGGGATGCGCCATCATGCCTGGCTGACTTGTTAGTTTTTAAAATGCTGTCAGAATTTATAGAATTACCTTGTCTTTGAGTACAGCATCATGTCTTCCCAAAATGTATTTTACAGTGGCTTTTGTGCTTGCTGGATTTTTTTTTTTTTTTTCAGTTTTTTAGTTTTTTGAGACAGGGTCTTGCTATGTGGTTGAGACTGACCTGGAACTCACTATGTAGCCCAGGCTGGTCTCGAACTCACAGCGATCCTCCTGCCTCAGCCCCCTAGTGCTGGGATTAAGGCGTGCGCCATCATGCCCGGCTTAGTTTTTTTTTTTGTATTTTAACAATACTGGGGATTAAACCCAGGGCCTTCTCACTGAGCTATATCCTCATTCCTTTGTAATATTTTATCTTGAGACAGAGTAATCACCAGAGTTTGAGGCCAGCCTGGGCTATACAATGAGTTCGAGGCTAACCTGAACTACATAGCAAGACCCTGTTTCAAAAAAAAAAGTCTAATAAATTCATATATATATATTTTTTTTACATGATGTATCCTAGTTTCTAACTTCTCTATTCTGATCTGAAAATTAAACTCGAAAAACAGGGTAAAAATTCCAGCTGTTGCCTCCAGTGCCGCTTTGTCTTACTGTCCTGAGAAGGGGGATTTGCACTTGTGTAACAGGTATTCTTTGAGGCATGGAACTGTTCCAAATGAGGTATTTAAATACCATGGCAGAAATACAAAACCCGAGCTTTTAACTGCAATAGATCTAAAGGCAAAAAATGCGTTATTATTCTAGCTGATTCTTTGTGATATTCTCTAAGGATTTCTTGAAATCACTTAATTTGTTAATGGTGTAACTTTAACGTTTTCTGGCCCTCTGCACTGAAATTATCTTGCTTTGAGATGCAGGGTTCCCTGGAAGAGGATCCTGGCTCCTTTGGCTCTAGTAGTTATTTTATAGCTTCTGTAGTAGGTGAGGACACTGATCCCACAAGCAGGGACCTGTCCCGGTAGGCACTGTAGTTGCAATGCCCTCACAGCAGTTACGGTAACAGGTGTGACAATTATGCCTCTCTGCTTTGTCAATTTTCGTTCCTTATTATGTATCAGTTGTGTGAAATGACTGAAACTTCCTCTGAACACAGAATATTAGCTCAGCAGGCTTTTTACATGAGGCTTTCAAAAGCTTCCCCGGTGGTTTTGCTTTGGCTCTTTTCCTGTTAGACAACCATTGTCTCAGACCCCAGCAGACCGCAGTAAAAGGAGGTTGGTTGAGATCACGGTAAAGGACGAGCTTGGCTTGTTAAACTTCAGCAGCACCCGGAAAGCCACTCCCCAAGGTAGAACCAGTGAATCTTTTTGCTTGAATTGTGCAGGGATCACTGGATCTTGAGGAATAGCAAGTGAAGTGGCATAATGACTGCAGAGAAAGTAGTCCTGCAATACAGCAAGAAACAAATTTTCTTCCTCCCCCCTTTACCATCGGGAGTAATGAGGGAAGAGCTGCTGACGTGAATCTCTGCCGGGCCAGGGCTCCAACAGAGTTCTTCAAGGATTTAAGTACACAGACTGTGCCTGAGTGCCTTTCCCCGTCCTGTCCTCCTCAGTACCCTTTGTACTTCTGAAGTAACTCGTGTTCTGCTTTGTGGCCAGCTTTAATTTCACTTACAGAATTGTAGCAACCCTAGAGATTCGCAGGAAAGCACTGCACCACACCGAGCAGAGGTGCCTAAACCCATCCACCCAGGCTAGGGTTGGGCTGATGTCTAGAAAATAAATGTTTTAAGAGCTAAGGATGCTCAACTACTTAACTCTAAAAACTGTGTCTTAAGTTTCAGAAGTTTCACTGTTGACAGATACTCCTCAAAAGGCATTTTGAATATAGGTGGGAAAGTATAAAATATTTCTGACAAAATTATTCAGTATTATTCAACATTTAATTCACATTTGTTATTGTACTACAAGTACGGTGTCAATGTTGGATTCGGATGTTTTATGTTTTTGTTAATACACTTAAAACTGTAATCAGTGAATAACACCCGTAGTATTTTTTATTATAGATTATATTTTATTTCAATAAACTTTGATACTTAGATCAAACAGTCTTTCTGATATATTCATCTCATTAAGCTATTTCTTAGTGAGCTAGGGAGAGTGAGGAGGTGGGGTGTTGACAGACTGACTCATTTACCTAGGATTAAGTCTTAGAATACTTACACCAGAGGCTGGGGATTTAGCTCAGTGGTGCTGCCGCCTGCTTTACAAGTGCAAGGTCCCAAGTTCAATCCCCGGTACCAAAAAAACAGCTTACACCAACATTTTTTGGGTTGGGGGAGTACCAAAAATCGAATTCAGGACTTTGAGCTTGTGAAGCAGGCGGGGCGCCATTGAGCTAAAAACCTGACTACCCAAACTTTTGATAAATGATTTTCCCCACACACAATAGGAGTAAATAAGCAGCTAACTCTATACAGTTCCCAGCCATTAATCCCAGTGATAGATTTGTTCTGTCTAGCACTTCTCTCTGAGGGACTCAGGAAGAGCTGAAGAGGGATCATTTTTTTTCATCAAGTTAACCCTAACTAAAGTGTTATCAGCAATTTAATGTACACATGAGCTGATACTTCTCTGGGAAAGCTTTCTTGGACTCCTCAGTTCTCTGAACAGAATTGATCATTCTACATTGCATTTTTCTGGCCTCCCCAGTACACAGCACTTAGGGTAGACTTCAAGCCTTTTAAAGCCACGGATCGTACCTTTTTATTCATTCTGATGTTTTGTTGTTTTTTGAGGCCAAGTCTTGTATGTAGTTCAGGCTACCCTTGAACTATGCAGCCCAGGCTGGCCTCAAACTTGGCTGTGATCCGCCTGCCTCAGCCTCCTAAATTCTAGGAATACGGGTGCACCACTATGCCCATTCTCATTTTCTTGATACATGATCTACATGATCAGTGGCACTTAGAATTCAGATGTCTAGAGGAATCTTTTTTGTTTTGTTTTGTTTTCCAGTACTGAAAGTTTGAACCTAGCCTTCACAATGATCTACATCCCCTGCCCTTATTTTTCATTTTGAAACAGGGTCTCACTAAAGCACTAACTGCCCTACATACACTGGGCTCGAATTTGCCATCCTCCTGCTTCAACCTCCCACTGCTGGGCCTATAGGCACGTGTCACCATGCCTGGTTAGAGAAATCTTTCTATTACATGGTTACTGCTTACCTGCACTTTAAATAAGGCGATGAAATCATGTTGTTGAGTCAGCTTCTGTAACAGAAGTTAGAACTGAAGTCCTTAACCCATGGCACCCCTCAGACTTACCCTGGATGTCACCACGTCACCTAGAGCCAGTGGAAGAACATTTGGATCACAGTGTCAACAAAACTATGGAAAGCAGCATTTAATGTTTTGTGGGCCTTCTGCAGGCCCTGTGCTTTGTACTTCCGCATGCCGCGGGCACCTGCTCGCCTGCTGGAACAGAGAGGCAGGCCAGCACCTGCCCAGGAAGCTGCGCTCACACACCCGCCTGGAAGGCAGCTTGGCCTGCGCTCTGACACATGGCACACCGCACGGGACATGAGTCCCCTGATGCTCGGGACGCAGTGACCATTTCCTGTGCTTTCCAATGCTGAGCCCATTCTTCTCATGTCCTCCCTGCTCTGCAGAAATCCATTCCTGCAGACCCATGCCTACAAGGAAATCTTTTCTTCTGTCTTAAGTGTTCACGCTGCTAGTTACCAGAAGTCCTGCAGACATTTCTCAGTTCTGGAGCAGTCTTGTGAGGGTCCACTTCCTCAGCACCAGTTGGCTCTGGCTGTCACCTGGCGGAAGGGGCAGGGAGCTCCCCGACCCTTACCTGAGCCCCATCTCCTAGTCCAGCACATGCTGTGGGGGCACAGACACACGGTCTGCAGCACTGAGCACTGAGACACCCGGGTCACGCCAAGCCAGCTCCCTGAAGAGAAGCCCTTGTCCCCATCCTCCCACTCCATCCTGCCCCCAGAGCTTGCTGCCCCTGCTCCTGGGGTGGCAGTAAATGCCACTGACATTTCCACACACCTCACTGACACCCTACTCTGCATCCTCGGCGCACCTCTGGACCCATACCTGCCCGTCAGGAATAACATCTTTTTTGCTTGCAGTACTAGGGACTGAACCCATCTTTACTCTCAACTGCATCCCTAGCCTCCCTTTTAGAAATTGAGACTGTTATGGTTGGTGTCTAGATGCCCCCCGCCAAAGGCTCGTGATCATAAGTGGCTTTTTCGGAGGGGGTTGAATCTAGAGTGTGATGCTCGGATTAAGGGTGTGTGATGCTGTATCAGGATGTTCACTGATTTGGCACTGTCCTCTATAAAAGGGACAGAAAGAAGCTGCTATGGTCCTTGTTGGCTTTGCTACTTTCTGCACCCCATAAACTGTTTCTCCTCCATGATTCCTGTCTGCCACACCACGCTGCCTTGGAGCCGGCCAACTATGGACTGAAACTGCTACAAACTGAGCCAAATAAACCTTGACTCCTTTAACTTTGGGTGTCAGGTATTTTGTCTCAGCAATGAGAAAAGTTAAGAAGGTCTCCTCTGAATTGCCCAGGCTGGACCAAAACTTGAACTCCTCCTGCCTCAGCCTCCCAGAGTGCTGGGATTACAGTCAATGCCTAGATGATGTCTTTATTAATGAAGTCTATCACACATTTATGGAAAAAATACTAATCCTACAAAAACTCTCAGGAAAGGCAAAGGAGGGGGTACATTTCTTTGTAGAAACTTGTAAGTTGATTTAACTTTTCTAGTTTACTAGTTTTCAGTTTTTACCAGTCTATGTTTGAAGGACATCATGCTGATATTCTTTGCAGGGAGGTGGTACAATACATAACACCTATTCATTTTTTTCATCCCCTTCCCCTCCTGCTGTGAAGGCTTTTGGTTCAAACGGAGATATCATAATATATTTTGAATATTACTATTGATGCATATAGAATGTCTTACTTGTATTTCATTATTAGTATATTTCAAAACATCTTATAACATTACAAATCGTTTCCAACACTGAATCGCGTTGTTAACACTCAGTCCAACAGGTTTCACCCCTGGCAAAAACCTAAAAAAAAATATGTCCTGGCAGATGCAGAGACATTTTCACCTTGAATCTAGAAATTTATCTTGGAACTCTGCCAGCAGGTCTTTATTTGTGCTGTAATGAACCACACGACTTTGTGACCAGATCTGCCACACCTATTTTAAAAAGTAACCTAGGGCTGGGATGAGCTCAGTGGTTCCGGCACCTGCCTCGCAAACTCAAGGATCCGAGTTCAATCTCCGGTACAAAAAAAAAAAAAGAAAAGAAAAAGGTAACCCAAATGTCACACTGGTTCACTTCTTACCCACTGATGCTACATTTGCTAAAAGAACACCAACCGACCAGCCCAGAAAGTATTCCTTCTTTCTTGGTACAGGGAATCAAACTCGGGACCTTGCCTTGTGAGGCAAGTGGTGGCACCACTGAGCTAAATCCCCGGCCCCACAGGGACTATTCCTAAGTACAAAGCAAAGATTCCTGAAAAAAATGTGGCAAGTTTGGGACAGAGAAATGTATAGGCCTCCTATATGGCAAAGAGAGAGCAGCATCAATGTTGTCAATGTTACACCACGATGATAAAACCACTAAGAAACCTGGTGGCGCACACCTGTAATCTCAGCACTCAAGAGGCTGAGGCAGGAGGATCACTGCTGAATTCAAGGTCAACCTGTGCTATACAGTGAATTCAAGGCCACCCTGAACTACACAGAAAGATGTCTCAAAAACAAAAGACTGAATGGATGCTCAAACAAGTGAAGCCAGCATTGGTCACATTTTACAACAAAAATGAAAGGCGAAGTAGATGTTCACAAACTAGCAACTATGTCACCCAAAACACAAGCATTGGCCCACGGTGGTTTTACTCAGTCGTAAACATGTCAGGCATACATAGTTTCATAGTTTACAGAGAAAATAACAAGCACAAAATACCAGAGAAGTGTCTTAGAGAATTAGTACTGGAACTGATAAATGATCGATCACAACAGAGAAAGAACAGTATGTTTCTGCCCAAAGAGCTCCTCTGGCACAGAAAGGTGAACAACACAAGAACCTCCTGCGAAAACAGGAAGACCAGCAAGATGTCAAGTCTATCCTGCCAAGGATGACAGGAAAACAAAACGTGTTACCAGAGCAAGCAATGCCCGAGGTGTGATAGTTGAAGCAAAGATAATTGCTGTGGTCGTTTTGCATTTTCATTGTAGTTTCATATCTTCTAAGTAAAAATGTTTTGTTGAAAATGTCTGAACACTCATTACATATTACAAATTTAGTAATTTTTAAATAGCTTAACAAAACAATTAAAAATTCAAGAGAAACACTTCTGAAAAATGACTGTGGGCATCAAACATCTGCCATCATGCGCCTTTCCAAAAATTTGCTGTAACGCCCCAGGGGCTTTGTAAAACCATGGAAGGCAGCACTGAGAAAGTCATTTTAGCAAAGGACTAAAGCAGATGTGGAGGGGGCCGTGTGAAGGGATCAGCAAGAGCAAAAGGCTCGACTGGGTCGTCTGGTCATCGGAGTAAAGCCAGTGACCAAGAAAAGGAGCGAAACTTTTCAGCAGAACGAGGCCAAGAGGAGGGGACCGAAGATTGCACTGCTGGGCAGGGAAAGGGGAGCCGAGGCAGCAGGACCTGTGCAGGCCCTGAACAACCTGCACATCTGGAGCCTTCTATTTTCTTAACCAGCCTATGTCTGTACTATGTAATTACATCCATCTTGGGTGACTGGTACATATACTACATCTTAATAATTATTTAATTCCTCTGCCCCCAACCATGTCCCCCATCCCTTCCCATAAAAGACAAAAGATGAGAAACCAGGTGACACTGCCTGCTGGAAACCTGCCCTTCAGGCCTGGACGGACTGGCTAAGTCTCGATGAGGGACAATCTTATGAGGGATAAAAATACAGGCAGAGGGTTCTTAATTTAATCATCACTCCATCTAAGAGCCTGGGAATGTATTCCCTAAGCTTTTCATTTTCCTTCACACTCTGGCATGTGTAGTACCTGACTTCAGTATCCTGCTCAAACTAAGACTGGCCCTTATCTTTCTTGACAAAGCACCACACACGCAGTCTATTACTTCACAATTACTGAACACTTTTACCCCATGGAAACATCTGGATGGTTCTCGAGCATATGGGGACAGGACCCTTCTCCCCTTTCTGTGGGCTTGGAGGGACCCAGATTCCTTTGTAAAAACTTTCAGTCTAGTTTTCCCCACTGACCTAGAGCCAGCCTAGCTGGTTCCCTAGACCTTAAGAGGCCCTCCGAACCTTGTCAGGCTGGCTAAAGATGAAAAACGTGACCATGGCAGCCTGAGGGAAAGAAAATTAAGAGTGTGTAAACTGTTACACTCTTCAGTCTAAGTGTAGAAAAGACTGGCAAAACTCAGATTGTACTGGGGGTGAAACCAGGTGCTCACACACGCTAGGCGAGCGCTCTGCGCTGAGCTACGCCTTCAACTCTGAGGGTCGAATTTTTCAGATTCCCTCTCAGACGCCCACCCATCTGAAAACCGGCAGGACAGAAACTGTACTTCTGGTCAAGAGGTCTGAGCACTGGGCCAACAGGTGCCCTACCCCGTCTGCGTGCTGCCCGGCACCAGGAGTGGCACGATGACCCCGAGTGTGGTCCTGCTGGTAAAGGGCACATGGTGGCACAGTGACGCCGAGGCACAGCGGAGCAGGGCAGAAGCCGAGTCCACCCCAGTGGACAGAGGCGGCTTCTCCCACGGCCCGCACCACACTACACTCACACGCTGCGTGTGCAGTACATACGCCCCCAGTCCTCCTAAGACCGAGCCACCTCAGACACCGCGTGCACACCCAGGACAAAACGCCCACTGTACAGCAATTCCTCCAGTGAACGCGGCGCCCCAGAGCCCTCACTCCACCTTTCCCTCGGACTCGTACCGACTGCTGGATCTACCAAGAAACTAGACTAGATGATGTGTCACAGAAGTTTTCATGAAGGAAATGGATGTTCAGTGTAAACCTCGAAAGGACACTCTAGGGTTAGGGTTAAGTTTCTGATGAACCCTGTCTGCCACCAGCCGCCTAGTTAGCCAAAGCTAGATTTGTGTCCCAGGAACAAACACCGAAAGCCTGCCTTTATGGCTCTGTACCTACACAGGACATAGAACTAAATGCTAGAAAAGGCTGGGGGACTTGCTTCTGAAGAGCTGGAAACAAAGACAAATACACTTCCAAGTGTGGATTTTTATTTTCACAAAAAGACAATGTCCTTCCACATACAAGTATTTACAAAGCCCAACTGATTCACCGATCTAGAATCTGGGATTTTTCCACTTCTCAACATAGTTGGGAACATGGAAACATTAATTCCCACACGATTCCTGGAAACAGACCTTATCCATCCAACAGCGCAGTTTTCCCAGGTGTGCACTTACCTGCACAGCTCAGTCCGAGACTCTCAAGACATAGCCCTCACGGCCACGGTTTCATTCCATGCAAACCTGAACAAGTGTGCTTCTAAGCTAACCTGAAAATCAGTTCTCATTTTACAATTAAAAAGGTTCTCAACACTTTAGCAACTATACAGAATATGAAGGTTTATTTCAAAAAAGATTACATTTTTTAACCAGGTTACACAGATGCACTTAATGTAACAGTACCTTCTGCAAAAATAGGTTACATAATACTCAGAAATGCAAGGAACAATCTTATGCTCTAAAAATTAGACAGCAGACTTTTTAAGCGTAGCCTTCAAAATGGAGGCCGACACCGCTTGGTGACAAGAACGTCCAGAGCCAGGCACCACAGTGCCAATGCTGCCAGTGACCCACTACCGCGCAGCTGCAAACTACGCCTCGTACTCACACGGCCTTCAGCAAAACCGCTTCAGTTCCAACCTTTTCAAATGTGTATTGGTGCTGCAAGAAAGTAAAGTTGAATGATACACAAAACTATTAAAAATTACAACGGAACTATTTAAACGTCTTCTCTAAAATTGAGAAAAGCAATCATGTTAAAATTTTTAAAAAAAGAAAATAAAAAGTCTGACAGAACTCTCAAGCAGGTCAGAGGGTCCTCTTCTTAAGTAGTCAAATAAAGTTTATAGGAGACTTCAATAAATTATCTTGAAACCGTGGCAGAGAGCTCATTTTCAAAATCGCCGTGGAGGTCCACCCTTAAACGGCTTAAATCCAGAGCCACTTCCTCTTGGCATGGAACTGCCCCCGATCTGTACAATTCTGTTCACTGGAGATGCGTTACTGAAAAAGGTGTGAAAGGAAAATCCATCAGACAACCAAGGACACGTAATCACAGCAAATACCTACACGGCACTTACCATTCACTACGCCCTCCTGCTCTTTGTACTTTACAATGAATCTGTACTCCTGGCAACAATCCTGGGGAAAGTGAGCTCCGGAGGATAATCAACTTGCCCCAGGTCACCAGGCATCAGTGCTGGCGGGCTTTGAACCTGCACAATCCCCTCTTCCTCAGAAGCCCTGATGGCACGCGCGACACTGGAACCCAGATCGAAAGCAACAGCACCAAAGAGAAGCTAGTTAGGAATGCAAGTTCCCAAACTGGTCTGGGCTGCAAGAAAGGTTCTGGGCACAGAGCTGTCTTACTGTGAGCCCTTTCTTTAGGAGTGCGCTGTACACTGAAGCTGGGGAACTTGTGTTACAGGAAGTCATTCAGTAACTGCCTGGAATGTTTATGCGGAATGCCTGGAACGCTTAGGTTTGTAGGAGATGCTACTGAGTCAACAGCAAACCAGAGCCACCTCAGAAGCCCTGGAACAAAACTGGGAGGTAAAAATCCATAGTGGAGCTGGCTGTGGTGGCACATGCTGCTAATTCCAGCACCCGGAAGGCTGAGACAGGAGGACCCTGATTCTCGCCAGTCTAGACTACAGTGAGACCCTGACTCCATCTCACACACGCGTGTGAATGTCAGGCTGAGGAATCTGGAGTAGATCTTAGAGAAGCTGCTGTGGTTTTGAAGCAAGATATAAGAAGGGTGTCCCAACAGGTAAATTTAAAAGTAGGATGAATCACGGAGCAGGAAAAAGCATAACTTGGGAAGATCCGACTGAAGGTGAAAAGAGAAAGAAGGGGTAGCTATTAGAAACATTCAATGCCACTGAATGCCACTGAGGAATTTACGCCAGGAACAGAGAGGAAGACAAGGCCCATGTATTCTCAGCTGCTGGCACGGGCAGAAAAGAAGCTGGAGGCAACCAAAGGGACATGCAGGGCTCCAGCAGGACAGCAACGCCGGTGCTGTGACCTTGAACTGCTGGAGACAATAGGACATTCATCTGGAGACTGCAACACAGAGCTAAAAATAAAAGAGCATTGTCTACAGCTTAAAACTTGAAAGAGCCGGCAAAGGAAATGAAAAGGTAGAAAAATTATAGTGCCTTAGAAAACAGAAGACTATTTCAAAGTGAGGAAAAGCAACTGTGTGATATAAAACCTAACCATGGAGCCTGAGAACTATGACTACTACCCAGAAAAGGTCACTTGTGAGCCTTAAATGTCAAAAGCAGAACAAGTGGTGCGGGACAAGTTACGGCCCTCCAGTCTGTTTCTGTGTTTTGAGGCAGGGTCACATGACGGGGGGGCCAGACTGGGCCTCAATTTGTGACCCTGCTGCCTCAGCTTCCTGGGTAGGTGGGGTGACAGGAATGTGCCACCACGCAGGCTAACGCGCAGAAGCTTGACAGGATGTGACTGACAGAAGTGACTGTGGTCACTAAGCACAGCCAACATCTCTAAAACAAGGGCATGTGAAGGCGAGGAGGACAAGGCAGACGGAAAGGCAGAAGACCTGCCGGCTTCAGGGCCACAAAGGACACTGCTATACAGAGAAAAATCAAGGCTGCCTCTTAGCATAGGAATAGGCCTTGGGTTAAATGTCCGAAAGTCTTATTAGTTATCTGGCAAGGAAGGAAATGTAACACACCTTCAGTTTTGTCTTCCTCAGAACTTTAGGAACACTAATTAGAGAACAAGAAGATGGTCTTAACATGAGGTGTCTGCTCAGTACCTACTGGATCCCAAATGCCCTGTAAGCCCTGGACCCAGCCCGCTCCACGTGTCAGAATGCAAACAATTCACCTTCAATGAGGAACCCAAACTAACAAATCACCATCAGCACCCTTCACACCTCTCTTAGCGATGCTGAGTTCAGGTGGGGAAAGGTTTGAGCAGACCTAAGTTTTTCCTATTCACAGTTCAATCTCTGGGCAACTATGACAGCCTCCGGAAGACACGGCTGTGGGACAGCAGCAACTTCACGACCAGCTCCTCACCTCGAGTGCTGGCTCATCATGCCGGTGCCTGCTCGGCCATCGCTCATTCGTCTCATGTCATGGTAGCCGGGCCCTTGAGAAGGTGGACCGTGCCACTCTTTCCTTGGTCCACTTGTGTCCCGTCCATGGCGATCAACCACGTGTCGATCTTCAGGGTAGTGCTGCAGAAAAGCATACAAAAGTTAGGACACCACAGGCTCAGGCCAACAGATACACTGGTATGCTTTCGACGTTACAAAGGATGACTGAGATGATTAAAAAGGGTGAACATGAACAGCATAGGCCAAGAACTCGGTTCTCAACTGTCCTGAAGGCACAGGGTACCTAGGAAATGATTCTCCCCCCCCCTCAAACCCTTAAGACAAATCAGGATGGAGCATATGATCAACCTGTCAGGACAACAGCAAACAGCACATAAAAACAGGAGTTGTCTCTTGGCCCCTGGGGAAGGAGGATCATGACAATGAGCCCAAAATGGACAACTAGGCAAGACCCCACCTTAAAAAAAAAATCAAATGGGCTGGGATGTAGTTCATTGCAAAGGCCCCTCAAACCCTTAAGACAAATCAGGATGGAGCATATGATCAACCTGTCAGGACAACAGCAAACAGCACATAAAAACAGGAGTTGTCTCTTGGCCCCTGGGGAAGGAGGATCATGACAATGAGCCCAAAATGGACAACTAGGCAAGACCCCACCTTAAAAAAAAAATCAAATGGGCTGGGATGTAGTTCATTGCAAAGGGCCTCCTAGATGCAATCCCCAACACTGCAACATAAAACAGAAAACCCCTTCAACAAAAAAAACCCAAAGTCCAGTCATTACTTTATGTAGCACTAATCATGGCTGTGAGAAGGCGCTGTCTCTGAAAAACAGACCTGTGAACATCAAAGAACAAAAACTAAAGGGCAGATGAAGAGCTAAGACCCAAAGCTTGCAGGACAGAAGCTGAAGGGGCTCACAGACACCACCCCAGCCAAATGACTCCCGACTCGCTGGCTGGTGTGGGAAAACAAGGCGCAACCGCTGAAGCTTATCTGAATGAAGCCAGGGCACAAGGCTTCCTCAAGTTCTGCCCTAATAAGGCAGCACCTGGGCACCACAACTCATCTCTAAAGTTCAGTTCAGGGAACCAGCTACCAAACACTTCTATTTACTAGAGATGCTAAAACTCACACAGCCACTAGGCCCAGGCGTGTTTCACAATGTACTGGATGAAATGATACTTAGTCATATCAGATAGAATGTCAAAAGATCACAAACTTTCCTGTCAAAAATGCTGTTATGAAATCCAAATGCAAAACAACACTCCAGAGTACATGGCCAGCACACATCAGAATTCTTTTTGGTATGTAATTTACAGAAATATACTGTTGGTGCTACTGTCCGCTCATACAGTCAGTATTTCATTAGTATGGTATTTAAAATTGGTCTCGTATTTTCTGCTCATTTGAACTGCTAGCCTCCCCATTACAGGCATGCACCGCCATACCTGGCCCCCAATTTCTTTTCTTTTTTTTTTGGTTTTTGAGACAGCATCTCACTATGTAGTGAGACTGAGCTGGAACTCACTATGTAGCCCAGGCTGGTCTCAAACTCACAGCGATCCTCCTGCCTCAGCCTCCCAACTGCTGCTGGGATAACAGGCGTGTGCCACCACGCCAAGCTGGCCCCAATTTCTTAAAAGTCGTCATTAAGAAAGCTCATTTACCAAATAGAACAATTCTCATATTGCAACAGAAAGTAGGAAAGAAGTTTCAAGGACAGTATCCTGCTTCTCTGACTATTGGTATTCAACCACTAGCCATAAAATTGACAAAGAATAAATTCTTTCCCAAGAAACTAGTCTCAGCCAGGCGTAGTGGTGCAAGCCTCTGAGGCAGGAGAGGCACAGCCAGTTCAAGGCCTGCTAGGACATACTGAGTTCACAACAACTTGCACTACAAATCGAGATCCCGTCTCTCAAAAAACTTTAGAAACCAGAAAGAAAAAAGAAACTAGTCTCAGTCATTCCCTGTAATTACAGTACGCCTCGTTACACTGTACACACAGCACCTCACCGGGCCGCCCGCTTACCTGGGCTCCGCTGCCCCGGTCTGAGATGACTCCTCGGTCGCTCTCCCTGCCGCCGTACCCGGAAGCATTACTGCGACTCCCAGGTGGGGCGCCTCTCACACTGTGTCCTGACACCTCCCTCCCGGAGCGCTCGGGCCTCTCCACTCTGTGAAACCCAACATAAAACCTGTGTGACAGCACCATTACCATGCCCTCAGCCCCGCCCAAAGGCACCAGCCGCACTCCCACCCACCTTGCGTCCCGCTTGTCGGCAGACATGCTCCCTTCGCCCTTCCAGGACGTGGGTCTGGAGGGGGTGGGCCCAGCCTCCCGGGGGTGTCTCGGGTGCGCCATGTCGGGCCTGTCGTGCATGATCACTGTCCTCCTCTCCTCCCGCTCCCCTCGCACATCTCTTCTGTCCGTGTCTCTAAGTTCATTTCGTGGAGGAGGCGGCTCGTTTCTTCTTGAATCACTGAAATTTTTGGGGTATCTCTCAAAGCTGGAATCGTCCCTTCGTGCAGTGGGCCGTGCTTTTTTCCCTTCACTCTGACCAACAAAGCGTTCCCGCCTAGTGATGAGAACCAGAGAACACAGGTCTTAGCAGCACATACTGGACCTTATTCCGCTTGATTATTAGATATTCCTCATTTAACCGGCTACCCGGTTAACCACTGTTCAGACTCACGACCGAGGCATGCTATTCAGACTTACAACCAGGTGCTCAGTCTTATGACCCAACTTTTTTTGCGGGGAGGCTCGGTTTTTTACATTTTATTTCTAGATCCTCAAGTCTTTTTTTGGTACAGTAAACCTTGTTTACACGGTACTGTACTTTCTGCTGATTGTATAGAATACTGTAGTTCTACTTTCTGTTATACATTACAGTACTGCACGGACGAGTTATGCAAATACAAGCAAAGTCATCAATCTGGAGTTTCCTTTGACCATTTCTTCACTCTGCATATTGTAAAGTACATACTACGTATAATTCCTCATTTAGCAGCCCAGTAATAGGAACAGAACTCAGTAGTTAAAGGAAAAGTGTCAGTAAAATCTATAATCCCACACTTTCTTTTAAAAGGATCTTAAAGCATAGCCACCAAAAAGGCTACACCGATTTTAATAACTGTTTTCCAGTACTAGGCTTTATTCCCAGCCCCCCTCCCCCTCCCGTCGTGGTGAGATAGGATCTCACCAAGTTGCTCAGGCCTAATAATTTGCTCCTACATTAAATGTCTGGCACAAAGGATGGTACTTTAGCATTCAGGAGAAATTACCTAAAACACTCAAGCTACTACCAACTTGAAGAATGTTTAACTGTTCTTTTTTTTTTCTTCCTTTCGGTACTGTAAACCGAACCTAGGACTTTCACACTGAGTTACATCCTTGGCCCTTTTTATTTTTTACTCCCTAAGTCACCAGGTTGCCCAGGACAGGCTCCATCTTTCCATCTTCCTGCCTTAGCCTCCCAGATTGCTGAGATTACAGAAGTGTGCTTCTAAGCCAAGCTGTTACTGTTCCTAACAACTGAAGCACATGCAAAGCTAAGTGCTCCCGCTCACCTGTGATGTATGCAGTCAGGCACCCTACTTCACCAGGTTATCATGACCTATTCAATCAAGAACCTGAATTATCACTAGCGAGGCTACACTGCCTATGACAGCTCTACTTACCTATCAAAAGAGGAAGACTGTACCACCGAACTGTCAGCAAACCTGCCCCTCTCCCGGTGATCAAAGTCATTAAATCTGTTCTGTTGGCGAGAGTAGTCAGACCCATGGCTGAATCGGGCATCTGAATCTAGAGACAACTTTTTATTCTCGCTCCAGTAAGGATCATCTCGCCTTAAAGAGAAATTTTTGCTCATTGATACGAATTACTTTTACAATAATCAAACAATACTCACTTGGAGTCATACATACCAAATGTTAGAACTGTGGACACAAGAGGCTACTAAACTCAAGGCACAATGAGTTCAGTTAGGAATGCGGGCCAGCAAGACATTGTTAAATCATGTACAGTCATATAATGTTAGAAGAATTTAAACAGAAAAAGTTAAAAGATCATCTGTTTTTACATCATAAAGTGGAGAAAAAAAATGAAATAAAATATTTGACACCAAGTATAAGTGGCAGTTCAAAACCTTCTCAATGATCTTTAACTCTGGAAAAGTTAAAGAGGTACTATAAGTCCTAAGTACAATTCATTCATTCTACCTCTTTCTCTACACAGTCAACTACAACTCATATAACTTATAGTAAGAAAATTAAATGAATATAGTTATATGAACACACACAACAGAATCCATACTTTAGTCTTTCCGAGTTTATGACTTCCATTCTTTTTGGTACCAGGGATTGAACTCAGGACCTTTTGCTTGCAAGGCAGGCAGCGGCACCACTGGACTAACTCCCTGGCCCATGACTTTCATTCTTAACAGTACCTGCACTACTGATAAAAACTTAGCAGATGGATCTGAGTTTGAGAACCATTATCAGAGTTTACTATGACTGCGTATTTCCAGCCATGATAAAAAATTATTTGGCACTGAGGAAGGAAAACGGAATGAAAAGCTGTCCCTGCTGGATACTGCACTGGGCCCACCCTGGTACTGTAATCCTGCTGCCGCCCAGAACCTTTATTCCAGGGATGGGAACCTATACTTCCTAATTCTTGATGGGGATAAGGTAGCAAGTGTAACAGTTAAGGAAGAGAGTAAGCTACTACCTATGATCTACATCACGTGGGCGTTTCAGAGAATTCCTTTTTTCCTGTTCATAACGAAGCTGCTGCTGCTGTCTTCTGAGTTCCTCTCGTTCTCGAGCAATCCTTTCAGCTTCCTTACGCCGCTCCTTCAGACACAGAAGAACCAACCAATACAAGATGAAGATGAAAGTAAGCATAGGCGAAACCAGGTGTTAACCAGTCACTAAGAAATCATCTTAGGCAAGCACCAGGCAAAACTGTGCCCGGGACTTGTGATTTTCATTTCAACCATCTAGATTTTAGCTAGATGTTGTTCTTTTGTATCATTAAAAAATAGCAGGGGCTGGGTGATGAGAACTGGTAAATATTCGGGAAGGTCAGATTTAATTTAATCATTTGACTAAAAGAAAGGCATCTAAAAGCATGAGAAATATAGTTTGTAATATTTACTAGGAGTAAGTGACTTAATTAAAACTCTGGGTTGCAATTGTGCAAAGAGAGGCATTATTTCCTTCTAGCCATGGGAAATCGTTCCCACTGCAATACATAAGGAAACACTTATTTCCTAGGACTGAGACAGTGACAGAGCCTGGATTACAAACTACTCTGGACTCAGAGTCCTATGCTCAGACTATTAGGCTGCCATTATATTGCAGAGCTAGAGTTATTATCAATTATCTAGAACCAAGGCACTATCAGGCGTATTTTTAACTAGTACCTAATTCATTGTTATCGTTCGGGGACACTTCAAAGCTCATTAACTGAATTCATTCCATAGAAGCTTTACAACAAGTAAAGCAAATTTCAGGGCAAAATCATAGGGTTGGAAAAAGGTGAGTTATTTAAGACGAAAAGATTTTCTGACTGCACCTGTTCAATACGAATGCGTTCCCTTTCCAAGCGTTCGCGTTCCATTCTCTCTCTCTCTAGTTTTTGCCTTTCAATTTCTAGGCGCTCTCTCTCTCTCTGTAAGCGTTCCCGTTCTTCCCGTTCACGAATTATCCTAATTCGTTCTCGCTCTCGACGCTCTCTCTCTGCAATCTCTCTTCGTCTAACAAAAATCAGTATTTAGAAATACTTAAATTATGCTACAATTGTGTGAAAGAGAAGATCTTTTGAATTTGAATTATTTCTTGAGGTTGGCAATTTTAAACTTCAACTTAATCTCTACAGTTTTAATATAACTGGAAAGAGAATTCAAAATAAAACTTGCAACAGATTCCACTTATTTATCACTTATTTATAAGACTACCAACTAGGCAGCTAAATTTTTATAGAGCAGCTGCCCTTTAGATGATTCCTGATTAAATAAAATCCCCACTATAGTAGCCCATTAACATTTTAAGAAATATATTCTACATATATGAATTTATAAAACTGCATCCTTTAATCAATTATTTGGGATAGAAAAATCTCCAGTGTATAACTTTTTTTTTAATCACCTTAAAAACAATAATATACTTTATTTTGGTGGCTTGGGATAACTGTAAATAACAATGATAGTGAATGCTGTATGTAACAATGCCCTTAAGGGCTCTCTGGGAGTTCCCTGGCTCCTGGTAACACATTCTTCAAATCACAGGTAGTTCAAATGCTCACTGCACTGAATTATCCTATTAGAATTTTCTTACTGCTCCTCTCATTTCCTGACTCTTAGGCAGTCAGGATACTTTTCTATCCATCAACGTCTCCCTCTACCAATCCAGTGGTCAGTTTTACTTCCATGGAAACTGTTGTGAAATTTTAATTATAAAAATGACTATGAAGCCATTACTAGCATTTTGTGGCTAGGGATTAAGGATTCTAAGTAACTTAGGAAGCAACAATTATCAGGGCAGTCCCACACAGTAAAAAATTACCTAACATTCCTCGGATTTTAAAAATGTCACAGCAGACATTCATGTTATTGAAAACAACAACAGCAAAAGAAAGCCTTAAAAAAAAAATTCAGGCCCTAAAAGTTAACACCATTGAAAAAAGTTCTGGGCTTGCCTAACAAGGAGGTGCACACTTGTAATCCCAGTTACTTGAGAGGCAGAGGCAAGAGAATCACAGCTCAAGGATAGCCTGGACAACTTAGCAAGACTGTCTCCAGAAGAGAGAGAGAGAGAGAATATGTGTGTTGTGTGTTAGATATAGATCAGTGGTAGAGGCCTTCCTCAAGGCTTTGGGCTCAAACCCAAACCCAGTTAACAGACACACATACACACACGTGTGTATGAAAGTGAGGCTCATTTGCTTTGGAAAGCTTGTTTAGCATTTCCAAAAAACACATCATGATATCAACATCACTCCTAGTACTGGACTCACCAAAATAACACACCAGTATCAATCAGTCTGTATTTGTAGCTTTCACATTCTCAGTGAGTCTCAAACGGCATAAACACCTATTTCATTAAATCTTGTAAAGGTAAAGTTTTGCCCAAACATTAATCTCTAGGGTATATATTTTATGATGTATTACTTTTATTTTTCCTTGATTTATATCAGTTTTCTGGAAATTATTTCTACAGGTAAGTATGCTATTCATCAGTTTCACTTCAGCAGAGTGAAAAGAGCACTGCAGCTTTCTTTTTTGGTACTGGAGATCCAACTCGGGACCCTGTGCTTGGGAGACAGGCGGTGGCACCACTGAGCTATAAATCTCTTGCCCTGCAGCTTTCTTATTTAAAAGGGCAGCAGAAAAAGACAAAACAAAGCACACACAAAAAAGAGCAACAGGCTAGGTATACTAGTGCTTGCCTCTGGTCCCAGCTACTTGGGAGGCAGAGGCAAAAGGATCCCTTGAGTCCAGGAAATTCAAGGTCTATCCTGGACAACACAGTGGGACCCACTTTAAAATTAAAACATGATAAAATAAAACAGACTCTGACCTGACAGATGTGAGAATCACTGCCACTGGCACTCCCCACTACCTCTCTCCTCCACCCCTCTGTGAATTAAATACGAGCTAGGCACAATGGCACTTCATCTAAAAGGAATGGTAGTGGTGGGTTATTTCCTTTTGCTAAAGATGCATGATAATGGTTATTTTATCTAAGTTGCTGAAAATATCTCTCTTTGGTAGACTTCCTTGAAATCTTGCACGTAGACAAGATAGGTTAACATTTAGGCAAATATACTATAAAATACATTCACAAGAATTTTCAAGTGACATCAAAAATGGGTTTTTAGTTTTCTTTCTAGTCTGTTTTTTTTTTTTTGGTTTGGGGATCAAACTTGGGACCTCGAGCTTTCAAGGCAGGCGGCGGCACCACTGAGCTAAATCCCCAGCCCTTTCCAGTCTGTTTTAAGACAATGCTTGGTGGGGGTAGAGTTTGAATAAATCAGGCTCACAGATCAAATTTTCCTTCACTTAGGCACTGACCCAAAGAACAATATATCTTTTGCTAAATTTGTTATAACATCAACATAGTATCTGAACACTGTTGCTTACTTTGAACAATCTCAAAATCAGTTTTTTCTTTAAGGTCATGTTCTGATGGCAGCAGCTTTGGAGCAGAGGAAAGAGCATTGGACTTGGAGTCAGAAGACTTGGCTCTGAGTCCCGACTCTGCCACTCAGTGGCCTGTGGCACTGGAACAGACATTTTGCCTCTCTGGGCCTCCAGATTTTTGTACTGAATACTGAGCATCAGCAACCTTACAGAATAGTTGATTTGGAGGTAAAAGATAGAAAAGCACTTTGTTAAAATGTTAAGTGCTATGCAAACTTCAAGCATTAGATGTTACTGCACTTCTGTAAAGTGGCAAACAGTCTTCCGTGGGAATGCAATTTCTAAAAAGCTGGCTTACAGCATTAAAATGTACCCGTATGTGAAGACAGGTATAAAACAGGCTCTTTTCATACCTTCGAAGTTCCATTGCTCGTCGCAGCCTTTCAAAGCGAACTAAATGTTCCCTCAATCTCTGTTCCTTCATCTTTTCAAAAGGCAAGATCTCTTTCCTTCTGTAGTCTTTGTCCCTCTTTTTATCCAGGCTGGCTCTCTCCTTTTCCTTGCTTCTTGCATGAATCTACAGAAGAGAACCAGAAACAGATTTGGGTTTTATTTTTCAAGGTTAGCTGGTCATTTAAGGAGTTCAAATAACACGTTGTGTCCTTTTGCTTAGATTTTTCAGCAGGGAAAAATGGTTACAGAGGTAACAGTACCATCTTTTGGCAACAGTCCAAACAGTATTTAACTTCCTCAGAACTTACTTTCTCGTATCTTCCTCTTCTTGACGGCCTGCAATGATCTCCCTTAGTTTGGTCTAATATTACCATATGTCCTGGACTCTTTGAACCTAAGATAAAAAAATAAATTAATTAAAAAAAACTTCACAAATGCATGTCTAAAAAATATTTTGGTGAAAAATAACATAAATATGTAAAAATACTGAATTCTTACCCAGACACATACAAATAACATTAAAATTAAAAATCTACTTATTCTGAATTTAAATGGAAAGATTTAAAAACAATTCAACCTAATATAAATATAATTTCAATGATTTCAAAAGATTCTAGTCTCCTAGTTCAATCTTCAGTACCAAAAAAACCAAAACAAAACAAAAAAATCCCTAGGGTCAGAGCTTTAGCTCAGTGGCACCACATCTGCCTGGCGAGCCTAAGGTCCTAAATTGGACTACTGGTACAGAAAAAAAAAAAAAAAATCCTAAAACTCAATACTACAAATTAATGGCCATTTTAAATCAACTTTTTTTTTTTTTTTTCTAGATCTCCAGCCCAAGTCAACTCAGATTTAATAGTAAAGGAGCTGAAAGAACATACACATTTCTCAAGAACAGAAAAGGAGAAGACAGGCCTAGGCCACCTTTTAATTAATCATAGACACCTAAAAGTCTGACAGCCATGTGGATTTTGATCACCTCAGGTTTTCTCTTCACCATAAAAACTAAGTTGTAAAGCACATTAGAAAGGGATTGAGAAGAAACACATAGCATACTTATTCGTTTCTTTTCTTCACTTTTTTTAACTGATTCTGAAGTCTGGCCACTTGTTCCATTATCATTCTTCTCTTCTTTACTTTCCATTTTCTTATTATCCTTGCTTTCTTTTTTCTCAGATTTTTCAGATAATCTCTTCTCTTCTTTCTTGATAGAGGTTTGGGTCCTGACCGTTAACAGCCCAGACAAGAAAACAGACTGAGAACTATTTTATTAGGGCCCCAAAAAGTCTTAACTGCTTATTTGAAAAAAAAATTCTTCTAGCAACCCCTAAAAATTAAAATAAATTCTTACTTGCTACTTCTATCACTCATATTCTTTTTATCTCCAGAACTTCTTGAGCTACTCTTTTCATCATTTTCTTTCTTCATTTCTTTCTTAGAAGGATCACCTTTTACCTAAGAGGTTTAAACCAGAAAAAAACTGTAAATTTTAAAGTTATGTTTTATGATTATAAAAAGTGGGGTGGTGGCAGTAAATTCAGTAAAGATAAGGGCCGGGGATTTAGCTCAGTGGTATTGGCACCTGCTTTGCAAGTGCAAGGGCCCAAGTTCAATCCCCAGTGCCAGGAAAAAAGAAAGAAAAAATGGGTAAAGATTAAAAAAACTGTAGAAAACATAAATTTTAAAATGAATACATAAAAAAATAAATCATTTAGTTGTACTTCCTACCAGTGTTACCTTTAAATTGCAAATTACAAGTTAAATATCTTTTATCTGAAATGACTGAAACTGAGGTTTCAGATTTTGAAATATTTCCAAAGACTTTACACCAAATGGGCATCCTTACTAAAAATCTGAAATTCTAAACGTTTCGAAGTTCAAAATTTTTAACGCAATTGCACTCAAAAAGCTTTAGATTTTAGCTGGGCATGGTGCTGCACGCCTGTGATCCCAGCACTCAGGGGTTTGAGGCAGGAGGATCGCTGTGAGTTCAAGACCAGCCTGGATTACATAGTGAATCCAAAATCCAACCTCAACTAAATAGCCAGACCATCTCAAGAAAACCAAAAAGGTTTCAGATTCTGGATTATCAGATTAGGGATGCTCAACCTGTATCAGCCATGACATTAACCTCCCTATTATAAACTGTAAGGCAAGCTTACCTTCTCCACGGAAATCAGCTGTCCATGCAGTTCAGTTCGATGAAGATGTGCAATACATCTGGACACCTCTGTGCTTGAAGACATAGTGACAATACCATAGCATTTTGCCCCAGGACTTCGAGCATTTGTAACCACCTTTGCACTTAACACCTATTAAAATGGGAATACACTTTACAAAGTTTTACAGCGTTATAACTACATACTTTTTTGTTTGTTTTTTGAGACAGAGTCTCACTATGTAGTTGAGACTGACCCGGAACTCACTATGCAGCCCAGGCTGTTCTCGAACTCACAGCGATCCTCCTGCCTCAGCCTCCTGAGTGCTAGGATTACAGGCATGCATCACCACGCCCAGCTCCTATATACTTTTATAAACAGATGAAACTTCACTATTTAAAGTAAAAGACAGGATATTCACGCAGGGTCAGTTCCAGGTATGTTGTTCAGATTCTTATAATCAGCATTACCTTGCCAATATGAACTGAGTAAGTATTCAGAGTATAATCTAACATGTCAAAAATCAGTTTAGGCTGGGTGTGGTGGCACATGCCTATAATCCCAGCACTCTTAGTGCTGAGCAGAGGTAGGATTGCCATGAATTCCAGGTCAGACTGAACCACACAGCAGCAAGACACTATCCTTACAAGGAACTTGGGGTTTTACTTAACAGTGTGCACTGCTAGAAACTATCAGGTTTTATCTCAGGTCGGAGAAGCCCAAAATCATGTTACCAAGTGGATGGTACCCTGAAGTAGTTTAGCCCCAATAAATACCAAAATTAAAATACTGTTTTAATACTTTTTAACTATTAAAATAGAAAAAAAAGGATATACCACAACTGATTATGGGACAATTCCGTGTTCTGTATCTGACACGAGAATTTACAAGGGCTTATACTAGAGTATTAACTCATTTTAGTTTTCCATACATATCATATTAAGTACAAAGTATTGAAGGGCTCTAAGAAATACAGACCAATTGGAGTCCGATGCAAGTTATCCACTTATACTCTTACTACTACTACTTTTTTTTTTTAGGACTCCCCTTAAATGTCAGAGAAATTTTTCTTGGCAAGTGAACCATAGTAAAGCCTTTCCTTTTCTCTCATAATGCCTAACATTTTTTGCTTCATAACATTTAGAATTAACTTCTGATTATCTATATGCACGCACGCACATGCACACACACATGCCCCTATCTGGTGACAGGATCACAATTTTTTCCCCCAATTTACATATATTACCTAAAGCTACTTATACTTTCAAGAGAACCAAATCAACTTCAAGAATGTGTCAGATCTCATGTTAGCCACTAGGAAAAAAATTGTATGAAACCAAGTTCTTGGCTCAAATGGGTTAATGTGTGAAATACAAAGATCCCAGGACCCAGAGTGAGAGCGAGTGTAAAACACCATTCAGCTTTAGCCCTAACCCTTATCTACCTTTACCAGGAACACAATATTCCTGTACCGTTGCAAAGGGACACAAAAGTAAATATATTTACATTATTGTTTTGAATACAATCTGCTCAAATGCAGACATCAGAAAGATGTGTAAGAAAGTAAAAACAGTGTACCTTTCCATATTTGCCAAAGAGGTTCTTCAAATCAGCAGCTTTGGTATTAGAAGAAAGTCCACTAACCCAGATATTTTTAGTTGAGCTTCCACTGTTACCACCAGTACTACTTGTACTTCCTAGAACAGATGTAATATCAGACATTTAAGTTTCTCAATCAGTAACATTTTTGCAAAATTACGAAGGTAATGTTCTTTCAAACTGTAAAATTCGCTCAGTTTTGATAATATAACCTTACCATAGTCAAAACCTTATGAATGTGCTATTATTAAAATCAAACAACAATATACAACGTGACTACTGAGGAAACAAATGAGTTTATATACTTCCAATTGTATGAGTTTTAAAATAATGTTTTAACTATTTAATAAACTATAAATGTTTATTCTTAAAAAGGACATTTATCACATGATCTGTTTTATCTTATAAATGTTAACGAAAAGTTTGTGCATCTTTTTAAAATTTCCAGTAACATTTATGCTCAGGTACTTATGTCTATCTTGAAAAGACAATTTTGAATAACAGGAAAAAAATTATTTAACCAAGTGTACTAAACTTCTAAATTTAAATGATAAAATTTTATAAGCTTTCTGTATCTCATTCATTAATCCAAACTGTAAGGAATGTATTACAACTGGCAGTTACTAAATCAAGTCACTATAATTTTTAACAATGAAAATACAAACAAACACATTACAACTAGAAAGGATGTATCCAATCTTCCTCTAGACATTCAGCAGGTACTTTAGGACGTTGTATTACCTGAATGGTTTATTTTCCTTTAAAATGCTTTACTACAAACACATTTTTTTCCTGCAGACTCAGTGTATGTACGAGATGAAATTACTGCTCATGGGCATGAGATAACCAGAGATTTCCCAACAGCAAAAGTAATCAAATATTGCCATCTTGAAAATTACAAGAATTTAAAGTAATTTTCCTATATAAGATAACCATCAACTCAAAATTAGGAAGTCAAACTAGGAAGTAAATACTTAAGCATTAAAATACTGTATAATAGCTATATTAATAGAATTAGCTCATTTAAAGAATGAAAAAAGTAAAACCAAATGTTAAAGACTGCTTTCGTTTTAATATTAGACTTCACAAAGGTGCACAAGTACTATTTATTATAAACATCAGAGAAGCAAATATGGTGAGGTACAGGTTACAGACTACTGCAAATAAACTTATTTTCTGAAATTCTAATGTAAGAGAATAAAATATCTACCAATATGTAATGCAGCTGCTTAGAACATGAGATAAATTTCTCTAGCAAGTGGGTTTAACACATTCATACCAGTTGAAAAAGCAAAGAGTAATGACTTCATCAGAGTTTGCTACAATCTAACTACAGTATCAAAAGGCCACACATAATTTTCAGTCTGTAAAAATTTTTAAGAACCAAACATCAAAGGAAATCAGGCAACTATTCCTTTCTAGTGACAATAGGCAATGTAATCACTGAAATAAACAGGAAAAATATCCGTTACCTTTGTCATCTTTAGATGATGTCTTGCTGTCCTTAGATTCCTTTGAAGAGCTAGAGGCAAATCACCAGAAGAAAATTGAAAACAAAAAACAAAAACCGAACAGCTTGATATTGACTATATTGCAAAGTAGCACTATTAATACAAATTAACAATTCCAAAAGCCCAGATTAGGTTATTTGACCAAATGATTCCCTTAGGATTCTTCCACTGATATTTTCCCCAAGATGCCTGAAGATCTAGATTTTCTGACAATTCTATTCAGTGGATATATGGCCATCTTCTGTAGATTTCAGGACTGGGACTTGCTTCATTTTGTGTTCTTAGAACTGATAGTTGTTCATTAACCATCATCACAAGGATTTTTAAAAATAAAACACAAAAAATTGTCAATTGGAAAAAAAAAAAAAACAACAATAACCAAAAAAACCAAATGTATGCTGACAATTCTGACAAAGCAATCAGTAGGACACACTGCATATTATGAAGATCTTGAATTTTTTAAAAAGGAACTTATGACGGTCAAAAATATTATAGGCAGGATCCTAAGACACTAATCACTGTACATGGTCTTGAAGCCACCCCCTTAATGTAGAGTGATCTTATTGAATGCTGGAATTCAGTATCGTAAAGAACTGACATAGAAAAACAAACCTCTTTGCTTGACCAGAGGCCCCAGTAGACGAGGGCCCTTTCTTCAAAGTATCCTTTTCTTTGTCTCCAGATTCTGCTTTCTTAGAACTTTCTCTGGCTTCCTTCTCGACAGGATCACCCTTCACGAAGTCTTCCTTCTTACCATCTTTATGGTTCACATTCATCTCATAATCCTTGGTTTCCTTCTCCGGGCTCTGTGCAACGGGGTCCTGCCCATCTTTTGGCTTACTTGCTTCAGAATCTGTAATTTTCACATTTTTACCTGTTTCTAGGAGGTCATCACCATCAAAATCCAGAGTGATGGCATCTTCAGCCTGGATTGTGACCGAGATGTTGTCATCCTCAGCTTCTTTCACAGGCGCATTAGCTTCCATCTCTTCATGAGCTGTGTGATCAGCTTCAGCTAGGTTCCCTTCTGAAGGAAGAGGTTTAGATACTTCTTGTGTACCATCACCAGAACCTGCTATATCTAAGAGGATTTAACAGGAATAAATATGGCAAAACAAGAAGTTTAAACAATTTCATACTCATAAGCTAGAATAGGACCTAGAAAATATAAAGCCAGTTATTAGCACTGATGGGAGGTTGGGGGGAGAAACACAGGGTATTAACTAACATAAACAATCCTTTACCCAGGATCACTTATTCTTCATGGGAAAAATGATCTCTACATACAAACATCAAACAACAATAGTGAGAAAACAGTTCCATCCTGAAGATACCAGCTCTTCATTTCTGGTTAGAAGCAAGTGGCAGGTGGACGATTTTGATCCTCCATGGGACGCAGATTTGTTGTGCAACGTTCGTGTCATCTTAGGATTTAACCCTTGTGACCTTCAGAGCTCCCACAGTGACTTCCTGGAAGATCACTAGCTGACGATATCCTCAGTCTTCAAAGTTTTCAGGGACCCATCTTTTTCAATCTTCTACTCCCAAGAAGTCCAGAATGGTATGGAAAACAGCTACAGAAGGCTGTGAAGATGCTCCTGCTCCATAACGTCCGTGAAATTGGTCATTTCCAGTCTTCATCCTGTCCAGTCAGTCCGCAATTACCATTTTCAAAGACATCTTGCATTCCCACAAAATTGAGAGGCCTCTGGGGCATGTGAGATTTGCAGTCAGTAGCTTCACTTCACTCATCATTGGTCTGGGCTTTTCCTCTGCCTTTTTGAGAAACCTGTTCCGTGTCCTTTCTAGCCCAAAGTGGGATTCTTTGACTTCTGTCCAAGAACTCAACCTCACATTGAGCACATGTATTGCGACTGTTGTCCTCGTAATTGTGTTGGATGAGCTAGCTCTCAAACTACTACACCTTTCAGAAGCCTGCATAACAGTTCTCAAAGCGGCAAATACAAGTCAGTGTTCTGGTCACTCAGCACATTTAGGACTGGCTGCCTAGGAGCCGCACAGCGTGACTCCAATAAGCACGTATGAGTTACTGCAGTGTTGTCCCACGGACATAATCCACTTACCGTATGTTCTATGTTTCTTTGAAAATAAAATTAAAATTAAAGTAAAATATGGCATGTTCACTACAGTAACTGATATGTACCATTCAGTTAGAACATGTGTTCAAAAAGGAAATTAAAATCAATTGAAAAATAAACCAAGATGCTAACTTAATTCACTAAATTGATAAATTTGAAAAATAAACTCATTTAAAAATAAGATTTCAAATAAGGAGTGCTTTATTTTTACATAATGTACTTAAGTCAGCAATTTTTACACTCTACTTAGCATCAAACATACCTTTCTCATTTTCCTCTTCCTCACCATCCTGAAATTCAAAGAATAATCAAATGTAAAATGAATTCACATAAAACTAAACTTCAGTAGTGCCACTAAACCAGTCAATTTAAACTGGTGGATAAGTTAATAATAGGAATTAGGACTCCTGTCACTAACAAATAGGATATTCTAATAAATTAGAGATACACGGCACAAGCCTGATACAAAACAATTATAGAGACGAACAGGCAAAGCTGTCAATGACTACAGCAACAAACAAGTAGAATAGTTTCATGACTCAAATTTAGTTCATAGAATTCAAATCTCGATATCAAGCTGCCAATAAAAAGACTGACCTGTTTATTTTATGTCACTCAGTTCACAGGTGGCCTTAGCACATATTAGAAAGTAACAGAAAAGTATAACCTGTAGACATACACTTTCAAGGATTTGAATGTACATTAATAAATAAAAACAAAGTCAGGTGCAGTGTGATACAGGCCTCTAATCCCGGCACTCGGGAGGCTGAAGCAGAAGGATCACCTCAAGGAGTCCAAGGCCAGCCTGAACAACAGAGTGAGTGAGGCCCTGCCTCAAAGAAAAACAAAAAACAACAACAAATCTCCTTTTAAGCATATCAGAGAAAACAATGACTACTACAACAGTCCATTCCTTTTTTTTCCTGGTACCAAGGATATGGACCTTGTACTTTCGAGGCAGGTGGCGGCACCACTGAGCTAAATCCTCCGCCCCTTGAACTATCAATTTCAAAATGCTCAATCTTTTTTTTTTTTTCTTGTGAAGGAGGGTCTCACTATGTGGTTCAGGCTAGTCCTGAACTCACTATGCATCCCAATCTGGGCTTGAACTCATAGCAAACGTCCTGCCTTGTCTCCTCAGTGCTGGGATTACAGATGTAGACACCATGCCCAGCTAAGTTACTCATTCTTTCTAGCTGTTCAAAATGAATCCAGTTATCACATACAATAGTGGCTACCCAATTTAAAAATAGTATTTGTAAAAGCCAGGAGTGGTGGCGCATGCCTGTAATCCCAGCACTCCGGAGGCTGAGGCAGGAGGATCACTGTGAGTTGGAGACCAGTCTGGGCTACATAGTAAGCTCCAGGTCAGTCTCCACTACATAGTGAGACCCTGTCTCAAAAATAAATAAACAAACAAATAAGCAAATAAAAATAAAAATAAAGATAGTATTTGTACTAAACATAAAACAAGAAATGTTTTTAAAAATTGAATTTTAAAATATTTAATATTTTCATTTAACAATATGCTAGCTAGGAAACAGTACCGCAAAGGAGTATTTTTTCTGTACTATGAAAATATTGCAAAAAAAAAAAAATCACACTATTTTGATATATTCCCAATTTCCCAAATGACACCATAAAGAAAAACAAAGTAATATGTACTACATAATTAAACAACAAAAATTTACAGAACAGAATGTTTTAGTTTTCCTTTTTTAGTAGTACAAGGGATTCAATCAGGGATTAAATTAAGGGCCTTGCAAATGCCAGGCAAGTACTCTGACAATGAACTACACCCGCAGCTCTTTTTTTTTTTTGTACCGGGGATCAAACTTGGGACCCTGTACTTGCGAGGCAAGGCAGTGGAACCACTGAGCTAAATCCCTGGCCCACAGCTCTTAAATTTTAAAAATTTTAATTTTTTGGAAATCTATGTAGTCCAAGCTGGTACTGAGCTCAACTATGTTGCCCAGGCTGGCCTTAAACTCTTGGCAATCGTCCTGCTTCAGCCTCCAGAGTGCTGGGACAGATATGTGTCACCGCACCGGCAGGCAATGTTTTAGTTCTTAGTTTTTTTGGGGTGGTGCACTGGGGAACAAACTCAGGACCTTGCACTTGGGAGTCAGGCACAGCACCAATGAGCTAAATTCCCAGTCCTTATTTATAATTTTCAAATGAAAAAGCTAGTCATGGTGGCCCACATCTGTAATCTTAACACTTAGAGGAGTGCTGAAGCAGGGGGATCACAAGTTCAAGGCCAGCATGGGTTACACAAAAAAGACCCTGTCTCAATAAACAAAAATAAATAAAAATAAAATAAAAACTGGGTAGCAGTAGTTTTAGGTCAGGCAGTATAAATTACTGCGTACAAAACTTTAGCTTTAAGAGCAGGGATTCTCAAACGTGACCACATATCACAATCTGCTGGAGGGCTTGTGACAGCACAGCCTTATGAGTGTCAGCCCAGCATGTGGCTGAGGTGTCTCTAGTGAGTTTCTAGGGCTTGCCAACGCTGGGGGTCTGAGAGCACAGCCTATCAGTGAAAGACTCACAGCAAAAAGTTTAATGTTAACAAAACCTTAAAAGGCATTTCTATCTTGTAACACAGTATCAGATTCATATAAAAACAAAAATTCCTTAAAATGGCAAATATTTTACCATGTGCCCAAAACTGTGTAAAATCTGTCACATTTCTAAAAAGTCATTTTAAACGACTTGACTACCATGTAAGGGCCCAATCAGGAAATGAGCTATTTCTGCACACACTAAAAGAACATGAAGAAAAGGAATTAAGCACAAGCCACAAGCTGAGAAAGAAGTCTGTAACAAATAAATCATTAATCAGTAACAATGTAAATCCCACTATTATGTAAGTGTATTATATTACATGCTAGAAATTTCTTAATAAATAGCTATACTTGAAATTTTAATCACACTTCCAATCTGCCACATTTGCAAAGGAAGGAACACATTTCTTTAGGTGGAATGGTAGGCAGTGGCAGTCAGGGAAGGGTGAGTTATACTTAAATTCTTTATTTTTTCCTCAGTACCAGGAATCAAACTCAGGACCTTGAGCTTGCCAGGCAGACACAGGACCACTAAGCTACATTCCTGGCCCTAGTTATACTTAAAATGCTGAACATCTCTTTTCCTTTCAAACTATTAGTTTACTATTTATCTTGAAAGGTTAAATAAATGGAGACACTTAGCTCACATACAAGCAGAATTTTAAATGCAGTTTGCCTCTCCCTTAATTTATCTGCAATGCTAACAACATCCTACATCAATATAGACTAGGTTCAAAAAAATAATGCCCGAATGATCTACTATTTAAGAGAATAAAACTTTAGGAGCTGGGGATTTAGCTCAGTGGTTCTGCTGCCTGCCTCACAAGTACAAGGGCCCGAGTTTGATCCCTGGTACACACACACACACAAAAAGAAAGAAATGTTATTTGTAGTAGCTACAGTAGGTTACACTTTGTCTTCATTCAAAAATTTTTAGATATTTATGTTAACATGTCTTTTGAAGAATTTACTAAGTTTCTCCACATAGTGATTACATTACCCTTATTACATAACCTTAAATGCCCACAGTAAAAGGGCCTGACCCAGCCTCTACGTAATGAAACCCATTACAATGGTGGCGAAGCATGACAACAAGCAGGTTAGTAGGAAAGATGAATCACATTACAGAAGTGCATATTCATGTTATTATACAGTCTGTGCAGTCAGTAAGCACAGCACTACTGAAGTTTAATCTACGGTCCTGCGTGCACCCCAAATTCCTTGTAACAGGAAAACAAACCAAGAAATAAAAGACAATGAGAAAGCTTTTCTGCATAAATTATATATATGCACAGCTATGCCATCTATTTGAAAATAATTCATTGAAAACACACTCCTTTAAATTATCAAATTTTGCTTTTACCCATGAAAATATCTAGGTACTCATGTTGTTTCGCTCTCTAGTAGGGACCTACAACCTATAGTCAAAGGCTAAAAGATAATACAAAGCTCCTCTTCTACTCTCATTTCATCCCAGGAGCAGTAGTGACTACTCAGAGAAAAAGTCAAGCCTGGGACTTCATCTTCCATCTAACCATATGTTCACTACATACCCATTTACCACCGTTCTCTAGGCTGAGCCTGTGATACAGGAATATGTTGACACTAAGAAAGATCTCCTTTCCCTTGATGTGTAATATAAACACAATATTCAGGCAGACTAAATTAATCTATAAAATAACCCTAAGCCAGTAACTGCCTTCTATCTGGCAATATGCTGAACAATGGGAGAAACACAAAACATGTCGCATATAATAAGCACTCAATAAATATTTGTTGAGACGAATTCACTCAACAAATGTAGTATAAGGCACTGGTGTTTCTGAAGGCTTAAACTCAGCACTGTGTCAGTACAAAAGAACTCAGAAAACATTTACTCTTGGGGTTATTCAGAAGATAGAATACCAGAAGATGCATCGCAGGGCCTAGGTACTTACCCTGTCTTTATCAGAGACAGTTTTATTTTCTGGCAGTGGTGGTGAACCTATGGCAGATGTTACTTTTCTTTTAAGAAAAAAGATGTTAATGTAGGAGCTGTTTTTTCTAAAATAAAACCTCTGTATTCAAATTAATTGCAGTGTGGGCACTCTGCAATAAGGAAGTGGGCTTTGGCTTACAGTTCGGGTACTGTTTTAAAAGGTTCACCATCCCTGCTGTATGGCATGTCATCCATGTACACAAATTTAACTGATTAAAATAGAGATGGTAAGTGACTTAAAATATATCAAGGGTTAAAAAGTTCTCTGTGATCAGTATAGCACTCCACAGGATAGAGGAAGTCAGAAAGCTTTATGGAGGACACAGACAAATATGCCCTGGAAAGTACGTACAGCTCAGCCAGGTGTGGTGGCACACACCTGTAATCCCAGCACACGGGAGACTGAGCAGAGCATCACCACAGGTTCAACACCAATCGGGGCTACATAGTGGTGAGTTCAAGGCCAGCCTGACCTTCAGGTTAATGAAACATCAGGGACAAAGATATAGAGAAAAAGGACTCTACATGATGTGATCATTTAAGTCAAGAGATTCTTGAAAACCAAAGGAATTTTTAAAGAATTAAAGCACAAGAAAACAGCAACATTTTAAGAGAAAAAAATGTTCAGAAAATACAAGTTAATGGATATCTTCAAACGTGTAAAACAGTACATATAACCACTAGTTGTACATGTTCTGTGTTGCAGGATCTGAGATTAATCTTTATACCAATCTAACAAGGTATTACTCATAGTTTTGATTTAGAAAATTAGAAACTAAGAAAACCTGGCCAGTTCACATATTATAATTCAACTAACAGCAGCAGAATCTGAGTCAAATTTTATACACTGCCTAGCAGCAAATGCCTGAAGAATAAATAATCACTTTTGAAAAAGGTGACTAATACAGTGATGGCAGGAAAGTAAGTGGGTCAAGGAAACTTTTCTGGATATCACATCACAAAGTTTTGACTATGGAACCAGGTAAATATTTTAAATATTTATAAAAATAGGACAGAATTGATTTTACTTTGAAATAATTATAAATATACAAGTTAAAAATTAAAATTTTAAAGCAATATTTAAGTACTAAAAATAAACGAGCAAGTCAACCTAAATACTGGTAATGTAATCACAGAGAGCAAAACTAATCTAAATGAGCAATGAGGACGTAGCTCAGTGGTAAAGCACTTGGCTGAAACTCTGTACTTACTAATTAAAATACTTAATAATAAAAACACTTGTTTGTTCATTTATTCATCCTGGAGGGGCAAACCATTATGACAAATACTCCTGAAGGGAAAAAAAGCCCCACATCATCTTCAGTAGTCACACTGGCAAGAGACCATGAGTTGTGTATGCACACTGTGAGAGAAAGGGAATCATTAACTTGGAAGAACCCACTTCAATCAAAAACTGATGGATTTTTTTTATAGACAATCTCACTATGTAGTTCAGGGCACCCTTGAACTCACTATGTAGCCCTGGCTGGCCTCGAACTAGCAACAATCCTCCTGCCTCAGCCTCTGAAGTACTGCATGCCTGGCTAAAAATTGATTTTATCTTCAAAGTGACAAAGCAAAAAACCTCCAATCCATTCTCTGGCCCTGTATATTGATTGAAAAGGCCTAGAAACAATGAGCTCAGTAGCAATAATCACCACTGCCACCCAAGTTGCTGTCCTGAAATACCACTTATCATTAAAAGGAAGAAGGGGCTAATATATTAGGCTTGGAACGGGACTCTGGAACATCTTCACATACCAGAAATCAAGGAATTAATCAGACTACAAAAACCATATTCAAAGGATTCAAGATTCAACCTAAAGAGCCAGTCATTAGCTAAACTCAGGACAATTTGAGCATTACTAAGAATAGCAATGAGGGCCGGGATGTAGCTCAATGGTTCCGCTGCCTGCCTCACAAGCACAAGGTCCTAAATTCAATCCCCAGTACAAAAAAAAAAGAGAATAGCAATGAACAATAATTTAAATGAACACAAGGCATACAATAAAGGTATCCAATCCATGCTTTCAAAGTGAAACTAGGAGGGAAAAAAAATTAAAAAACTCAATGATCACTCTTTGAAGCGCTAGTGAACCAACTTGAAAATTTGGCATTAAAGAAGAGAGTCACACATATATTCTCACTTTCCTTTGTGGTTTGTTTTGTTTTGAGATGAGTTTTATTACACAGTCCAAACTCACAATCTTCCTGCCTCAGCCTCACTAGAGCTGGGATTATAGGCATGTGCCACCTGGCTTGACTTTCGTTCATAAATGTGACTACTAGTAGGTAACCAAAGAGATGAGGAGGCAGTGTCGCTTATGGAAATAGTCCAGCTAATGAGAAAGAAGTAGTGGTATGAGAGTATCACCCCTTGGCCCCCAACACAGCATGGATCATAAACGCATCCTCATAACACACCAGGTATTGTGTATAACCAAACGAAAGAACACAACAATGCCCAGGAAGTAGATGTGTGGAGTTCAGCCGAGTCTGATGGTGAGCCTGTGGATCTTGTAGTAAGCAGAGGAATGTGTTGAAAGACACAACAGGAATGTGATTGGTGGGCATTGGGAAACTGTACCAGATGCCTGCTTTCAGAAATGTTTACTGGAACACAGCCATGCCCATTCACACACGCACTGTCAATGGCCGCTTGTACACTATGGTGGCAGAGCTGAGTAGCTGCGACAAAGACCAAACGGCTCACAAAGGCTGAAGCACTTACTATCAGGCCTTTTAAGAAAACCTTTGCCAACCTCTGCTCTATAGGATGAATAATTAAATTTTACAACAAATAAAACAGAGGATAAATAAACTGGAGAAGAAAATGTATACATTAAAAATAACCAGCTGGGGGCCGGCAATTTAGCTCAGCGGTTCAATGGCCTGCCTTGCAAGCGCAAGGACCGGAGTTCAATCCCCGGTACCAAAAAAACCCCCAGCTGGGAGCACGTCTGTAATCCCAGCACTTGGGAGGCTAAAGCAAAAGGATCCACATGAGTTCAAGGCCAGTCTGAATTATAGTACGATGGGAGGGGGGGCACCACAGGTAACTTAACATTTAAATACTAACTATACATCTAATGATATTAACATTTTATATTACCAATAATAATGTTGTCCAGGGATGTGGCTCAGTGGTGCCACACCTGCCTGACAAGCACAAGGTCCTGAGTTCGATTACCAGTACAAAAGAAAACACAAAAAAACACAGTAATATTGTAGAAAAAAATATATATACACACAAAAAAACTTGAGGGCAGGGTGGGGTGGGGTGAGTTTTGTCTCAGTGGTTCTGCCACTGAGCTTCAATTCAACTTTTTTGCAAATCAGTAATTCAGAGAAGTACTCTTCCCAAGTTGAACTCTTCCTTACCAATGACAACAAGAATCAATGTACTCAGGGACAGGCAGGGTGACAGACCTACAGAATGTCACAGTCCTAATATTTTCCCACCTGAATATCTGAAATGATCAGAAACATTTCTTCCAGAAGTAGCACTTTCCACTGCCATGAACAGAAGGGAAAGCTTCACTAGCATCCCAGGCAAGAGAGAGACAAAGAGGGGAAGGCCAGAGGCGGCCAACAAGGCAGTCCATAGGCACAAGCATGAGCCCTTCTGCTCTCCTAGCAGACACTACAACTGAGAAAAGCAACAGGTCCAGTCATATAGCATTTAAAGAGGGTACATGAACAAGGAGTTCTTGAGAACAGAAGAAGAAAAAAAAATTGAAAAAGACAAAGAACAATTTTTAAAGCTACAAATTCTGGTAATTCCAGAACTTGCCAGGCTAAAGCAGGAGGACTGCCATGAGTTTTGAGGCCATCCTGGGTTACAGAAGGAGACCTTGTCTCCAACAACAACAACAACAACAACATCACAAGTTTTGAGTTTTAAGTGTCTGTTTACAACATCTGTAAATCATGTTTTAAAACATTCACTATTAATATCACACATACCAAATAAAACTTTATCAAAATAGCCAATCACTTTATTCTAAACTCAGCCTAGAAATGTTAAAATTAACAGTAGCTTAAATAAAACTTTGAATCACTCCTAAGGCTGAGGCAGGAGGACCACCCAAACTCTGAGACCCTGTCTCAAAAAATAAAATAAAAATTAAAAAAATAAAGAACCAAAGCAAATAAAGCTTTGAAAAGGATATTGCTATCTTAAAATTATCTACATTATACAGTACCAAGATATCAAGCCAATTATAACATCTTAAAAGACTGCTGGTTTACAAGAAGGATCAATGTTTAATTCTGAAAATGAGAGGAAGCTCCTAACTCCCAATTACCTTTCTGGCAACAGACACTTCAGCTGCCAATAGTTTAAGTATTTGCATATACCATAAAAGTAACTCAGTGTTGAACTTAAGGCACTTCTATGAAATCACAATCATGAAGTCAAAGTAAGATTCCTTTTCTAAGTGATCCCTTCCACCCACAACATCAAACTTGAAGGACTAAATGCAACTTACTTGGGCTGTTAGAAAGGTATCATCTTCACCTTCTTGAGCTTCAATGTCCTAAGTAAAAGGGTATACAATAGCTTTGCTTTACAAAATATCTGGGAAAATGAGAATGCTTTTATGCTTATACCTGATTATCATCTGCCTCATATTTTGATTGTGTGGGTATACTCAAATCAATTCTCAGGAATTCACACTATATTTTTTAGGCCAATATAAAAAATTAGTCACACTGCTACAGAATTAGAAAAATCTAGAGCCCCTAAAATGTTAGGCTAGGTAGAAGGAAAGTGTATTAAGTACAAGTTCCAACAACACTGACTTCCCTAATCCTCTTTGTTAAGATGGGTTCACATATTTCAAAGCAGAACAAATAGTTTAAAGAGATTTGAATAACTGCTTTAAAATTAATTTCTCACCCTTGATAATAAACTAAGAAATGAAGATTAACGTGGCTTTCTATGTTTTCTAAAATAGCGGGGAGAGGGGCCTACCACCAAATAATGCTGGCAAGATCAGAGTGAAATTGGTATAAATTCACAGCATGGTGGGGGGAACCTAAATTTACAAAACTACAGCAATGGCCATTAGACACATAGAAAGCAATCTAATAAATTATGATACATATAACATGTGGATTATGACATCATTATGATATGTGAAAGTAGAATACAGAATAGCAACTTATGGTATAACTACTATATAAATATACATACATGAAATAAGCAAAACAAAAGGTCATCTTAGGTGGTAGAGTTCTGAATAATTTATAAGCAACTTTTAAATTTTTAAAGAATTCTGTGACTTCCAAATTGAGCTAAAAAAATACTTTTTATAATTTAAAGCTTAATTTATTTTTGTCATGTTTTAACAAAACTGGCTAAAGACCTGACTTTCGATGTCCTCTTTTTCTACATCTTCTACTGCTTCTGCCTCTATTAATTCATGAGCTTTCTTGTTCTCTTCAGCAGAAAGTAACTCCTTGGAATGCGCATTTTCTTCTTCATTTTCACCAAATTCTTCAGAATCCTTTATTTCGTCACTTTCATCTTGTTCATGTGCCTCTTGATTCTCCAATTCACCGTCCTTTTAATGGTAAGAAAATTTGGTACAACTAGAGGCAAAATAGTGTAGGCTATCCACCAAATGTTTTTGGTAACTTACATCTCTAAATGTATCAAATTTGATATTTTGATATACCCAAAATTAAAATTAAGTCATTTACCTTACATATGAGTCTGACACCAATATCCAATGAGTCTCAACTCTCAATTCTCTCAAAATGAAATGCATGCTAATTGATCTATTAGAGATAAACTCTTAAGTTCCAGTCATTTAATATTTTCTAAGCCAATATTCACCACTATCTATTTTAGGAGCTCTCCAGAAGATATAATCCCAAACAATTTGATTTCTCTAGGTACCAGAGCTGGAATTAACTATAAAGTCCATAGAAGTCTTATATGTCAAAACATAAAATTTACTTCTAATTAATAAGGAATTCCCAATAGCTGCATCAATGCTCTTGAGAAAAATATACAAAAAATAATTTAAATGCATGTGTTTTGTCTGTCACTGTGTCAAAATGTGAACGAGGTAGGGAAGCACCACTTGAAATGAGCTCTGAGAAGGAAGGTCTGTGCGCCCTTCTAAGTCTGTGAACATGATACTTCAATGCACACACACACAGCGATCTGCTTAAATTTCCTCTTTCGCTGACTGTAGAGAAAGACTGAAAACCAATGAACATTCCTTCACTATTCCCACAGAAAACCCAGGTCCTAGCAGTTTTAAGAAAAGGTTTCTGGATGAGAAAGGTCGAAGTACAGGGACAGGACTATTAACCATTGAAGCTGCATTCTGCAAGAGAGGCAGGCAAAGAGGAGGGAAGAGGCTCTTCGGATGTGACAAACGAGAAGACCACAGTACTCAGGTCTGACTGGGGACGTGGGAGGTGACAGTGAGAGTAGCAGTGAGAGTATGGTGTGAGAAAGGCGCAAAAAAGATCAAGGAAAAGCACAGAGAGAACTTCACCTATTCTCAGCTGCCAACTGTAGCCAGTCTCCTCATTTATCTGCAGAAATAATTTTTATGCTATTCAAATATTTAGACAGTAGGTGATGTTTACCTATCATTATTGCAAAAATTCTAAAATTAGACAAAGAAAATAAATCCACTTACTTTCCATCAAATACATATGCTGACACTTCCACAATAAAAATAAACTGAAGATATATTCAAATAACATCTTTAAAAAATTCTTTTGCTCTTTGCTCTCCTAAGCATTATGAAGACTCGTTTAATAATAATGCAAAAGCACCCTTTGTAGCACATATGCAAGACAGTAACATTCTCTGGATAGATGTTAAGTCTCCTTGTAACATTTAAAAAGACTAACATGAAGTGAAAAAATCAAAGATATTTGAAAATTGATTTTTACAAAGTCACAATGTTTTTCCAATGTACAGATAAATTTTGCTTAATCATACACTTACTAGAAAAGACAACTGTACAGAATAAAATGGAGGAACATACCTAATGCAAGACAGACTACAGGATAACCAGAGTACCAAAATGGAAGAGTCCTTAAAAGCTAATAATCAAAAGCCAATTACAGGCATAAAATCATTAATTTTAATGGATCTCTTGGCAAATCTTTCCTAAAATTATCTGCTTTCAAGGTTAGTTCCTCAGCTAAATCTTTCTCTCCATGCCTGGCCCCAAAGTTAAAGGTGCACAGCAAGAGCACTGGGGTGTGGCATGTTCGGAGCAGGGAAGGAAGCAAGAGGTGGGTGGAGGGAGGGACATGCACTGACTTCCTGGAGGAGCACACAAGCACCCAGAGACATATGACAGTACAGACCAAGTGTGCACAGAGAGCAATATATGAGGGTAAAATGCACATAATTTGTGAGGAACAATCTTCCTTAAGTAATACCCGCAACTGCCATAATATTTAAGACATAATAGAGAGTAAATTTCATTAAAACAAGAACCAATTATAATTAAAATTAACTTATTTGTATCTATAGTACATAAAACTGCAACAGCCCCAATTTACATACTTTATTCTTCTGGCTGGTCATTTTTTATTTGCTTCCTTCTCAACCAAAAAAATAGCTGGCAACAGCTATCTTTTTTGATTTTATGATACAGGGTCTCGTTGTGTAATCCAGGATAGTTCTGAACTCACTTTATTGCCCAGACTGGCCTCACACTTGCAGCAATCCTCCTGCCTCAGCCTCCCAAAAGCTGGGATTATATGACTGAACTATCATGCCTGGAGCAAAACTTAGCTATTTTTAAAGAGAAGAACTTTGATCTTTAACCAAATAACAAGAGTAACTTATTTCCATATTTTAAAAAGTCTTACATTGATCTGAGTCCTATACATTATGCACAAAAGTTAAGCGCAATGAGCAGATTAAAAAATTATCAATATCCTTCAGGATATCACCTTGTCCAATAACTAACATATCAACTGTCTGTAGCTGTTCCCCTGGCCCTTGTGTCTCAGATTTTAAAGGCCTTGACAGATTATTTTTAGCTTTAGCTTTATGTTTCATTTTACTAAAGAACTCGTTTATTATATTTCTCAGTAATGAAAAGTTAATGAGGTTGACAGTTCTCTAAGTCTCTAGCATTTAACCTACATATTTCAAAGTATTCAAATTAAAAAATTATTAGTGCAAAATCATAGGCTCAAACATCTTAACCTGAGTAATTAACACTTTACCTTGACAAAAGCATCATCTTCCACAGAAGCATCTCCACTCAACTCATCCGCTTCTTGTTTTTTACCTGCAAAAAAAGGAAAATGGGCTAACAACCAATATTTAAATACCTTAAGAGCAAAAAGGCATTCTATGTTTACAGACATAGCACTCTTCACTCCCAAATCATCTGACAAAGTTAATGCCAGCTGCTTGTAAACCGCCTAGCCATGACTACACAAACAAATGGCACAACTTTATAAACAAGGCCATGCTGTCTCATATGACAATCAGCCTACACATGAACCCACCACCTCGAATGAATGACTTCACGTAATGATACTTCTGTCTCTATGTCACTCCAGTTCTGTCTGCAGTGTTCTCAGAAACAGCAGCACCTTTCAAAGGAACTCCCCTAAGCACCCTTGGAGCCAGATCCCTGCCAGCAAAACCAGGGTCACTCCCCCTCCCATCTTCCTGCAGTCCTCCCAACAAGCTTCCTCAGCTCCTCTGCCCTCAGGCCATCACTGGTCACACCTGGCCCTCCAGTGTGGAAAAGCTGGTCACTTAACATAATGATACATTTAACTGATTAAAGGAAGTTGAAATTACTACAGAATTTGCTCACACTCTACCTTTTCTGAGCCTGTACTTTAATTCCACCTTTCTGTCTCTCTCTAAAAAAAAGGGGAAAAAAAACCTTTGTTAAAATCTTCCAGTCTAGACTTTTCATCTTGGAAATTCTGCAAATCAGTGTAACCTTAAAAATACTATTCACATTTTAAAGTTTTCCCCAAAGCCAATGCTTTTTAAAAAGCACATGTCTTTAATCTAACATACCAAACCCTATTTAAAAATTTGCAACGTGGTGTGGGGATGTTTGTGTAATGTGGCTTGGTAGTGAAGTTTGCCCGCATGTACAAGGCTGTGGGTTTCAAGTCTGGCAACGTGAAAAACAAAAGCAACAAAAACCCTTGTAAATGTACCAGAAGTGCTGTCAAAGGGGGGGTGGGTGCGCCAGGGATTTAGCAAGGTCCCAAGTTTGATGCCAGGTACAAAACAAAAACAAGAACATAGCTGCTGGAAAACTACTTGAAACTTTTTAAAAGGACTTTTTCATTTTTTTTTTGAAACATGAATGAATGTTCTTTCCCGTGGCTAATGAACTAACAAAGTTTCTACCTGGGCCCCACCTTCAGTGACCCCCTAGGGCAGAGGGTTTAGCCACTGGGGTAAATGTTTTTTAAAAAGCTAAGGGATGTCCTCCTTTCCCTAGCTCCCTCCCAGGTGCTCTTTCACCTACCCCAGTTCACAGCCCTTCCCAGCCAAGAGTGATAAAAAAGAAATAAGACACCACTGGTGCTTCCAGGCATGTGAAAAACAAGACTGGGAGAGAGTTTCCTTTTACTCAAGCTGCACCTGATAGCTTGTGAGGATGATGAAAAATGAAGTGTAGAGCTGCATGTGGCACGAATTTCCTAATTAGAATGTTGGGTGTTTACATTTTAGGGAAAATATAGATGTTTAAGTGCACCATGCCCTACTTTTACAATTATTGTCATTCTCTTTATCAAATTCAATGTGCAGATGAGAATTTTTGTACAACAAACAAAATGTGATTATTTTTCCTTGAAGTCTGAAACAGGAAACTTGGTGTGAGGAGGAGGAGGAAGAGGAGGGGCAGGGACAGGCGCACAGGGAGGGAGGGAGAGGGATGGTGCCTTTGCCAATAAAGTGCACTGAATGAAAGAAAAAAAGCTCATTAAATTTTGCTACCACATTACAGAAGAGTTCAACACTTCTAAAACATTAAACATGCTATCTTTTGGAAGAAATACTTTTTATTAAAAAACAGCTTGAGCACTTCTGTCAACATGCCACTAGACAAGAGCAGTTTTGCGGAGAACTTCAGATCATTCACAAATGTTAAAATTCACTACTTATAATTAAGAATGCATTTTTTAAAGACATAACTAATTTCATCAGCCCATCATACATAGGGCAGGTTATCACAATTTTTAAAAAGAGAAAATAAGGCCAAGAGGCTTTAAATAGTGGGTTCCAAGCTACCAAATCTCACTGTTAAGAACTGGAGGGATGTTGTGGCCCTAACCTGCTGGGGCTCTCTGGACAAAAAGCTGTCTGCAACTCACTTTCCTGACTGGGCAGTGTGTCCCTCTCACATCTGCTACTTGTAAAGCTCCTGCATCTCAGATGTGCATGCACCGAAAGTACAGGGAAATCCTTGTGTATATGAAAAACACACTGTATTTATGCAGGAAATTTTGTCCTGTATACATACATGAAGACAATATTCCATGAAACTGACATAAACAAAGTATGTTCACATCTGCATGACCTATCTAAATGAGATCTATATCTGATATAAATGAGGATTGTATCCTGGGCTTCCCTATATGGTATCCATCTGTAAGTAAGACTTTACCTGCACTAATTTCCAGTGTTTCCTACCCCTCATTAAAAAAATGTTTAAATATTGATATATTTACATTTTAAAAAGGCCAGGGATTTAGTTAGGTGGTGCTGCCATCTGCCTGGCAAGCACAAGGTCCTGGGTTCAATCCCTGGTACCAAAAAACAAAAACAAAAAAAAAACACTTGGAAACCTGGACCTCTTAATTCCACTTCTGAATTCTATGCACTACATTTTAGGACCACTTAAAAGGCACTGTTTCTCTCAGGAGTGGTTAACTGAAGCAGTTCGAGATACCATCTTTGCAATGACAGCCCTCGCTAACAGCCAACTGCAGGCACTATGCACACTCCATGGTGAATTTCCCTCACATCACTGTACTTACAGGGAAAACACTACAACTCAGCAACAAAAACTACCAGTGGTAACTAATGCTTAAGTGGCTTCTAGGGCCCAGGCACTAGGAACACTTTACATACATTAATGTATTTATTCTATCCTCATAACTACTCTGGAACAATTACCATTTCACAAAAGAGAAAACCAAAGCTAAATTGTTTATCAAGATCACAAACGTAGTAAATTTAAACCCATGCCTTTTTCATTCCTGGAAACAATTAGATCTTAGAGGAGCTCAATGTATCAGGTGCTTACACATTATCCCTTCTGCTATAAACACAGGTTCAAAAGCCACATCTACAAAATTTAAAGCCACAGAACTCCAAAGAGATTCAGTAACTTGCCAAGATACATAGGCAACAAGAGGCAGAAGAAGAAAAGGCTGAAAGGTGTACTCCACTGTTCCATATTGTTTCTAAAGGTCCTATAATGCAAAACCACTATCATCGTTATTGGTTCAGTCCACAAGGACAAGATTTCCAAACATTACAGTTCTGAACCTGGATTAATAACCTGATAGGCACACAATGTTTAAGAAAACTCAAATTTGGTCACTTGCACACCTATAATCCCAGCCACTTGGGAGGCTGAGGCAGCAGGATCACATTAGAGGCCAGACTGGGCGGGCAACTTAGTAAGACTCTGTCTACTTCACAAACGAAAAGGGCTGGGGATGTAGCTCAGCCATACACTGTCCCTGGGTTGCATGGCCACAACTGAAAAAATGAAAATTAAAAAAAGAAGCCAGGTGTAGTAGTGCACACCTATGATCCCAGCACATGGGGCTGAGGCAATGTTGCCTTGAGTTCAAGGCCAGCCTGAAGTACATACAGAGAGACCTTGTTTTAAAAAAAGGAAAAGGAAAGCCGGGCGTGGTAGCACACACCTGTAATCCCAGCACTCGGGAGGCTGAGGCAGGAGGATCGATGGGAGTTCGAGACCAGCCTCAGCTACGTAGTGAGTTCCAAGTCAGTCTCAACTATGTAGTGAGACCCTGTCTTAAAAAACCAAAAAAGAAGGAAAAGGAAAAAGGAACACCCAACTCTATAATTTTATACCTTTCTTCAGTTGTTTTCTAATATATAACTGCGCTTGTTTTACACAAATGAATTAGAAATAGTAGTTTTTTAAATTCCTTTATGAAAGAGTATCATTCTTCTCACACAAATGTATTTTCATTTTTAAATGCTAAAAGCTATCGTGGTGGTGTATGCCTATGATCCCAGCACTTGGGAGGCTGAGACAGGAAGATCACCTTGAATTCCAGGACAGCCTGGGATGCATAATGAATATAAGGCCAGTCTCCAAAAAAAAAAAAAAGTAATATAGAAATCAAACTAACATCATGTGCAACTCCATCCTGTTAGGAGCAATGTACACGTCTAGCTTTAATGATGCCACAACTACACCTACAGCTCTTTAACTTTTGTGATGTCACAGGTTGAATGGTAACAGAGAAAAATCAAATTGTCCTGAAATTCCAACAAGCAACAATACCTTTGGCTTGTTTTTGTACATTTAGTAACCCTTTCTATCTCTGTTTAAGCCTGTGCTATTAAAAGTCCTGTAGCCAATTTAACGAGTTTCACCTCTTCTGTCCTTCAAGGAATCTGGGATTTGCCACAGAAGGGTGACCTGGCCCAAAGAAAGGTAGCATGACCAGGATGCAGGAAATAACTGGAAATTTAATGTAGATAAAAGAGTAACTTCAATGCTGAGAAACAAATCCATAAAATAAACTAGGTAGTAAAGAGAGTTTGAAAACAACAGAAAAGAAAGGAAAGCTCACCTAACCTATCACATCTTAAAACTACCAAGTAGCTAGTCTGAAATTACAAAAAATTCAATAAAATATTCTTTGCATGATTGTAGGGTCTAAAGTAAAATGGCAAAGTATATAACAAAGTGGACAATGCTAGAAACACCTGCTACCTTATGAAAATAACTTAAATAGGGCCACAAATTCTTAGCCTCTTGGGACCAAAAACGTCTCAGTACTTAAAATGCGCAGATTTCAGAAGACTAAGACAGTATAGACACCATTTACTAAGTCAAACCTCCCAGCAGCTTCTAGAACAGTACCACAGAAGTAATCATAAATCCAGCCTAGAAACAGCCTCAATTTTGCCAACAAATTTAAGAAAAAACTTTGTTTTCAGAACTTTTTGTATTTCAGAAGTATGAGTAAGTTTTGCAACATAAGCTGGATTTCCCCTACAAGGCAAACTGGTCATTTTCTCTCTTTTTTTTTGTACTGGGGATCAAATTCTGGACCTTGCACTTACAAGGCAAGGCAGTGGAACCACTGAGCTAAATCCCCAGTCCTGGATCCTTTTTTTTTTTTCCAAATTGAAAAATACTGGAAAATAAATAAATAAAATTTGATAAAGTGATTTATAAAAGTAATTTTGCCAAAATACTTTATGGCCAAATACCTTTACCCCTTAAATATCCACATATGCTATGAAGTATTTTTTTAAAAACAGCGTAATAGGGCTGGGGATTTAGCTCAGTGGTTCCAGTGCCTGCTGCCCAAGTGCAAGGACCCAAGTTCTATGCTGGGTACCAAAAAGAAAAAGTCTTAAATGTATCATCTCAAGATAGCCAGAATAAACATTTCTGGCATGCACATATACAAGATCTTTGAAAGATAGTAAAAACAACTGGGTTCCTATTCAGTTAACCTTTATATCCATTAAAAAAAAAAAAAAAGTCCTGCTTAAACGCTCAGCATGCCTGCATGAATCAAAGTATCCTGGAAGTTCTTGGAAAACTGCAAAACATGTAACTCACTGGAAACTAACTAGTGGAAATGAATGAAAATGAGGTGTTTAAGCTAGTCTACAGGTAAGTAGGCCTTTACCCCAGGTATATGGGAGTCACTGGGAAGCACCTAGAAAAGACAGCTGCCAATGCCCCCAAGAGAGCAATGTAAACCAAATCTCTGAGAAGTAGCAATCTAGGGTCCATATTTGTTTTTCTTTTTGGCACCAGGGATCCAACTTGGGACCTTGTGCTTGTGCCACTGAGCTAAATCCTCAGCCCCTATGGGACCGTATTTCTAAAAGTTCCAGGGTGTACTGCAGTGCAGATTACCTTCTAGAATGACTGAATGTGTCTAAGGATGCTAAATGAGAGAAAAAGAAAAAGGTTATTCTTTTCAAATTCATAGACAGAGGAGAAACTCTCAAAGGTATGAATTCTGTGTACCTTTTAAGAAAATCCCACGTGGCTCAACATGGCCCAGGGTCCTTCCTTTGTTGTTCTGGTTGTCCTTGAACCGTGGACTCAAGTAATTTTCCTGCCTCATTCTCCCCAGTGGCTAGGACTACAGGCCTGTACCAACTCACCTAGTTTGTTTCCTTACTGTTGAATTTTGAGTGTTCTTTGTAGCCTTGTGCCCATAAATGGTTTGTCAAGATTCCCCAAAAAAGAAAGAAAACCCCATGTGTATGGTGCACACCTGTGCCTTAGCTGTTGAAGGAAGTTCTTGAAGCATGATCTCCTGTGAGCACCTGCACAGACCTACAACATGCATGAGGCCAACTCTGTGTCCCCTAGGACAAACTCAAAATGGGTTATAAGCTGTTTCCAATATTTTGGTATTTTTCTGGATTATCCAATTTTTAAAATAAACACATTTCACCTTTATAATCCAAAAAACATTACTGACGGTTATAATACAAATTTCTATTCCTGGGAAGCATGGCTGTCACATAATACTTCACACACTGCAGATATGGATACTTAATTTCTGGAATTGCACAACACAGAAGCCCTTTTATTCCACTAAATTGGAAAAAGAGTTGGTTCGATATAACAACAAATCCTAAAAATATATAAAAGCCAGGCTTGGCGGCACACTGCTGTAATTCCAGCACTCAGGAGGCTGAGGTAGGAGGATGGCCAAGAGTTTGAGGCCAGCCCGGGGTATAGAGCGAGTTCAATGCCAGGCTAGACTACCACAGCAAGACCCAGTCTCAAAGAAGAGAGAACAGGGGATGTAGCTCAATGGCACCACTCCAGCCTCGCAAGCACAAGGTCTTGAGTTCGATCTCTAGTACTGAGGGAGGAAAAAAAAAAAACAGTATAGAAAAATAACCAAATCTGAGCCATTGTTTGGCCTCTACATTAAATTTTTTTTTTCTCATGCACCAGGGATTTGGTTCAGTAGTTCTGCTGCCTGCCTCGCAAGGGCCCAACTTCGATCCCTGGTACCAAAAATAAATAAATAAAATTTTTTTCATGCCACAAACTAGTAACAACTTTTTCTGTTCTGTAGCTCCTGCTCAAAACACTTCATTTTTGCAGGGGTTCATAAAAAAAGTAATAAAGTCTTAAAGTCTTTGGACTGTAAAACATCACCTAGTAGATGACTGAGGTGGAAGAAGCACAGGTCTGACAGCACTGTACTAAGGAAATTAACTCTTTCTTTCCTCACCAGGCTCCTTGGCTCACAACCTTATTTGCTATAATAAAACAGCCGAGGGCCAGAGATTTAGCTCAGTGGTTCCACCGCCTGCCTTGCAAGCATAAGGTCCTGAGTTCAATCCCCGGTACCACAAATAAATAAAACAGCTGAAAGAAGTACAACAGTGTTCTGGTGACAGACACAATGATTTTAATGAGCAATAAACGAGTTGGCTCTGAAACGAAGACGACGTTCTGAGGCTGCACAATACTCCAGCAAAGGTTAGCAAGCTAATACAGAGACCACCTGGTAAGGAATCAAAGGATGACTTCATGATCTGTGCACCCTAAAAGTTCACTTTATACCTCGGTACACATGGAGAACTCTAGCATGCCTACGAGAAGCAAATTAAAACAAGAGACTGGAAGACTGACTATTAATCCTTGATGTACTATATGTGCTTCCTACAAATACGCAATTAAAGTAGACAACAAAAGAACATTTTTGAAAAGCAATTAAGAAAACCAACAAACTGGCTTTCAGTATTCATTCAACAAATATTTTCTGAGCACATTTTTTTTTTTTTTTTTGCTCGCTTATGCCATGCTTCTGGCTAACCATTACAACAGCGGAGGTCAGTAAAAAATTATGACCTGGCCTTCATAAAGTTTGCAGCTACCAGGTACCCAGGAAATATCCATGACTATTCTAAGCCCAAATGAAAGTGTCCTCAATACTACAGTTTTGATCACTGTGCCTCAAAAGCTAAGCATATCGCAGCTGTTTTCTGAGGTGTGTGCCACCACTTCTGGCTGAATATACTAGTTTTAAAAAATGGAGAATGAAGCCAGAAGTAGTGGGACAAGCCTGTAAGCCTAGCACTTGGGAGGCTGAGGGAGGAAGACTACTGCGAATTCGAGGTCAGCCTGGGCTACAGAGTAAAACCCTGTCTCAAAAAAGTAACAGAAAGCTAGAATAAGGGCACTGTGAAACTGTACTACAAGAAATGTCCGTTATGCAGCTGCTCAGTTAAGTATACTGTCCTATTTGACTGACACATGATTTGAAAAGATTTATACAAATACATTGTGGTATTTTCCTTGAAAAAAATTATACATCAGATACTTATTTACACCTGCAACTTCAAATTACACTTTTTTCTATAGAGAAAAGCTAGATTTTTTTCTGTTTGCTTATTTGTGTTTGTGTGTTTCTTTTTCGGTACCAGAGGTTGAACTTAGGCAGGCACAGTGCCACTGAGCCAAATCCCTGGCTTTTGTTTGCTTTTGTTTTGAGACAAGGTCTTGCTATGTAGCCCAGGCTGGCTTCGAACTTACAGTGATCCTCCTTGCCTCAGCCTCTCGAATGCAGGCTTGTTTTTTAAATAGCATCTTATACCTTTTTAAAACTTGCATTTATTGCAAATTAGTTTCAATATCAGTGAATACTACACTATGAATACAATTCTGAACATTGTACTAATAAGCCACACAACTTTTACTGAAGATTAGAGATGACTTTAGAGATAGAAAATCTAGATAAACCATTATAGATGTGAAATCTACAATGTCAAGCTGATGAGTGAGTTCTACCTGTTTAACTACTTTCTTTAAACACGCCCAACTAATGACAGTAGGGCCAGGGCTCAGTGGTGCCACCACCTACCTCAGAAGTGCAAAGCCCCGAGTTCGATCCCCGATCTCCCATACCAAAAAGAAAAAAAATAATGACGGTAAATCTCAGTGGGTAAAGCTTTCATTTAGGTTACTTTCATTAAAAAGTTCCTGGCAAAGAGGCTGTGGAAAGACTCAGAAGGGAAAACTAATCCGAGGTACAAACTGCTTGCTTACACTAACTATATGCAAAAGGATTTTATAAGTGTTGTTATAAATACCAGAGCACACTATAATGTAACAACACTTATTACAAGCTGTGCCTCTAACTGCATTTTTAAACAGTCTACAACCTACTTCAGCATAGATTCTTTCGCCCATAATCAATTACTCTTTCTTCTTCTGGGTACTGGCGATAAACGAAGGGCCTTGCCCTTGCACTTTTTAAAAAAGAAATAGCCTGTATTTATCTTCTCAGAGAACAGGCTCAGTGTCTCACAGGCTCAGTGTCTCACCTAAGAAATTTACCAGACCTATAAAGTTTCTCTCTCGCTTTTTTTACATCTTTTATTTGCTGCCTTAGAAATACGAATTATTACTATTTCCGCCAAGCTGTTACATATTTTACCTACCCAATGTCCAAGCCTGCTCCCACCCTCTTCTTCACTCCTTTCCCCCTGCTCATTTGGACACTGAGGGCCTAGGAGCTTTCCTGCTTCTTATTTATCTATTTTAGGTAACATTTCTCTTCTGGCTCTTGGGTATATATAATTGTTAAATTTCAGAACTAAAAAAGCCTTACAGATAAAGTACTAAAATTTCAAAATTTTTTAAAAGAAGGGAAACAAGTCAATTGAAGAAAATATTTCCTGATCAAAGAGAAATTATTTAAGGTAAATATACAAAATAGGATTTGTCCAAAATGCTGAGTGTCGTGGCAGACACCTGTAATCCCAGCACTGGGGAGGCTGAGGCAGGAGGATCATCTCCAGGCAAGCCTAAACTACAAGACCCTGTCTAATAAATAAATAAATACCTTAATGTAGTAATTTAGCAACAAGGGTGAAAATTTACCAGGCATGGTGGCACACGCCTATAAGCCCAGCACTCAAGAGGCTGAGGTAGGATTGCTGCAAGTTCAAGGCCAGCCCAAACTACAGTGAGACCCTGTATCAAATAAATAAATAAATAAATAAATAAGCAAGCAAGCTACCATATTGTTTCTGAAACTTAGAAAATGGTAAATTCATTCTCTAGTTCTATACAGAATAAAGTGACATGTGAGTCTATATAACTTTTCAACACCATAATTCCAAACAAATCGATTTAAGAAAAATAAATCTTAAAATATGTAAATATTCATACAGATATATGAACACAGTCTGCATAACCAAACATTTAGTATCCTCAATAGCTGAAAATGACATTGTAAAAAAAAAAAAAAAAAAAATCTGAAGAAGCTGGTATCTTCAGGAGCTCTGTGGTAGAGCAACTGCCTTGAATGTGGAAGACCCTGGGTTCAACTTGGATTCAAACACCTGTAAGGCAAAATAAATCAGTAATAATCTTACCCATAGGGGTATCAATTGTAAATTAATTCAAACAAGATTCTGAGCTGCAGATGTGCATTAAGTTCTTCGTAACTCATGATTTTCAGAACAATGAATTCAAGGAATCTAGAGCTACAATGAAGAACATGGAGTCCTCAATAGCTTGCTACAGACAAATAAATGCTACCACTTCTAGCTAAAGACTAAGTCACTGTAATATCAAAGTTATGAAATAAAACTTGAGTATTTTCATAATTCATATAAAGGAAAAATTACACTGATAAAATGTTATTCTTCAAAAATTATCACAAGAGGACAGTAGATTTAGCTCAGTGGTGCCTCCGCCTGCCTCATAAGTGGAAAGACCCGAGTTCGATTGCTGATACCAAAAAAAAAAAAAAAAAAAAAAAAAAAAAAAATCACATGAATATAAAAAATTCCTTTAATTTTTATATTGCTGAAATTATTTATTTTCTTCTTTTTAAAGCCCTTGTGAAATTTTTTTTGGGGGGGGTACCAGGGATCAAACTCTGGTCCTTACACTTCCAAGGCAGGCAGCAGCACCACTGAGCTAAACCCCAGTCCTGGCCTCAAACTCTTAATCCTCCTGCCTCAGCCTTGCCAGAGCAAAGATTATAGACCTGTGCCACAATGCCCAGCTCTGAAATTATTTCTAAGGGTTAGATAAAAGAAGTTTCTAATCAAAACTGAAAAAGGGATGTAAAAAGAGATTAAAGTGAGAACTGAATAAAGTAAATAAATCTTATTGTAAATACTACCATCATTAACAGTCAACTCCAATAACTTGGGACTATGATAACATACAGCATCTGTCTAAGTATCACAATGTGGGTCCAGGATTTAGCTCAGTGGTTCTGCCACCTGCCTTGCAAGTGCAAGGTCCAGGGTTCAATCCCAGGCACAAAAAAAAGTAGCACGATGTGCAAAACAAAAGCTATGAATCAAAAACACAAGAAACACAGTTTAGCACAGCACCTGCCCTGCAAATGCAAAGACCTGAGTTCGATTCCCAGTATCAAGGAAAAAAAAAAACATGGTATATTCCTGATATACTTATTTGCAAATTTTTTATGCTTCCCCATTTTGAAATACTTCTGGTTTGTCAGCAGAGGAATTTCTGGCATGAGGCTTTCTAAACACATGGAAATGTGTCTCAAGGCTCTATGAAAGTATCTCAAGATGAAAAATAGAGTTAAAGTTTTATTGTGTTACCACAAACTTTCAAAATCATTTCCTTACTCCTCTAAACTCCATCTTAATCTCTGCCAATCCCATCTCAAACAGGAAATGCTTCTTAGCTTTTTTCTGAATTTTCTCTGGCACCTACAAACTTTACTCAAAATAGTGAAGCAACCTGTTTCTGAGAGCCGTGCCACCTAAGGTCAAAATTGATCCCCTTCTTTTCGAGATCAACCATTTAGTTCTCACCCCAAACATTGGGTGGCTGTAATATCACTTGGATCCCATGAAGCATTAAAGATTTTAACAACACAAAATGCTGCAGATGGACTGGAGATTTAGCTCAGTGGTGCCGCCACCTGCCTTGAAAGCCCAAGTTCCCGTTTGATCCCTGTACCAAAAAAAAAAAGCTGCCGATGCTCAAGCTGCACATGGAAACTGCAGAAGCCATTAGGATCCACATACATCACACCCACCCTCTCTCTGCCACTGTCCTTTATGGGTGGAAGGGAGGAATTTCCAATTTTTCAAATACACACTTCATTTAGCACATTTTTCAAAATGCCTAAATTCCAATGTTCATTTAAAATCATGTAGCTACTTCCACATTCCAGAAACACATCTAGTCTAACTTAGTTATTAGATGTCCCTAGAGCTGCAAACTCAAAACTAATTAATTATGGATTTTCCCTAGCTTGATTAAACTGATGAGGTCCTTTTAAATTTCACAGAAAATTCTTAGAATATACTGTGACATAAATGCAAATCATGTTCACCAAGTCAAATGAAATACGAAACATAAAGGTTACAGAATTTCAATAAATTACAGAGAACAGCAAGGAGCCAAGGGAAAGATCTGGGAGGAATTCCATCAATACTCTGCCAATTGTGGGGCAAGGTAGACATGTATTAAACTGTATTTTTATTCTTCAAGGATTCACGCTATGAAAGATTACACAACTCGACTTTGTACTGTTTTCGGAAGCAATAAAGAATTGTTCTAGCTTTCTGGTCGGCTTCATCCCAATCTCAAGGGCTAGAAGTTACCCAGAGCCTGGCAAGAGTAACTTTTCTTCCTTGACCCAAGAAGGCAGAGCGCCAGAGGGAAACAGCAAAGAGTAGCACTACATACACAGGGCAAGTGGCACAAGAGCAGAGGCAAGTTATATAACCAAAATATATTTTAAAATACGTTCATAACTCGTAACAACCTTTGCCTTTGGTTGGTTTCTTGTTTGGAGTATCAGTTGAAACAGTTAATTCAATATTATCTGGATCGCCTCCTTCCTCTTCAATAGCCTACATTAGAAAGAGAAGTTAATATGCTACAAAATCTAGCTAAACTTATTTTATAAAAACGAAATGAAAAAAAATTAGCAAACCTCAAGCCTCGAGACATTAGAATTGCCAGTTATTTCATAAAGCGACTTCGGAAAGGAGTAATTAAACTACAGGAAAGAGTAAGAGAAACTCTCGGGGGGGAAGTCAGTAGATATCAAAATCACATAGAACTTTTGATTATACCGAGTGGATAATTAAATATCACACATCAGTGTATTGAACAGGAATCTAAATATACTATAGAGTTTTCCTAATTTCTACAGCGCAAACTTACTGCTCCACTACAATTCCAACGCTCACTCAAACCAGAAAGCTAATCAGGGATGAAAATGCAAATTATTACGCTTATGCAAAAACCAAATGCCCAGTGGAAAACAAAACCTCTCTCGCCCACCCATCAACTCCCATTACCAGCAGCCACCAGATGGGTAGGAAACGGTTGGGCACCATTAAACCGTAACTTCGCAGGAGTCACCCCAGCAACCATTCCCTCTGCGCCCGGAGACGCACGCGCTCACCATGGCCGGAGGCGGAGGCAGCGCCGCCAGCTCCGGCCGCCCAG
>NW_022900937.1:11695558-11724452 GCF_012274545.1 Fukomys damarensis
GTGTGTGGGCGGGGTCACGCGAGTGCCGTGAGCCGCGCCGCCGGGTTAGCCGCTGTCCTGATGCGCTCGCTTCTCGAGCGGTGGCAGAAGTCGCGCCTCGGTCGGCTTTCGTGTGGAACAGCCTGAGCTCTGCTGACTTCTTTTTTTTAGTACCTGGGATCGAACTCGGGACCTTACTCTTACGAGGCAGGCGGCGGTACCGCTGAGCTACGTCCCCTGTCCTCTGCTATTATAAACCAGAAACTGGGCGGAGCGAGCGTGAGCCAAGTCCCGAGCTGTAGTCAGAGGACCCAAAGAAACAGACGTCGCGTGTCCCTCGTCCCGCTGCCTTCCCGGGGGTTAGGTCACGCCTCCCGCCCTCCAGGCTCTCTAGGTGCCAGGGCTGCCTCGGCTTCTTGAAAAGCAGAGCTTCACTTGTCTGCTTCGGTTTGCCCCCCCCACACACACACACCAGACATCTTTCTCCTCACGAAAGTGTTCCCTGGATGAGGACGTTCATAAATCCCTGTCGCCATTATGTATACCATGTTCACTGTCCCCCCCCCCCAGAATTGGGGGTTCCAACAACCATCTGCTTATGGAGGACCCGCCTAAGCGAGTGAGTACCTATGGGTAATTTTAACCAGTTTTATAAAGCACCAAAGCGCAAGCATTTATGGAATAAAACCTTAAATTTGATAAATTATGATGGAGTTAACTATACTGATAATTCCTAGGGGGAAGTTCTTTCTTATTTCCCGGTTTTAAAACTTAAATTGATGAGAACTGACTCACTTTGTGTCTTCTGATCAACTAATTAGGTCCTAAGAGAAACTGGGCACTATAAAAATAGTCCTAAAAAAAGGAAAGAAAAAACAAACCTGCCGTTCGGGTAATTCTTTAGGTTTATAAAACGCTTTGACAGCAATAATCTCCTTAGTCCTTCTCAGTTTTGTGAGGTAAATTCCAAAGTTTAGAGAGATTAAATGACTTACCCATATTCGCACAGCTGCTGAATGGCAGAACTGTGCTCAAATCCCAGCCTACTGATTCCGAATCCAGCTCTCTCTACCCCATTGTTTTCAGTCACAGAATTTAGAATTCGAAGGCTCCTTAGAAATCTTCAGCCTACCCCACCCCACAATAAATTAAGATTTTTTTTTTTAAAGAAATTTACCTGGGGGGGGCGTGGATTTAGTTTAGTGGTTCCACCTCCTGCCTTAAAAGCGCATGGCCCTGAGTTTGAGCCCCAGTACCAAAAAAAAAGAAAGAAAAGAAAAAAAAAAACTTACTGAGGGGGCAACAACGAATTACCAGCTACATTTGCACTAAATTTCAAATTTTATTACAGTGTCTTTTCCCATTTCTCACACCTTCTGTGGACATTCGTGTTTTGTTTAGACAGGGTCTCCCTAAGTAGCCCAGGCTGGCCTAGAACTTGCCGACTTCCTGAGTTCTGGGATTACAGGAATTTTATTTAGCTCTGAACATTCAGTGGGCGCTTTTACTTTCTTTCTTTCTTTCTTTCTTTATTTTTGCTTGAGGTTATTATCCTCCTGCCTCAGTCTCACAGTGTTGGGATTACAGGCATGTGCTGTCACGCCTGGCTTTGTGGACACTTTTAAAGAGTTCTACTAATCCCAAACTAACAGTTTATTTAAAGGGAGTGAACTTTAATTTGTCTCTTCAAATAAAAATCTTATAATGGAATTATCTTGAAATGGACATAGGTACCTTCTGAGCAGACGCATTTGAGGATACAACATCACAAGCCAAAATGCCAAGAGTGTTGAACCTGAATTTGATCAAGAGGAAACAATCAGACATCTCCAGTTGTATGTAGGTGAAAAATGACTGCTCAAAAATAGAATGAAGCCTCTCTCTTCCCTTTTATTGGCATTTGACAGCTGCCCTTTTGTTTCTATAAAAAATTATCATTTAGGCCAGATGTGATGGCACACGCCTGGAATCCCAGCACTTGGGAGGCTGAGGCAGGAGGATCGCTGCAAATTCAAGGCCAGCCTAGACTACATAGTGAGGTCAAGGCAGACCTGAACTACATAGGGAGACCCTGTCTAAAAAAAACCAAAATTATCATTTAGACATGTACCAGCTCCCTACAATGAATATAATCATTATGTACTGCAAACGTGTACTAATAATTTTTTTTAAAATTCACCTACGTATCTTCTTGAAAGAGTAAAAGACATCATATTACGTGATATGTGCATATCCATATTTATAGCAACACCAACTCAAGAGCGAAATTTTGAAGGGGACCTCTAAGGTCCTGAGTTTGATCCCTGTTACTGAAAAAAAAAAGGACCAGGAGGGCCAGGGGTCAGTGGTTCTGCTGCCTGCCTCACAAGTGAGTGCAAGGTCCCACGTTCAATCCCTGTTACCAAAAAAAAAAAAAAAGGACCAGGGCAACGCATTTGGGACCCCTCTTGTCTCTTAAGAACTATTCCTATTTTCCTACTCAAAACATAAAAAAATCAGGACCAGATGGTGGCTACATGGAAGTTCACTTTATAATAATTTCTTAATTTGTATATTCATATTTTCTAGAAGTATATAATATTCATAACTTTAAAACATTAAAAATTGTGGGCCAGGGATTTAGCTCAGTGTGCCTCCTTCTGTCTTGCAAGTGCAAGATGCCAAGTTTGGTCTCTGGTACCAAAAAAAAAGATTTAAAAGTTGTGGGCCAAGCCAGGCATGGTGGTGCACGCCTGTAATCCCAGCACTTGGAAGGCTGAGGCAGGAAGATTGCTGTGAGTTCGAGACCAGCCTGGGCTACGTGGTAAGTTCCAAGTCAGTCTCCACTACGTAGTGAGACCCTGTCTCAAAAAAAAAAAACAAAAGCCCAATAAAAGTTCTGGGCCAGGGAGTTAGCTCAGTGGTTCCACTGCCTGCCTCACAAGGGCAACCAAATTCAACCCGATACCAAAAAAAAAAAAAAAAAAAAAGTTGTAAGTATAGGCTTTTGGGCCCTTTAAATGTGGATTCAGGACCTAGCACTTGCCAGGCAGATGCTGTGCCACTGAGATAGCTAATCACTTCCTAATTTTTTTTTGTTATTGGTACATTTTAGGCATATAATATGACATTCATCATTGGAAATTTATATCTTTACGTAATCTATCTTGGTTCATCTCCCCCCGCACATTCCCTTGCCTTCCCTTCAGTCCCTTTACCCCTCCCTATTTACAAAGACTTTGTTTCCATTTTTTTATTTTCTCATATTAATTCCAATCCCTTCTTTCTTTTCCCCTACCCTTCCTGCTTCCCTTACCCCTTTGCCCTTTTTCTTCCTGTTTCACATTATCTATTATACTTTTCAAATCAGTTTCTACTTGTGAAGCTAGCAGTGATACCCTTTTTAAAAAAATTATATTAGTACATGTTTGCAGTACAAGCTGGGTATGGCACACGCCTATTATACCAACACTGGGGGGCTGAGGCAGGAAGATCGCCGTGAGTTTACATAGTAAGACCTTGTCTCAAAAAAAATCGGGCGGAGATTTAGCTTAGTGGTTCCGCCACCTGCCTCAAAAGCGCAAGGACCTGAGTTTGATCCCCAGTACAAAAAAAAAAAAAAAAAAAAATGTTTGCAGTACATGCATTTTACAATCATCTTGGGATATTTGAACATGTATGTCGTGAAATCCTTTTAAAGTTCAGATAACTTAGGTAAAAGTGTGTAGTATATGATGAGTGCTCAGTGAATGCTTTCTCATCTCCAGCCCATCTCCATTAACTCCATCACGTGACTGCCTGTATTCATGTTTTTGGAGAGAATATAGTAGCCTCCAAGATGGTCATCAGTGTCTTTCCTCCTGCTCTTCAAACCCTCAAGTAGTCCCCATCCATGTTAGATAGGGCTGAGCTGTATAACCGAAAGCATTTTGAAGAAATATGCATGGAATTCTCAGGCTAGACCATAAGAGACTATGGTTTCTATATTCCCTCTCGTGGATGATTGCTCTTGAGGAATGCAGCTGCCATGTTGTGAGGATACTTAAATAGCCCTGAGAAGTCCACATGGCTAGGAACCAAGACCTGCAGACAACCTGTATCAACAAACCATATGGGTCAACTGTCTTGGAGGGTCATCCAGAGGATTAAGCCCCCACAGATGGCTAACTGAACGCTTATGAATGACTTTGAGCCAGAACCACAAACCAAGCCACTCCCAACTTCGTGACACACAAAACTGTGTATGATAACAATTTTTAAAATTTTTCATTGTTCACTGGCGAAACTGGGGATTGAACCCAGGGTCCTCTTGTCCATGCTGGGCAAGCACTCTGCCACTGAGCCACATCCCCAGACTTTTGTTTTTGTTTTTTGGTACCAGGGATCAAACTCAGGACCGTGTGCTTGCAAAGCAGGCAACAGAACCACTGAGCTAAATTCCCGGTTCCCCAGACCTTTGTATATTGGAGGTAGGACTTCACCAAGTTGCCCAGGTTGGCCTTGAACTTGAAATCTTCCTGCCTCAGCCTCCCAAGTAGCCGGAATTGTAGGCATTTGCTACAGTGCCTGGCAATTTTTTACTTTTGTATTATGTAATTATGCATTAAAATTATGCAATAATTATTGCAATAAAATGCAATACAAAGGAGCAAGAAATTGGTAGAAGAGCTTGTAACTCTGAAATTTGGTTCTGAAGGGCTGGGAATGTAGCTCAGTGGCACATTGCCTGCCTGGCAAGTACATGGCCCTGAGTTTGACTCCTGGTACCAAAGAGAAAATTTTTTTTCAAGTTTTGGAGAGACATAGGTTCAGGAACAAAAAGTAGGTTGGATTATTAAAGAAGGAAAAAGAGCATTCTCAGAGATATACTGAGCTAAGAAAGTTCTGTGTATTGGGAAAAGTCAATGTGAGATTATCCAACAATACTTTATCGCCCTACAATGAATGTCATTCTGTGTGCCTAAAATGGACTGATAAATGTTTGGCTATTAAAAAAGAAAGAAACAGTTCCTGGGAAAACCATCTGGGCTAAGAGAACTTTGAATATTTTTCCCCACACGTTTAGTATTTTGAAATATATCATCATTTATTGTTTCATAACAAGTAATCCCAAATGGAGTAGTTTAAGACAATAAACACTGATTGTTTCACACAGTTTCTGAGAGTCAGGCATCTCATGAGTTTGTCATCCGGCAGTCAGCTAAGACTGCAGACAGCTGAAAGCCTCATCTGGGGCTGCAGGCTTTACTTGCAGCTCACTTACGTAGCTGTTGGCAAGAGGCTCTGTTCTTGCCATGTGGACTTTTTTATAGGGATGTTCAATCTATGGCCTCCTCCAGAATAATTGGTGGGGGGACACACAACTGCAATATCTTTTTTTTAGCTTAATCTCAAAAGTGACACCCGATCACTGCCATATCCTATGGGGCACAGGTGGGGATCACACAAGGCATGGTAGGGATCGGTAGGGCTATTTTGTTTTTTGGGTTGTTTTTGGTATAGGGGATTGAACTTGGGTCCTTGCGCTTGCAAGGCAGGCCACCGAACCTGAGCTAAATTTTTTTTGGGTTGTTTTTGGTATAGGGGATTGAACTTGGGTCCTTGCGCTTGCAAGGCAGGCCACCGAACCGCTGAGCTAAATTCCCGGCCCCTCATTGGGGCTATTTTGAATGCTGCCTGCCATATGTATAATTTATTTTGGGTTTTTTTATTGTTTTGTTATTGTTGTTGGTACTGGGGATCGAACTTGGGTCCTTGTGCTTGCAAGGCAGGCGGCAGAACCACTGAGCTAAATCCCCGGCCCCATACATATAATTTATTTATTTGGTTGGTTGGTTGGTTTTTTGAGACAGGGTCTCACTATGTAGTGAGACTGACCAGGAACTCACTGTGTGACCCAGGCTGGTCTTGAACTCACAGCGATCCTCCTGCCTCAGCCTCCCAAGTGCTGGGATTACAGGCATGCACCACCACGCCCAGCCCCATAGGTATAATTTATATATGATGAAATTCACAGATCAGGGTGCAGCTTGACCAGTTGTAAAAACTGAATATTGTAACATAGCCCATACTTCTTTTTTTTTTTTTTTTTTGGTACCACAGATCAAACTTGGGACCTTGCGCTTGTGAAGCAGGTGGCAAAACCACAGAGCTAAATCCCCGGCCCTAACCCACACTTCTATGAAGTTTTGAACATATCCATTAGCTCAGAATCTCCTTTCATGGCCCTTTTCAGTCAGTCCCCTCTCACCCAAAGCAACTACCAACCTTATTTCTTCTTCTTTCTTTTTTTGAGACAGGGTCTCACTATGTAGTTCAGGCTAGCCTTGAACTCACCGTGTAGCTCAGGCTGGTCCCAAACTCACAGCACCAACCTTACTTCTAATCTACATAAAACCCAGTTTTGCCTGTTTGGTGAAAATAGAACCATATGCTATGGATAGTTTCATCTTCTGTCTAATGATTTGAGATTCATCCATGCAGTTACTCATTCAATGGTTTGTTTCATCTTACCAGTGAGTTTTGCACTCCCACCTTTATGAGACCTTACCCTTATGAGGTGTGCCTTATTAAATATAGCATAAAAAAAAGACTATCAAGAACACAGCATTTGTTCCCAAGATGTTTCTACATTAGACTGTCAGCCAGGCATGACCCAACTGAGGATACAGAGAAAGACATCATGATCCTAGAAGATACAGAGTCTTCCTTAGAGACAGGCACACTAGCACAATATAAATACTGCTCTAAAATGACAGGAAAGAACTATGGTTCCTGAAATGAATTTGGGATGCTTCCGAACAAAGGTGCCCTCTAAACTGAGTTTTCAGAGCTGAGAGGAATGGAAGAAGTACTGGAGGAGGGAGCAGGAGAATCAGCATATGGGGCAATGAGAAAAGGGAGCAGGGCAGTCAAGGAATCACAGTGTGTCACAAGGGGTGCTGAGGGGAGATGTGAGGGAGAGGCATCTGCCTGCCTGATGTGAGGAAAAGGAAGGTGGAGAGACTAGTTAGGGCACTTTGTGTGCTAAGAGTGAGGTAGAGTGGGAAGGGATGACTTCAGCAGCAGAATCTGCAGGTCTTAGGTAGCAGAGGGATATGGGACCATGGTACTTCCAGATTCATAGTGAGAAAGGGATTGGAATTGAGTTTAAGAAATTTAAGGATGAAGATTATGCTAAGAAGGGATGGGGGGTTGTGTGGCTCAATGAGAGGCCCCTTGCCTAACAGAAGGGACAGAAGAAAATCAGGGAAAATTGGTGAGGAAATTTCTGAATTTCTGTTCCTGTCTTTCCTTTTACACTTAAGGTTGTTAAAAGAGATGTTTCCCTTTTCTGTTTCTTCCTCATCTCACATTGCCTCCTTGTTGTTGTTATTGTTTGTCTTTTTTGTTTTATGAGACATGCTGGCCTTGCACTCACTGTGTAGGCCAGGCTGGCCTTGGCTCCTGCTGCCCCAGCCTCCAGAGTGCTGGGGTTACAGGCATGGAACCAGCCTCTTATGAACCAAATTTGCTTTTCCTAAACTCACCAGTGACATGTTAACTGCTTGATTTAATTAATATTTTAAAGTATTATATGCTATGTTCCTGACAACCATTGACTCAGCATATCATGTTGGTAATGCTTCCTGTTTGAAACTCCTTGACCTCAATTTCTGGGATACTTAGATACTTCCACTTTTTTTTCTCCAGCTGTATAAATAAGGTGCTTTCTGTTTAGGTTTTTCTCTTTTCTAGAACACCACCTTGTTGCTACATCCATCCAAATGTTCCCATTTGCAGGGTTATATGGTGGATCCTGCAGTTGCCTCAATTCATAGCCATTAATCTCCCTTTTTGTAGCTTTTTTCTGCTTTAAAGGCTAGCGAGATGAAGCACTTGATTATCTTTCCTTGAAGCTAGGGATGGCCATGTGACACCATTTAGGAGCATGAGCTATAGGCAGAAACATCTGGACATTCCTCTTCCCATTGAAAAGACTAGTAGGGCTGGGAATGGGGGTCAGTGGTAGAGCTCTTGCCTAGCATGTTCAAGGCCCTGGTTCAAGCCCCAGTACTGTATAAAAAATTTTTCAAAAAGATAACCTGATGGAAAAGTTTTGCATTTCATCCTTGTACCTTTTTCTTTCCCAGAACATAAATGTAGAGTTGGAAGCACACTTGGGGATATTTTGATTATGAGGCCGAAACCTACATGACAGTGATGATGTAAGAGAAAGATGATCGTCATCAGCCTTCTTCCTGTCTTTTTGTTGCATAGCATAAATAAACTACGTGTTTGTTTAAAGTATTCTTAGCCGAGTTAAAATCCTGGTAGATGTTTGCGTACTTGGACATTTTTTTCTCTTCATTTTCCCTGACTCTACAGATCTCATCCACCATCTTGATTTTAATCATCGTCCATATTGAATTCACTTACAAAATCCACATCTCTGTCCAGACCTGTCCTCTGAGTTTAACCACCCGCCTACTGTATGTTTCCATTTGGATTTCTACCTCAGCAAAATTCACTATGTGCACACTGGCTTAGGCCTTGCGCTTTAACAAAACTGAGGTATTTTCTAAAGCATAAAAAACACCTGAAAGAACAAACATCAAGTATTTTTAGATAAAATACTGAATTAATATTGACCCAATTTTTACTTATCTTCATATGTATTCTAGCCAAGTAGTGGTGAGCCTGTGGCATTTGTGTCACAGAGGGAACACAGAGCCCTCTGTTGGCATGTGAGCCAAGTGTATGTGTTGTTTTTCCTAAACTGAAACCTCAATATTCTGGTTTAATTGCAGTGTTGGCACTTTGTCATAAATAAGTGAGCTTTGGGTTGCAGTTTGAGAACTTGGTCTCTAAAAGGTTCTAAAGGTCTCTGAAGGGTGATTGCTGTTCTAGGCTTTCCTGTGGTTATAAAATGACTCAACAAGAGAGGTGGAAATCTGCTACCTGAGGAAGCACAAAAGTCTGAATTGGAGAATTCGTAACTACAAAATACTTACTGGTCTGTTGGAGCCGAGGACCACATACTCTTGGGCTGACTCTGCCTGACACGCAGAGGGCCAGCTGTTCTTACTGCTCTGTGAGTAAGCAGCTTTAAATCAACACATTTCAGCTAAGATCTTTATCATCTACAACTGGAGGAAGGGGCTGATACAGGGAGGAATTGTGAAACAGGGTCTAAATTGCTGATACATATTTGAGCATTTTATTTATTTGTTGTTGTTTTGTTTTTTGGAGATAGGCTCTCATTATGAAGTTCAGGCTGGCCTCGAACTTGGAGCAATCTGCCCACCTCAGCCTCTGGAGGGATGGATTACAAGGCATGTGCCACCAAGCCTGGCTGAGTAGTTTAATTTAAAACAATGTTTACCAATCTTTTAGAAAATATATTATTAATCATCAATCTTTTGATGTATGGTTGAACTAGTCTAGACTGTACTACTTGCCTAGATTCAAAGATTGCTGAGTGATCACAGAAGTGATTGACTACTCACGATTAAACCTATGAAAACACAGTGAATAAAAACATACAGGATCAAAGATGCAGGTAAATGTGGTTCCTCGGAGCCTACCTTTATTCCTCATGGTGGTTGACAGTCCTGGATACGGAAGGAAGTGAACAGTCCTCTAGGCCAGGGGAGCTGGGACGATGGACCAGCTGCCGCGTGTGAGTTGAAAGCTGGAGTGAGGCCGCTATTGCTCAAGCACGCCCCCTACTGCCAGCTGCGGTGATTCCCTCCTGGGTCTCAGTACTGGCTTTGGATCCGCGAGGTTTCAAGAAGCCAGCTTGGAATTGGAGTGCAGCAGGGCGAGCTGTGGCTCTTCAAAGGAATAAAGCCTTTTCTTTGAATATTAGAACTCAGATTCTTGGGCTTGAGTAATGGTTAATTAAAGTACTAATTAAATTACATAAAGTAACACCCACAGCTGGAAAAACAGGTCTTGGGAGAAAGCCATCTGACTCACGGTAAACATCAAGCCCAACTTCTGGCTGCAGAAGTGCAGGATCACGTCAGAGAGTAGCCAAGAGGCGTCAGACAACCGTGTTGCAAGGAATAGTGACTGTAGGTTAGGGGCATTGTTATTCTGAATGGATATACAGATGCTGCAAATCTGCCCATGTTGGAGTTTGGCCATCTTTCTCCCTCTGTCCATCTTTTCTGCTGCTGCTTTCTACAGACGCTATGTGCTGAAGGAGGAATTCCTGTTTGTGGTACTTAGAGGTTGAATCCAGGGCCTTCTTACTGAGCTACATGCCCTGACTTTTTTTGAGTTTTTAAATTTGGTACAGGGTCTCAGTTGCTGACTTTGCCTAGGTTGGTCTCAAATTTGGAATCCTCCTGTCTCAGCTTAGCAGAGCACTGGGGTCACAGGTGTGTGCCACCACACCCCGCTTTAACAGTTGCCTATGACAGAGGTGACGTGGTGTGTTCACTGTCCTCTTCCTGGAGGCCTCAGCAGTTAGGTTACAGCCTCTGTAGAATTTGGCTAACAGGATGTGGGTGGCTTCTGGTTTGCTCTTCTTTGGGAGTACTGAGGAGTGAACCAGAGTCTCATTTATGCTGAACTCACTCTCTACCACTGAGCTGCACCCCCAGTGACTGTTTATTCTCTTAAAATCTTTGCATAAACATAAGATCTTAGCTATAATGAAATTCAATATATCTTTTATTGTTTTTTCTCAGTAGTAGAGATTGAACCTGGGGCCTTAGTACTGAGCTACAGAAGGGCACATCCCCAGCCCTTTTTAATTTTTATTTTGAGACAGTTCTTGCTAATTCACTAAATTGCCTAGGTTGGACTCAAGCTTGTGATCCTCCGTCCTCAACCTCCCAGAGTACTGAGATTACAGGGTTATGCCACCATACCTGGCTGTTTGTGGAACTTCTATCCAGTATCTTATATCCATCTAATTTGGGTTTTTGTATCTTTTATTATTTTTTATTTTTATATATTTATTTTATTTTATTTTTTGAGATATGCTGACCTTGAACTCACTGTGTACCCCAGGCTGGCCTTAAACACACAGGGATCCTCCTGCTTCAGCTTCCATGTGCTAGGATTACAGGTGTGCATCACCACGCCCAACTTTATTTTCTATTTATTTAGGAACTGGGGTGAACAAAGGGGTCATCACCCTGAGCTATATGCTCAGCCCTCTTTTTCGTTTTTGTTTTGAGACAGGGTCATGCTAAGTCACTAAATTGCCCAGGAGAGGTTTGAACTTGGAATCTTTCTGCCTCAGCCTCCCATCTGGGATTAGTATGTGCCACAGCCTTATTAGCTCATAAATGCTGATACTTTCTCTCTTTTTTTTTCCTACGGGGTCATTTAAATTAACATGAAACTCCTAGTTTATCAACAAGTCATTTAAATACCTTGGATTTTTATTTACACTGTTTTGAAGAGCACATTTTAGGCACAAATCAGAGCACAGTTTTACTACTGTACTCCATCTGCCAGAAATCCAAAACATCTGCTCATCCAAAACATGTTAAATTTGGGCCAACTCATTTCTTCCCAGAGTTTAGGGTTCAGTGGGGAAAAGACTGGCCCTAGAATGTAAGCAAGAGTAAGACACATCTCAGAGGGGAAACCACCACAGAGGAAAAAGCTTGCAGTCTGGGGAAGCCTACTCCTACTGTGCCTGAGGTTGTGACACTGAAGAGTGTAGAGGAGAGACAGGGAAAACAAAGAGGAGCTGGGACTCTCCACACGGGAACTGGTGAATCTCACACAGCAGCTCATGCAGTGGGAGCTCCAGGCTCTGCTGGCCAGTGTGGCCCTGCAAAGCTAGACACAGCAGCCAGCTGGCTTTAGGCCGGGTCTGGCCTCACCTCCTCTCCAGCAGTTGTCCACACTGACTGATTTTGGCAGTGGCTGGCACCTCGCCAGGCAGGGCCAGCCCAGAAAGCAGTAATCTAGACGAGGCTCTGGGCCAAGCCCGAGGTGCCCCCAGTCCCCTGCAAGGCAGGCTGCCCTGCCTACCTGCACCAGTCAGGACCACTGCTTTCCCTCCACAGGCCTTTGGCACGAGCAGATTTGCCCTTTTGCTAGTTTCTGTTTTTGTTTTTGTGGTACCAGGAATCAAACTCAGGCCCTTGGGCTTACGAGGCAGTCCTTGGAACCACTGAACCAAATCCCCAGCCCCCTTTTGCTAGTTTCTTATGGAAATGCCTAACATAGACAGAAGTGACAGTGTACAGAGAAGCATAGTGATCTCATCCCTCAGCTTGCTCTATCTCCCATTTCCCAAGGCAGAGGAAGCCTTACCCTGGGCTACTCCAGACATACCTCCTGACATCTTTCCTGCATTTTACAAGTTCTGCCCTAGAGATGGTTCTGTTGAAATTGTAGTGCTTGTTTTCATCATACAACAGCTGGCCTCTTTATGAAGAGTGTTCTGAAATCTGTGGCCTTTCTCTTACCTCACCTTTAGGACTTGGTACGAGCAGTGCAGGAGGACCAGAGGGGCTTGTCTGTAGGAGGTTATACCTAGAGGAGAGCCCTTCTTCTGGAGCTCCTGTCTTGGTAATAAAGTAGCTGGTCCTGCATTTTTTATTGTTTCTGTTTGTTTGTCTTTGGTACCTCAGGACTTTGTGCTTTGAGGCAGGCAGAACCACTGAGCTAAATCCCCAGCCCCTATTTTTGTTTTTTGAGACAAGATCTTGCTCTATAGTTCAGGCCTGTCTTGAACTCACTATGTAACCCCCAGGCTGGCCTTGAGCTCAAAGCAATCATCCTGCCTCAGCCTCCCAAGTGCTGGGATTACTGGCATGTGCCACCGCACCCTGCCCCTACATTTTCGGAGGAAAAAAATTAGGAAGTTTATTACTAGATTTATACTTTGGCTTCTATATCAGCCTCCCTCTCATATATTTATTTTTGGTAGGGCTAACCTCTTAAGGAGTTATGGAAGAATTTCATTGTGACAGAATTTTCTTCAGTCCCTTCTTTTGATAAAACTCATCATGGTTATTATTGTAGGAATGTTGATAGAAATGTCGTTTACTGTCCCAAAGTATTCCTCTAATAATATTTGTTTCAAATCTCAATGTAAAGAAAATTTATATTTCTTCAGAGACATGTTATGTCATTGATTTGGTGAATCTTGTGTGACTGGTTGCATTTCCCGGTGCTTTGGCTATAAGGAATCTAAAGCTGTATTTTCTCTCACATCTAGAAACTATCCCAAGTTTCTGTGGTATAAATTTCTGGCTCAATTTTGTTATCCTGACCTATTTTTCTTTTTTTCCCCCCTAAAGTCTTAATCTATTTAGATATCTGCTCTCATGATTCATGTAAGCTGTCACTAATACTGTTAGAGAACAGGGCTGGGGATGTTTGCATGGATAGGTAAATACAATAAAATAATAAAAGATGGTACATTTAAAGTGGCACTTGTGGAAAGAAATGGGTGGGTATTTCACATCTTGACATACAGGCACAGTTTCAGATCTCAAAGCTCATTTCTTTGTTGTTAAAGGTCAATTGGGGGAAAATATTCTTGTTCTGGAGACAAAGATACTTTTTTACCAGAAACTTGTCTTTACCTTTTCTTTTTTGTATTAACCCAAGGCAAGTAATTTAACCTTTCTCAGCTACAGTTTTCTCATTTATTTTCTAATTTTGTTTTGCAGCCCAGGGGATTAAACCCAGGGCCTTTTGTGTTATGCTATAGTCGCAGCCCTTTTTTTAAACTTTGTTTTTGAAAAGTCTTCCTGTCATTAAATTGCCCAAGCTGGGCTTAATATTTCCATCCTCCTTCCTTGGCCTTTCAGAGTGCTGGCATTACAGGTGTGTACCACCTCATCTAGCTAGTTTTCTTATTTTTATGGCAAGAAGGCTAATTTATTCAGTGATTAGCTCATAGAGATAGTACCTTGGTAATGAAACACAGCTGGTTATTATTGGTGACTAACTTCCTGTGGTTTATTGGACAAGTTAAGGATTTCTCAGGGCTAACTTTCCTCTAGTGGAAAACAGATAACCCCAAAGACATTTTACAACTCTTGAGTCAGCAGATAAACATTTATACAAAATTGAGTAAACAGAGGACTTACTTTTTAGAAGGACACAATAGAGTGAGAAACAGAAGGGTTAATAGATTAAATTAATGCAATTTAATAAACAAATGTTAAAAACAGCTTTATTGAAAAATCAGTGGGAAACATGGCTCTAAGAGTGAAAAGGAGGGAGGGAGAAGAGGGAAAGGATATAAAGAATTAAAATCTGTACAGCACTTCAGAGGCTGAGGCAGGAGAATCATCAGGAGTTTGAGGCCAACCTGGGGTAAATAGTGAATTTAAGGGCAGTCTGAACTATACAGAGAAAACTGTCTAAAACAAACATAAAAAAAATTTTAAGATGTGTTATGTATATATACCAGCTCCCCACAATGAATGTAATTGTTAGATACTGCAAATGTGCTGATAAAAAAAATGAAAATAAAAACAGTGAAAATGAAAGGAACATTCAGATGACTTTGACTTTCTTCCTAATCTTTGTGGAAAAGGCTATAGACTTTCATTATTAAGTATAATACTAATGTAGATTAGGTATAGGTGCCTTTTTTGTTGTTTTAGATTGAGGACTTTTTTCTATTCACAGTATGCTGTGGAGGCCGGGCATGGTGGCGCACACCTGTGATCCCAGTACTTGTGAGGCTGAGGCAGGAGGATCGCCATAAGTTTGAGGCCAACCTGCACTACAAAGCAAGACCCTGTCTTTAAAAACATATGTGTGTGTGTGTGTGTGTGTGTGTGTGTGTGTGCGCGTGTGTGTGCGTGTGTATTTATATGTGGTAGGAGTTCCCTCTATCCCTGGTCATTATTTCTGCCACATCTTCAGTGAAGCTCTTTCTCTTTGCTGGGTGTGGTGGTGTGTGCCTGTAATCCCAGCACTTGACAGTCCAAGGAAGGAGGAACATCAGAAGTTTGAGGTCTGCCTGAACTACACCTTGAGGCCCTGCCCAGATCTACCAGAACTCTAACTACTGTATATGTTTGCTGGGCTGTGTAATTTTTTTTTTTTGCTGGTCCTTGTTGCACTGCTTTTGCTGTTGCTCTTTTTTCTGTTTGTGCTTCATTATGGGCAGTTTCTATTGTTTTTCTTTAAGTCCATAATTTTCTATTCGGTTGTGTCTAATCTGACCTCATCTAGTGTATTTTTTATTTCACATATTGTATTTTCCATGTGCAGAACTTGGCCAGAGGTCTGTTTTTAAGCTCTCCTTTATTCTTTATGGTGCTCAAGGTTTCGTCCATTGTTTTGTGGGAGAGGAGTGCTGGGGCTCAGGGCCTCCTTCTTCCTGTGCACACACTCCAGACCGAGCTGCACCCCTGCACCTTCGTACTGGAGTGGAAGACATTTGGAGGAACTGTTTCAGTGCCCTTGTTACTAGTCCTGTCCTGTGTGTTACTTTCAGGGTCTGCTTATGCTGATTAATTTCCCCTGGTTATGAGTCCTGTCTCTGTGTCTCCTCATGCCCGGAGAGCTCACTGGTACCCCACATTGTATTTTACATTTTGGTGTTGGATTATTTGTATCACTCCAATTGTTTAGGCTTTAGTCTAGAACTTCATAAAGATGCTTAAAGTAAATTTGTTTGCTTGTTTGTTTTTTTTGGTACCGGGATCAAACTCAGGACCTTGTGCTTGCCAAGGCAGACCTGGGAATCACTGAGCTAAATCCCAGGCCCTTAATTTGACTTTTTAAGGCTTCTTGTAAAACTTTTTGAGGGTAGATCCAGACAGCCTTTATCTGGGCCTAATTAGGCAATACCTTGTTTGTTTGTTTTGTTTGTTTTGTTTGTTTGAGACAGAGTCTGGGAATGTAGCAAATTAGCAAGACATTATCTTAAAGACAAAAAAAAAAGTTGAGGCTGGGGATGAAGCTCAGTGGAAAGGCCTAGGTTGAATCCCTGCTACTACAGAGACAAACAGGAGGGGGTGTAGCTCCGGGGCAGAGTTCCCCTAGATGCCATCTCTGGTCCTGGACCCCCACCCCCATCTAGAAGTCATCCCACTCCAGCTGATGAAAAAGACGTCTGTACAGCATTGTGTGAGCTCTGGAGATGCTTTGCTTATTCTTTTTTGATGGCTATTTCCCTATCCTACATACTTTAGTCATCTGCGTAGGTAAATCCAGTCCTAGTCAGAGATTTATTTATTTTGTGGCAATGAGTATTAAATCTGGGGCCCTTTAAAAATTTTTTTTAATTAGAACCAGTTATGGTGGCATCCATACCCTGTAATCCCAGCACTCGGGAGGTTGAGGGAGGAGGATCACTGTGAGTTGAGACCAGCCTGGGCTACATAGCCTTGCTCAAAAAACAAAAACAAATGAGGCAGGGGTATTGCTGCAAAGTCTGAGGCCAGCTGGGTTGGTAGTGAGTTCAAGGACAGTCATGTGCTGGGATTACAGGCCTGAAAAACCAGGCCCAGCCCCAGTCAAAAATTAAAGAGCCCCTCTGCAATTCTTGTGAGTTTCCCCCTTCTCTGTGGTTGTATGTCCTGCAAATTCTGTTTTTCTCTGATTGTATGCCCTGCAAATTCTGTTTTTCTCTGGTTGTATGTCCTGCAAATTCTGTTTCGTGACTTCTGAGTTTTGGCCTAATCAACTCTTTGCAAACACTGGATCCGTTCCGGGTCCACTCCTCTTGCAGTCTATAAACTTTCGCAGTGAACTGCAGCAACTGAAGGGCTCATCTTGTTTCTTTGTTTTCTCTCAGGGTAATGATATGTGCTGCCTGTTGGCCAGCATCTGTTAACTGTCATTTCAAATACTGTATTATCATTTTGTAATTGTTTAGGGAGCACAGTACTGTCCTGTTACTCCATGGTTAACAGGAATCCAGACCTAGATGTCAAAATCATGAATTTAACTTTGGAAATATTATTCATACTCTCTCATTCTTTTTCCATAATTCTGATAGGACCACAAATAAAAAATATTCACTCTCACTAGGGAACAGGGAAATAAAAATAACATTAGGATATACTAATTAGCTAGACATGGGGGTGCACACCTGTAATCCCAGCATTCTGGGAAGCTGAGGCAGGAAAAGGTGCAAAGTTGAAATCTAGACCAGATAATGACTTAGTAAGACCTTGTCAAAATATATAATAAAGAAAGGCTGGATGCAGGCCTCGCAAGTGCAAGGACCTGAGTTTGATCCACGGTACCAAAAAAAAGAAAGAAAGGCTGAATGCAAAAATAAATAAACCCTTGCTTCACTTTGAGTAGTTTCTACTGAATTTGATTTAAATAACTTAATTTTCTCTTCAGCTGTGACCATCTAGTAATCCTACTTTTAAACCTTGGTGTTACATTTTTCCACTTCTAGATTGCTGTTATTTCTTTATAATTCAGTTCCCTGCTGAACTTTTAAGAAAAGGTTTTTTAAAGGCCGGGTATAGGCCTGGGGATTTAGATCAGCAGTTCGGTGGCCTGCCTTGCAAGCGCAGGGACCGGAGTTCAATCCTCGGTACCAAATAAATAAATAAATAAAAATAAAGGCCAGGTGTGGTGGCACACGCCTGTAATCTCAGCATTCGGGAAGCTGAGGCAGGAGGATCACTGTGAGTTTGAGATCGCCTGGGCTACATAGTGAATTCCAGGTCAGTCTCAACTACTACACAGTGAGACCCTGTCTCAAAAAAACAAAAACAACAACGACAAAAAAAAAAATCAACAACAAAAAAGGTCTTTTAAAATTTTGAGGCAAGGTCAAACTTACTAAATTGCCCAGGCGAGGTTTGAATAATCTTCCTGCCTCAGCCTCCTAGAGTGCTGGGATTACAGACATTTGCCACCACACTCAGCTGAGAAAAGGCTTGAAGTAGCCAGGAAAAAGCAGATTAACACTGAAGGACATACAGTCAAACCACTGACTTCTCAATATAACGGCTTCAGAAGATGATGAAAAGTGGCAAACTCACATGTTTACAAGGGAAGTAGGAGATGTTGCCAATAGCAGGTAACTTCTAAAAGATAATGCTTTGGGTTTCTCTTGAAAGAAGAAAATAGTCTTGCATGAATGATCAGAGGTAAAGAAAGCAACGAAGACCAGCTGGGCTAGGCATGGTGGCACACACCTGTAATCCCAGCCTTCTGGAGGCTGAGGCAGGAGGATCACCACAAGTTCGAGCGAGGCCAGCCTGAACTACACAGAGACCTGTCTGAAGAACCAAAGAAAATGATAATTATAAGGACAAATCTGAATTACATTGAATGTAAAAATAGGATGTATGCAAAGCAATAAAAATGTCTTGTAAAATTTAAATGTTGCAGGATTACAATATATAACAAACAAGTGACATGTGGGAAGGTGGCATTTGTGGTAAGTGTTGCTAAGCCATTTATAGATTCTTGCCCAGCAAAATAAAAGATAAAAATATCAGGTTTTGGTAAATAAGGAGGACTAATAATTTATTTTTTGAATTTCTGAAATAAGGCCTTACTTTGTAGCACAGGCTGGCCTTAAACTCACCATGTAGCCCAGGCTGGCCTCAAACTCTCAGCAATTCTCCTGTTTCAGCCTCCCAAGTTCTGGGATTACAGGTGTGTGCCACCACACCTGGTTCAGTAATTTCTTTTTTATTTTTATTTTTTGTGATATTTGTTTGTTCTGAGACTGGGGTCTTACTCTGTACCTCCGGCTGGCCTTGAACTCACTGTGTAACCCAGGCTGGCCTCAAACTTTCAGCAGTCCTCCTGCCTCAGCCTCCTGAGTACTAGGTTTACAGGAATATGCCACCATGCTTAGCAACAGGACTGGTAATTTCCAAGATAATCACCTAAAGGAATAAAACAGTGTGACTATAAAAAAAAATGCAACTTCACACACTTGAGTGTCTATAATAAAAAAGACAAGTGGACCGGGGATTTAGCTCAGTGGTTCTACTGCCTGCTTCGCAAGCGCAAAGACCCAAGTTCAATCCCCAGTACCAAAAAAAAAAAAAAAAAAAAAAAAAAAGACAAGGGCTGGGGATTTAGCTCAGTGACACCACATCTGCCTCTAAAGAACAAGGTCCTGAGTTCAATCCCTAGTACCAAAAATAAAAATAAAAAAGACAATCTGGACATGATGGCAGGTACCTGAAGTCCCAGCTAAATAGGAGGCTGAGTCAGGATGATCCCTTGAGTCAAGGAATTCAAGTCTAGCATGGCTAACTTGAAAGAGAATAACAAATGTTGGTGAGGACATGGAAATACAGGAACCCTCAGACATGGGGGTTTGGAATGTGAAATGGTGCAGCTGCTCAGTTTGGCAGTTCTGCAAACAGGGAACCCTAGATTTACCATTAGACTCTGCAGTTCCTCTTGTGTGTGTAACCGAAAGAACTGCAAACAGGGACTCAAACAGGTACCTGGGGGCCAGAGATTTAGCTCAGTGGCACTGTGCCTGCATTGCAAGAGCAAGGTCCTGAGTTACATCCCTGGTATTGAAACAAATAAACAAAAAACAGGCACCTGAGCTGGAAGAGGTGGCATACACCTTTAATCTCAGCATCTCAGCTCTCTGCGCGGCTGAGGCAGGAGGGCTATAAGTTTGAGCCCAGCCTGGGAATTTGTTGACTTAACAAGAGACTTTTAAAATAAAAACTAAATATGTCTTGGGATGTAGCTGTGCAGAGGCCCTGGGGTCAATTCCCAGGACTGCAAAACAAACCGATCCAGAGATGTGCACAGCAGCTCCATTCACAGTAGCCGAAAAGTGGAAACCACCTGAATGTCCAGTAACTGCTGAATGAAAAAGCATAGAATTTTAAAACTCTTGACTGCTTGGAACTTTTGTCCTTCCTTTCATAATTTCTTCTTTCCCTCTTTTTTTTTTGTTTTCCCTTCCAGAAATTTCTAGAATTGGTCCTCTACATTTCTCACCTTTTCTTTGATATCCCGTTATTTTTTTGGCTCATACTGTAAAAGATTTTCTTCCCTTTATCTTTTGGCCTGTCTGTTGATTTTTTCCAGTTTTTATTTTTTTGTTGTATGAGTTTTCAGTATGCGATGATTGCATTCGTCATGGAGAGTTGTTACTTGTACGTAACACATCTCAATTCTTTTTTATCCAGTTCCCCTTCCCTTGCCTTGCCCCCTTCCTCCATCTCTTGATGCCTTCCCATTTGCAAAATAATCTCCCTATTTTCTATTATCTTTTATTCTGCTCTTTATAGTATTTTGCATTTCTCATATAAGAGAAAGTATGTGATACTTAAACTTGTGTGTCTGTTTTTTTGTTTTGTTTTATTTTGTTTTGTTTGTACCAGGGATCAAACTTGGGACCTTGTGCTTACGAAGCAGGCAGTGGACTTGTGTTTCTGATTTACTTCATTGACCATTATGGTCTCCATTGTACATCCTTTTGTTTGTTTTGGGACAGGGTCTTGCTATGTAGTTCAGGCTGGCCTTGAACTCACTAAGTAGTCAAAGATAGCCTCGAACTTGCAGAGATCCTCCTGCCTCAGCCTGCATTGAGCTGGGATTACAGAGGTTTGCCACCACATGCCATTATGGTCTCAAGGTACATTCATTTTCCTACAAATGATTCAAATTTATCCTGATTTATGACAGAGTAGTATTTCATCCTGTATAAATACTGTGCTTTCTTTACCGCTATTCTGGTGATGGTCAGAGGCTGCTTCCCAGATGCAGCTGTTATGAACTGTGCTGCTATAAACATGGGTGTACATGGGTCACTGTACTGTGATGTCTTTAACCCTTTTGGAAACATGCCTAGCAGGGGATACCCAAGTCAAATGGACTGTCTGTTTTTAGCTTTTTTAAGGAATCTCCATAAAGTACCGGTTTCTATAGTGGTTGTGGTAGTTTACATTCCAGCCAACATTGTAGAACAGTTCCTTTCCTCCTACAGCCTTGCCAGTATTTGTTTCAATTTGACTTCTCGATGACAGCTATTCTTCCTGGGGTAAGATGGAATCTCTGTTGTTTTATTTTACTTTTTTTTTTTTTTTTTTGAGACAGGGTCTCTCTATGTAGTTCAGACTGGCCTTGAACTTATTCCTTAATTTTCATTTCTTTAATGGCCAATGATGGTGAACATTTTTTGTGTATTTATTGCCCATTTGTACTTCTGAGAAGTGTCTATTCCTTTTTTTTTTTTTTTTTTTGGTACTGGGGATTGATCTCAGGTCCTTGAGCTTGTGAGGCAGGTGGCAGAATTCCTGAGCTAAATCCCTGGCTCTCTATTCCATTTTTTATTGGGTGATTCATTCTGAGGTGTCTAATTGTATTCAGTTCTTTATACATTCTAGATATTAGTCCTCTGTTAGAGAAATAGCTCACAAAATTCCCCCCCCATCCTGTAGGTTGTCGCTCACTCTTTTGGTTGTTTTCTTTGCTGTGCAGAAGCTTTTTAATTTGATACGTTGCTGTTTGTTAATGACTGTATTGGAGTTACTTCTCATGCAATTGGGATTCTGCTCAGAAAGCCCTCGCTTGTGTCTCTGTGTTAAAGAGTTTTACCTATTTTGTCTTCCAGCAGATTGCTTCTGTTCTAACATTGAGATAGTTGATCCATTTTGATTGTAGTTTACTGCATGGTGAGAGAGAAAGGTCTGGATTCAATCTTCTGGTGTGGGCAGCTGGTTTTTCTAGCACCACATATTAGGGAGGCTGTCTTTCCTCCAGCAGATGTTTCTGGATGCTTTGCTAAAGATCAAATGCCTGAGTGTGCCTGGGACTGTTTCTGCTTCCTCTCTTCTGTCCCACGGACCCACATGTCTGTTTATGTGCCACTGCCATACAGTTTTCAGCACTGGAGCTTTGTAGTGTAACTTGAAATCTGGGCTGGTGATGCCCTTGCTTTGCTCTTGTTGCTCACAGTAGCTCTTGCTATTCTCTTCTGGTTGCACATAATTTTAAATTGTTTTCTCTAACTCTGTGAGGGATGCTACTTGTATTTTGATTTGGAATTTTAATTTCAGAAATTACAGTTTAAATTTCTAAGCATTCTAAAATGGAAACAAAGTCTTTGTAAATAGGGGAGGCTGGAGGGGGTGAAGAGAGGGGAAAAAATGAGAACCAAGATCTGTCATGTAAAGATACAAGATCCCAGTGATGAATGTAACTGTACTGTAAACTTAAAAAGTGCCAATAAACTCAATAAGATAAAAATAAATAAATTTCTTAGCATTCTGTGTCAGGTGTAGTGGCACATGCCTATAATCTCAGCACTCAGGAGGCTGAGGCAGGAGGATTGCTGTGCATTCAAGGCCAGCCTGGAATACATTGTGAGACCTTGTCTCAAAAAACAAATAAACAAATTCTAAGCTTTATGTTGTCCTTTGGTTTTTTAGTTTGTTTGTTTGTTTTGGGGTTTTTTTGAGACAGGGTCTCACTGTGAGTTGAGACTGACCTGGAACTCATTATGTAGCCCAGGCTGGTCTTGAACTCACCAGTGGTCCTCCTGCCTCAGCCTCCCTAGTGCTGGGATTACAGGCGTGCGCCACCACACCTGGCCTGCTTTTTTTTTTTTTTTTTTTTTTTTTTTGTACCAGGGATCGAACTCAGGCCCTTGCACTTTCAAGGCAGGTGACAGAATCACTGAGCTAAATCCCCGGCCCAACAATATAATTTTTAATTGGAGTATATTAGGTAGCTTTAAATATTTTCCTCTCCTGAGCCAGACATGCTGCCTGTTACCCCAGCATTTGGGAAACAGGTATGAGAGACCCCTGTAGTCAGGTTCCAGTACCCACCTGCCCAGTATACAATTAGGCCTCAAAAAAAGATACTCTAAGAGACAGAACTAAGAGAGAGAAAGCAGGGGGGGACAAGACAACCAATGCAGCTGCAACCGACAAAGGTGCTGCAGAGTCCCAGGCTCTGACTTTTATTGGCAATCAATGGGGTAAAGATGACATGTGGTTTCTATGGAAATTAATGTAAACAAGGCTCATAAAGGATAAGACAAAACACTCTCAAGTTAGGAAAAGAATAGACAAAATATATGAATGTAATTAGAACACTGCCCTTCTAGTCTGAAGGCTTAGTTGTGGGAACGGAATTTGGGTGTGAGTTACTCTGACCTCGGCATGTAGGCTTCGGCCAGACTCACTTCTATCAGCAGGCCAATGTGGGGTTAACTCTTCACAGCCTGCTTTGGCATAACCAATATTACGGTCCTCTGCACTGAGACAGAAAAATCAGCAGAAGCTTGAGGCCAACCTGAGCTATGTAGGGAATTCAAGTCCACCCTGGACTCAATAATGAGACCCTGTCTCTTAAAACAAAACAGGACTGGGGATGTAGCTCAGTGGTTCCACCAACTGCTTTGCAAGTGCAAGGTCCTGAGTTTGATCTTTAGTACCAAAAACAAAACAAAACAAAATATGTTCTTCTTCTATGTGTTGAATTATTTCCATCCTCTGTAGTCATTTTTTAAAAATGTTTATCTTGTTCTTTTTCATGTTACAAGTTTTCCTCAATATCTGACATTGCTTGGTTGCCGGTAAACATTTACAAATGCTGTGTAAAAATGGGGCTGGAGATGCGGCTCAGTGGTAAAGTGCCTGCCTAGCACACGGAAGGCCTGGGTTCAACTCCCAGCACCACAGAAAAAAAGAAAGAAAGAAACACACTTTGTCAGCAAGACCCTGCTTCAAAAATAAATAAATATACAAACATAAAAACAGAAAGAAAGAAAGATGAGTTCTGTGGGGAAGGGTGCTACCTACTGCCAGGCAGGTGTGGGCAGGTGGGGCCCTCGCACTGGAATGTCAGGTATCATTGCAGCCTGCCATACCAGCTGCTCTAGTTGTCCTCACCTAGCTCATTCTGTTTCTTTAAAGAACACCCTGCCCTGTGGTGGTGTTTTGTTTTGCTTTCCTGTTGTTTGTTTTATTTTGTTTTGGGACAGGGTCTTCCTGTGTATCACAGTCTGGCCTCAAATTCTTGGTGATCCCCCTGCTTCACTCTCCTGCTGCTGCGATTGCACGCTTGCACCTCCATGCCTGGCTCCCTGCCCTGTTTTAAAACCTAGCACATAGTCTAAAGTCTCTTATATTTTCTGTGGTGAAGATAGCACTGGAAAGGTTTGTCTGTGCCACATGGGGACTCAATTTTTTTTCTTTTGGTGCCAGGGATCAAACTTGGGACCTTGTGCTTGTGAGGCAGGTGACAGCACCACTGAGCTAAATCTCCGTCTGGAGACTCAAATTTGAAGTCTTCCTCCGCCATTTCTGCGTCTTCCTCTGAGCCTGCTGCCCGAGCCCCTGGGCTCTCTTGGGATTTGGCAGAGCATGATCGCAGCCCTGTTGGCAGTGTATAGTGTAGTTTTTTTCACTCTGTTAAAATATACGGTATTCTCTGATTTCTGTCTTCCAGATATTCGGTGGAATAACTTCGCTTGCTGAAGATTCCCTCCCATTTTCTCATTGTTTCGGGTTTGTAACCTTTTAATTCCTTTATTATTTGTTGGGGTTATAACAGGAGTAAAAACACCTGTGTCCAGTCTGATAACTTGTACTACAAGGAAAAATTTAGTTAAATAAATATTTGGCGTAGGGAGATCCTATTATAGATATGATTAAAACCTCCCCACCGCCATCCCCCAAGAACTGTGAAACGGCGAGGGGTGTTTTGAGGCAAGGGGGTGATGGGCACAGGTGATCAAATTTTGTTATGTTCACATATGACTGTCAAGATGATATTTGTAGAACTAATATGCACCAATAAAAAAAACATGAAAAAAATATCTTACATGTGCATTTTGGACAAAAAAATTCCAAAAATCCTTAAACATTCCATGTTCTGCAAAATGAATTTAATGTTGAGATGTTTGAGTAATTCTGGCTCAGTAGGTGGCACTCTTTCCTACTTTAATTCAATCCTAGACTAGACTTTGGAGGAGTCAGAGTGGAAAGAATTCATTTTTCGGTATAATTTAAATAAATGGTAATATAAATAAATAAGTAAATAAGGTTTCAGTTTGGTTATCATCATTAATCAATTGATTAAAGCCAAATTATCAAATCAAATTGATTAAAATCTCTAAATTATCTATCCAAATATCTGAAACAATAGCATAATAATGACAGACGCTGTGAGGTTAAAAAAAATTAAATATAAACAGCCCTGAGTTAGAGGTTCATAACAGTTGTCAAATATTTTATTTTATTTTATGTACATACTCATTAATTTATTTTTGGTTTTTTAGACAGTGTCTTGCAATGTAGTTTAAGCTGACCTTGAACTAACTCACTGTATATCCCAGGCTGGTCTCAAACTCATGGCAAGTCTCCTCCCTCAGCCTCTTGAGTGCTAGGATTACAGGTGTACATTGCCATGTCCAGCTCTGTGACCTTCAAACAAAGCAGTTTGTACAATCCTATAACTGAAAATCACAGTCAAAACACAGTTTATGAGTTGGGTGTGCTGGAGCACACCTGTAATCCCAGCACTTGGGAGGCCGAGGCAAGAGGATCACTTTGAGTTGAAGTCCATCCTGGGGTACATAGTGAGTTTGAGGCCATCCTGTACTATAAAGACCCAGTCTCGAAAAAAAACTTAAAACAAAAAAGACTTTGGAGGTTATCTAGTTTTTTTGTTTGTTTGTTTGTTTTTTGAGACAGGGTCTCACTATGTAGTTCAGACTGCCCTGGAACTCACTGTGTAGCTCAAGCTGGTCTCAAACTCACAGCGATCCTCCTGTCTCAGCCTCCTGAGTGGAGGGATTACAGGTGTATACCAGTAACTTTTTTTTTTTTTTTTTTTTTTTGGTACTGGGGATCCATCTCAGGTCCCTGTGCTTGCAAGACAGGCAGTGGAACCACTGAGCTAAATACTCGGCCCTGTACCAGTAACTTTTTAATGAGCAGAAACTTCTGCAATTTTCTCCTAATGAACATTTTAAAGTCAACATTTTAGAAATTATGGATTTCAAAAGCATACGATAAAAGTATTCCAAAAGTGGTGAAGCAATTTACTGTAAAATTTTAGTGGTGCTTTGGGATTTAGCTCAGTGGTACCGCATGTGCGTCACAATTGCAAAGTCCTGGGTTTGATCCCTGGTAACAAAAAAGAAAAAAAAATTTTTCAGTTGTGAGCCTCTGATGAACTTTGGCCAACTGCATAAAATACTAGTAGTTAGCAGACCGAAGTATTTCTAAGAATGATTTCCAGTCACTTGGGACCTCTGAATTGTGATTCTAAGCACTACTATCACCAATCCTCGGTGGTGGCTTTCTCTTTCAGCTCTCTGCAAGTTTTATTTTAAAAATACACTTTCCGAAAGCCAAATAACCTCCAATGTGTCCAGATTTTGGCATTAAAAACTAGAAATATTTCACAATATCTAAGCCGAACATGGTGGTACACACCTGTAAGTAGTCCCAGCACTCAGGAGGCTGAGGCAGGAGGATTGCTGTGAGTTTGAGACCAGCCTGGGCTACACAGTGAGTTCCAGTTCAGTCTCAACTACACAGTGAGACCCTGTCTGAAAACGCCCCCCAAATTTTTTTTCCACAAAATCTCAGATTTCAAATGCTCATCTACAAAATTCCAGACATCCTCAACACCTGGGCTTTTCCTAAAGGGAACAGAGGTGGGCGGCCTTTCTGACGAGCTGCTTTCTTATAGGTTCTTGCTGAAGGCTCTTCCGTGTCCTGAAAAATATTTGATGGGATCAAAGCACGTGTGCAGAAGGCATGTGATCATGTTGCAGGGTCCCTGACTGCCCAGCCTGGGCCTTGGGTACCAGGCCCCTCGCCGGAAACCATCGTGGCCAGCGCTGGGCAGCCCCGTGTCCACTCTCAGACCCCGCCCTGCTTGCCAGAGGCCACTGTGCTCTCCACTTCCAAGTCCACAGCAGGGACGTCTGTGGCTGGCCTGTGGCTGATGTCCTGCACTCAGCACCACGCCGTGTGGCCGGGTATGGTGTCCCAAGGTCGGCAGGGCGTTTGTTTCGTGACTACAGCCCTGAGCCTGCTCTACTGAAGTGTGGGCAGCTGGGCTGATCTCTCCAGCCTTTGCTCCCAGTTCTCTGCTGGCCCTGGAATTCCCAGGTGTCCACGCTGCTTCCGAACCTTGCACGTGGACTGAGTGTGCTGTGCTGGAGGAGGAGACACACAGCCACGGAGCCCGAGGATCCAAGTTCTGCCAGATAATGAAAGGCCCAATCGCAATAGTTTTTGTCTAACTGTACACTTGCATTATTTTTAGCAAATATCCCATTGGTAATTAAACTTACCCATTTATTTATTCTTTCTTTCATGATTTTATTACATGTTTGTGGTACGTAATGATTATATTGCTCATGGGAAGCTGGTACATGTGCATACCACATCTTATTTTTGTTTTTCTGAGATAGAGTCTCACTATGTAGTTCAAACTGACCTTGAACTCACTATGTAGCCCAGGTTGTGCTCAAACTGGCAGGGATCCTCCTGTCTCAGCCTCCGGAGTGCTGGGATTACAGGTGTGTGCCGCCATGCCCGGCCTCCACTGGCCTAACATTTATTAAAGGTAGGAAAAAACAGCCCTGCATGGTAGTGCAGGCCTGTATTTCAGCACTCCAGAGGCTGAGGCAGGAGGATCACTGCAAGTTTGAGGCCATCCAAGGCTACATAGTGAGTTCAAATTCAGCCTGAACTATACAGCGAGATCCTATCCAAATCCCCCACACACACCAAAAAAGGCTTGATGGAGCGAGTTTGGGCCAAGTGAAAGTAAGAAAAAGGGAGAAAAAAAAATACCACATAGTGTAGAGTGAGGTGTGAACAGACACGGTAGCCCTTCCTAGCTCTTTTTTTATTTTTTACTTTTTACTTTTTTTTTTGCTAAATTGTCCTACTTGGGTTTGAACTCTTGATCCTTCTGCCTCAGCCTCCCTAGTGCAGGAATTATAGGCGTGCTCTACCAGGCCGGGCCTATTCTCATTTCCTCTCTCTCCTAATTGCTCTCTGTGGCCCAACCTCAAGTTTCGTAGAAAAAGCAAAATCATTTAGGGATCAAGCCCTTGAGTGGTCGCTGAAGCCAACAAACCTAATTCCATCCGTATAATCGCCTCTTTCTTTTCACTACTAACCCCTCTCTCCAAGGCTCATTCTGCCGTCAGCTTGGAACCTCACTTCCTTTGCCCCATAGGAATTGTTTTCCACAGAGCACCTCGTTATTTACATAATCTTCCACCTGTCTTTCCCTTCAAGACGCCAGCAGGATTCCCTCTCACCCCTTTGTGACAGTTTCATGAAATGGTTCTGGTCCTTGTCTAACTCGGCCAATCAGTTCTTTCTAACCCAGGACTTCTCCACAGAGACATTGTCTTTTTTTTTTTTTTTTTTTTTTTTTTTTTTTTTGTCCCGGGGATTGAACTCGGGTCCTTGCGCTTGCAAGGCAGGCCACCGAACCGCTGAGCTAAATCCCCAGCTCCACAGAGACATTGTCAACGCTGGTCAAGATGGTGCCTTGGTGTGGGATGCTGTGCTTTGCAGGGCAGGATGTTTAGCATGTCCCACTAGATGCCCATAGCATGTCATCAGTTGTGAACACCAAGAATATCTTCAGATTTCTCAGATGCCTGGGGGGTCAAAAATCACCCATAGGCTCTTGGCTTCCATGGCTACCCTACACTGTAGAGTGTGTTTTTAATATTTTCTTCCCTTTTTACTTGGCCCAAACTTGCTCTGCAAGGCTTGTTTTTTTCACCTACTTTTATTTCAGTTTTATTTATTTATTTTTTTGTACCAGGGATCGAACCAAGACCTTGTACTTGCTGTTTTTTTTTTCTTTTTATTGAGGTTATTGGTACAACCTAGGTATACAAATACAGTTACATTCATCGTTGGGATTCTGTACCTTTACATAATAGGTCTTGATTCTCATTTTTCCCCTTGTCCCTGCCCTCCCTTCACCCCCTCCTCCCCTCCCCATTTACAAACACTTTATTTCCATTTTTTCAGTTTCTCATATTTTTTTC